>NC_060244.1:4275250-4580625 GCF_021155785.1 Neodiprion fabricii
CCCAGCAATCACCTCCGCACACTTCTCCACCACCTGGTCCGCTTCAACGAAGAGACTCTAGTAGTACCCAGTTAGTCGCGTCTGACTCTCGTGCTGGTAGAAGAGATATTGGGCGGGATTTTTTTAGCAATATAAGCAGTGATCTGAATGGCATAGCTGCGCAAACTAGCAGTATGTTTAGTGATTTATTTGGTGAGTCCTACTTGCAAATGCTGAATCCAGTTCGAAATTTAATAGGGAATTGTCAATTATTCAAAAACTCCTACTATCTGCAGGTAATAAGCATAACTCTAATCGGAACGCCAATCCTCTTCCTCAATCGCAAAAATCCAAAGAGAAATCTCAGACATTTGGACCCTTCCCTAAAGGTACGCCTGATATGCTGAGAATATTTTTAATTGAAGTATTTACAATACAGTAAGTTATACAATTGGAATCTATTGGATTTTTTAGGTAGAAAAGGGCTGGTCGAGAGATCGTCGTTGATAAAACATTCAACCAACAAACCTAGTCAGGAGGAATTACAACGGATGCAAAATGTAGAGCGATCGAGTACAAATAGCGATAATCAAGCATTCCTGACAGATGTGAGCATTATTAGTTGTATGAGTATGAAAGTAATTGTAAGCGTAAGAATAACCAACACTAGCAAAACTTCCTCCATATTACTAAATAGTCTCGTTTATGGTGACTCAAAGACAAATAACGCATATTTCAGATTGTAAACCAGGCATTAGCTGGAGAAGGAGTGGGCTGGCTCAAATTGAATAGGTTGAAAAAACTAATGGAAGATGAGAGTTATCGCAATCTTGTTGTAACTAATTTGAATAAGGGTCTTGAGAGAAAAATAAGCCCCGATGATCATATCGATGACGTTGTATGTATATTCTTGTAAATTCAAAGTTTCAATGGCACAGTATCCAGCAAAATAAGGGAACACATATTTTTCTATGCAGTGCGTTTCACGGCCAGTTTATAAAGGGATGCTGAAGTGCCTTCAAGCTGTAGTGCACGGCCTGGTACATACTTATAGCAATTTTGGACCAGGTGGTATGGCATCTGTATTCCAACTGATGGAAATTGCACATACACACTACTGGAGCAAAGACCTAACAGAGGGAGGATTTGAAAGTTCTCTCATATCTCAGGTAAGCATCCAAGTGAAAATGATTTGTGACCAATTTTTTACTCGTATTCCTTGCACGTAACAGTCACTAATAAGTAGTTCGTTTTTTTTCACCTACGCTGCTACAGACTTCCAGTCCGTTTGGTAGTAAAGAAAATTTGAGGTCCCCACAGTCACCGAAGCAGCCTGACTTGTCAGACTTATCTAGGAAATCATCCCTTCAACAGTCTTCAGGTATGATGGGATTAGATGATCATATCTTATTGATCCCTTTACATTACCTTGAATGTATAATTTTTGTCTCAGAGTTACCACAACTCAGATTGGAAATGTCACATCCTCAATTACCTGCAGGTGGAGATGAAAATCAATCGACCACAGAAATGTTTCTCGATATGTTTTCGAAGAAAGGAAAATTACTCAGCAGATTAACGTCATTTGACTCAGAGGTATTCCATGATTGAATTTTTTTACTGGTCCTAAAGTCCACTTATAATATTTTATGTGTATACGCATGCTGTGTTGGCTGGACTCGTATGGTGCACTATGCGCGTAATCACTTTCCTTATAGTGTTTTTCTGTTTCAATTTCATCTTTCAGAGATAGCTAAATTTCTCATCTGTAACTCAATTCGCATTTTTCTACAGATCAGGCAAATTTTTTTTTCTCCTTTGTTAGAAACAGACCTGTGATGATAAATTATAAATTCAGGAGAGAATATTCATAATGTAGATATGTTATTGCATTCGAATTGAATTTCTGTGTGGACAGCTAAAATACATCGAAAACATGTATATATTTATAATACCTAATTGTACGCCATGACACGTACAATCAATATATCATGGATGTCAGTCTTGTACGTTAGCTGCAGTGTGACCAAGTAAACAGTGTTTGCTGTAATAGAATGTCAAACATAGCTTCAATGTGACCAAGTACACAGTTTTGCTGTCAACGAATGTCATGCATAGCGCATTGGTCATTTGTATATATCGTAGCTATTTAACAACTTTCAATA
The DNA here is from genome assembly GCF_021155785.1 of Neodiprion fabricii. Classification (NCBI taxonomy): domain Eukaryota; kingdom Metazoa; phylum Arthropoda; class Insecta; order Hymenoptera; family Diprionidae; genus Neodiprion; species Neodiprion fabricii. The sequence continues at coordinate 4,277,395 of NC_060244.1, forward strand.
TTTGTGTGTTTCGACGATTTTTGAAAAAAGAAACCACACCATCTTTTTTGAAATTTGCTTTTGTATCTGCTCAGCTTTTTGTGTACATATGCTCTGTAGCATTTTACCATGAGTATTTTATCCTTACTTGGTCGCACTATAAAAAGCTTGCGAATGTCTTGAATGAACTGGACTGCAGGCAGTGCACGCTGTGTTTGTAGGGAGGGCGTGGTGCAGGTGGCGGTACAGGAAGCAGCGAAGCCCTCTCGACTGATGGAGGCAGCATTATCACGAATCCTGCATTTCGGCAAGCACACCAGGCCTCTTTTCGCAGTACCGTCTCTGATAGTGAGGTTGAGCAAGGCAATGTGAGTCGTGCAGTATATTATAATCCATTTTCAGTCAAATATATCATGTACATTTCAGACTTGATGTATGCTTGAACGTAAATAGCATGGAGCTTAGCATGGTATATCAAACTTGACGATGACTTTGAACCATGATCACTTTGCTTAGCCACTCTAATGATGCATATTCATGTAGAAAATTACGAAATATGTTTACATATTTGAAAATTCTACTGTTTCACGAATAGTTTCCATTATTTTACACATCGATATATTATATGGTAAATTTTGTACTTCTTTACTATGTAATGTATCATCATCTTTTCCTGAACAATGCTCAATTCTTATTGTGTCACATACCGATTTTAATTCAAAGATGATCATCTCTAAAAAATCTTCAATCAGCATACCTGGCATCTGACATTCAAAATCCCGTAAAATTAACTTGATAAATGCTCGTATTTCAGTTTCCACACCAAACTAAACAGCGAACTGCGAGTGTTTGGTCCAGCAAGTCGTCTTTAAGCACTGGATTTAGATATCACGGTGGAAGTCTTGTTCCAACAGTAACAACACCGAGTCCAGAAGCAGCTCGAACTTATCTTTTTGAAGGTAATTCTATTCATCAGCTAGTTTGCAATTGAAAAAAACTATGTGCGGCATTTTTGCATTTTTAGGATTATTGGGCAAAGAAAGATCTTCTCTCTGGGATCAAATGCAGTTTTGGGAGGATGCGTTCCTTGACGCTGTCTCTCAGGAGCGTGATATGGTGGGCATGGATCAGGGACCAGGAGAAATGATGGAAAGGTATTTCGAATTGCGGTTTACACGTATTGTTATGATACTTTTTGAATACATTTACCGATCTTTAGTTTAAGTAACATATGCAAACTATTCGCGGAGCCTAGAGTATTGTAAAAAAGATTTGCATAGTCATTATGTATTTGTAGGTACAAGAGTCTGAGTGAAAGCGAGAGGAGGAGGCTGGAGCATGATGAGGACAGATTATTATGTACTTTACTTCACAATCTGACAGCTATTTTGGTAATGCTCAATGTTGATAAGGGAGAATTGAAGCGTAAAGTGCGTAGATTGCTCGGAAAAAGTCACATCGGCCTCATTTACAGTCAAGAGCTTAATCAGCTATTGGATCAAATGACCAATCTTGTAAGTATGCTTAAATCGTCGTTTGAAAACTCACTACAATAAGTATATTCTTGCTATTGAAATGTGTTTACAATGCGCAGTTATAACATTCTCCACTACACAAATTCGTCGTAATTTTTTAGCATGGCAATGACATTGATCTAAAGCCTCTCACTTCTCGTCAAATGCACCGTCAATCATTTACTGTTCATGCTGGTGTCGATGCCGAAGGTGATTTGCGTTTTTTGGAAGTACGACACGATGGTTTGGTACTCAGATCGGTAAATGGTGTGATTGTCGAGCGCTGGTGGTACGAGCGCTTGGTTAATATGACTTATAGTCCTAAGAATAAAGTCCTCTGTCTTTGGAGGCGAAATGGAGGGCAAACTCAACTGCATAAATATTACACTAAAAAGGTAAGAATCTACTCTGATATTTATGGTAAACTCGGAGACTGTACGGTATCGCGGTAAAAATACCTATTTGGAAACCGACCGTTAACTGATACTCTATGACCTTTACGTTATGATTTTTATTTTCTTTTCAGTGTAAAGACCTATATTATTGTATAAAAGACGCAATGGAGAAAGCGGCACAACGAGGTCGAGGTGCTGGTTCGGGTGTAGAATTAGGTGGTGAGTTTCCAGTGCAAGATATGCGCACGGGTGAGGGGGGCCTTCTCCAAGTATGCATGGAGGGCGTGGGTCTACTCTTCGCTAATAGCAAGGTACAATCTATTTCTCTTGAATTAACGTATCAGTGTGAGATAAATTCAAGTTCCATACATACATCAAATTTGTACCTTTTATCATTTTCATTTTGTTGAACCATTCATGTAATGCAAAAATATTATATTTAATAAGATTTTGAATATTTCAATCTTGTAGCTAGTTACTATTCGTTGAATTACACTTTAGGTATATATCGTCAGTTTATTTAGCAGATTTTCTACCCCGACTAATATTAAAATACTTATTTCAGCAGTTAACATAGTTTACCTAGTCAATACATACAATCAAACTCGATTACATTGAAAGCCTACTTCAACGTTTCGACAGTATAACTTGCCTCGGTTCAACAAAACTGATATATAACATGGATGCGATGAACATAAAATTAACTATGAGTTTTCCGGTATACATTTGTACACGGTCGTACCGCAAGTACTAGACCTTTGATCATTGAAAACAGATCAAACAAAATTATATATGTATATATTAATACTTGAGTATTTGTACGACATACATTCGTGTCAAAACATCCAGCTCGTCGCACTGTCGATCAAAAATACTCTTACGACTCTCTTGCATCATCTTTTTGGTGGTCTATGTTCACGCATTTGTGGAATTGTAAAATGCATAAGGTAAAATTATCAAGTGGTTTACTTTGCAACAGTTTTTAATTCATGTACGAGTGTAACACATACATCGTTAAATAATTTTTCCCGCATATGCAGTATTTAAAAACAGTGAATTGCTCGAGATAATTCTATCTGATTGACATTGAATAACTGTTGGACCGAGGCAGAAGAGTAGGGAGCGTGTCGTGGCCCTATCTCTTCTTTACTGTCTGTATACTTTTAATTATTGACTTTTCTCTCTGTGTTTTTCGTTGATTGCATTGATGCAAGGACCACTCAATATTATCTCCCATCGCTATAGCCACCACGATCTGCTTAATTTGTATTTGTACGTATCTTCTCAGTCTTACCTATGGATCTGAAAACCTTGATATACAATACCGTGGAATATTACATGCTCATTGTTCGATCGTCTTGAGGGCATAAAAGACAGCAGGATACTGAGCAGAAATATGCATTGTATTTTAAGATTGGAGAGTACATTATTTTGATATGACTTGCACTAAATCAAATCTCTCACAATCTGCATTATTATCAATTATATAAAATTATGTTCATGTATTATACATATGATTTCCTTCACTTGACAAAGTGATTGATGAGAAATTCAATGACGCATATAGGATACGGTAATTACTAAATATTATTGCCAGGTCACATTTACAGCTCTAATTTATTATTGGTATTATGTTGGATATGTTTTGTTTAAGCGTTATTCAATGTTTTTCTTGCATGGAGCTCGATGTGCAGCTGCAGTCTCTTTTATCTGTATTATAATTATTAAGGATTTTGAAAAAAAAAGACAACATATCATTTGTCCATATTATACTCTATATTCTCATCTATTATGATTTGTACTGAATGTTGGATGCTATATTATACCTTTCTATAAGTCTACCAACCTTTTTTCTGTCGTGGTCATGTTCGAGAAAAGTCTATATATACGTATATGCATAATATACATATATATGTATACACACACACAAACACATATGAATGTGTGTTTATACATGTATATATATATATATATATATATTTAACCCGCAGACATGAATAAATATGTACGGGATGAATGTTACGAGATAGGTGGTATTATAGTTGTAGGTAGGGCTTATTAGGCTGTTCTCTTCGGTGCCCCGTCGCACATACGGCGCTAGAGGATAGACTTTTCTCAGCTTAGGGAACTTTTGAGATGGTCCTTGAACAATGAAACCTCACTATTACAGATTGGCCATGACAATAGGCAACGGCTGTATATAATATTACCGCACAATTCTATTATTTTACCAAATGATCTGTTAAAAAGTAAAAGTTATACTAATGCGTATACTGTATTATATCATATTACTTAATTTAATTTTATGTTTTCTGTTTTCTGTTCTTGTCCTGTCTGTCGACATTGCCCTGGCTTGGGTAAACAGGATTTCGAGGTATTATCAAAAAACTCATTGTTTGTTACCAGTTCAGTATTGATTAATATATTCAATGTTGGCCGTGTTCCGGAAATGCTTATTTATTTCACCGTTACTTTTAGTCGTGTTCCACTGTTATATTATTCTCAGATTGCATTTAAACTAATTGATCTGCTCTGTCTACTTCACTGTTTTCCTACCATATTGATCGATTGATGTTAGTTGTGGTATATGTTCCGTCCGATATCATAGAGCTCACCTAGTACCAGTAACATTATCGTGCGGATATTTTTTTTCTTCTTTTTTTAGTGTCTTTACAAAACATCCGTATAAAATACATTGTGTATGTATACATATACATATATGTGTATATGTACATATATCTTATGTAGCGTAAGATTTATATGTAGCTCAGAAACCGTGCACAATACTGGTACTAGAAGAGGCAGAGTGAGTGTTAGAGATGCTGTTCATTATAAAAAAAAAAGACATGTTACCGTCAAAGCTTATTATAAAATATGAATATAAATACTGGACTTTCGGAGTGCGGCCGTAGAGAGTGTGTGCCCCGATAGCACCAAGACGTAGTGACACCCGTAGCGCCTCACTAATCCCAAACTTGACGTAATTCATTCCCTTAAGACTGGGGGACTGCATTACTCATACATTGATGAAACATATGTTTCTGCTGATATTATACAACGAATAAGGCTTAGGAACATTATATGTCGTAGTTGTATGAGTATGAAAATTTTTCCCACTTTCGTGACAATTATAAAGGACCTATATCTTGGTGGTATACACTGTACGAAGAAGTATTCATTATTATTATTATCATTATTATTATTATTATTATTAATAATAATAACACACGTCTACATAAATTGAAAGCAAATATAGTATTGGCATTAAGTAAATACATGCATTTGAGTAGATTATTTAATATTGCCATCGGTATACTATATCTTTTATCCACGATTTTCAACACGGAACACATCTATCGAATATATACACGTTTTGGAAAAATGTAAATATGCAGAATGAATGAAATGGTGTATACATTCGTATGCCCTACAATTTTTGCAAAATATGCATTATTCGAATAAGAGTGAAAAATTTCCTCCTCGTGTCATATAAATCTTTAGTGTGTTGACATGTTATAGATGCGAATCTCTTGAGAATCAACTTGTAATGGGGAAAAAATATCAGCAAAAATGAAAATTTCACCGAGTGCTTACAGTCACCCAATCTTAAGATTCATCTCGCTATCCTCGTTTCTTGCTCCATATCAATAACCACATCGTTTCGCCCATCACCTAGTAGAGCAATGGATTGGTGCTACCTAGAGCTATCATCCTTATATATATACATATATATATATATATTATAACTTAATCAGCGATCACTTTTAAATACTATCCAGCCAACAGACTTTCACTCATACACTATACCTATACATTACAATTTCACACTCATGGCATGGCACTGCTACATGATGTTTCTAGTTTCAATTGTTACTACCACACAAATATATATGTATATATATATATATATATATATATATATATATATATATATATATACAAACTACACATTAAATACTATACATTTAATACTATACTGCAACTAAACTGTAACTGTGCATTGTTACCGGGGACATTGTCCACCACTAAACTAGATGATATAAATGCACATTTAGCAATCTCTCAATGCCAAGCAATCAACAATGTAAGATGAGTTTAGGCCATCTCCAGAGTTGCCTGCTGTTGCTGCTATACTATTGCTGCTGTTGATGCTTGGATAATGCATGTTAAGCTACGTACCGCTGCTGACTAATTGCATCGCTCTGTACTGCTCTCATTCGCCACGCTTTAAATGTTTGCATGTATTTAAAATCAACCTTAATATTCACAGCTAACTCTTCAATCCTGCTTCTACCATATTGGATTTAATAAATGTTACATGATCTAGTAATTGCAAAATGTCTAGGACTTGTCTGTGCTCTATTTTTTGATCAAACTGAGACATTTCATCATGTAAAGAATGCTTGTATTACTTCAATGATTCTATTCAAGTACAAGAAATTAGAGATAATTTGCTCAGCAATTTATTTCATCCAATATACTTCTCACCGTTGAGTGGTACCTAGAATTTGCATGGTAGCACTAGAAATATTGCACTATACTTGACACTAATTTACAAAAATTGTGTTAATTGCAGTTTTTTGTAAGACTCGATCATATCCGCAAGTGCTTTACACAGAAGGGTGGGATCTTCGTTTTGGAAGAATTCAGTAAGTCTTTTATACGTATAATGAAATATTATTCATAACGCCACAATTTTCGTCATTTAATTACTTTCACCTTCTTTGAGGCATCGGTCAGTGGTTCAATCACCATTGAGATATGAAAATATCCGTACCTGCGTATGTGTATAATTATTGCAACGGAATATTTTATTCTATTCCAGATCCTAAAACTAGACAAGTAATTCAACGTAAATATAAGTCACAATTGGTAAGTATTATCAAACTCCTCTATATGCATTACGATCGCATATGCATGAATCACCTATTTTTCAAAGCTCATGTAGTAATGTAACGAACCGACTATTATTTGAAATCTTGGTTAAAAAATATTATTTCTTATTTTTGAACAAATAATATATTTTGAATTTATTTTCAATGTAATTAAAAAATTTTGTTACACATATACAGGCAGGCGAAACAGCTCACTGCTTACACAGAGTCTTCTCGATTGCTCACGCTGCTCAACTATCTGCAGAGGCACAGATTCTTGATAAAACTGATACATCAATGCATGAATCTTTAATTCACACACACGTTTAATTTTATCAGTCCAAGTGTAAGTTTCTTTTTATTTTAATCCTCTACTATGATTATTATCCAACGAGAATATGCTCCTCCTTAAGTTTCTCACATATTTTTAACTCATATGTTGTATCATTGTCTACTGCACTTTAATAATTTGCAATTGTTAACCGACGAACGGCAGTATGTATTGTTCGTTACTTTTCAGGCAGATCAGATCTGCTATGCAGTTCTCTGTGTCTTTTCGTATCTTGCTGCTGGCATGGAAGATCGTAAACAGTTACAGCAGCAGCAACAACAGCAATATCTACATCAGCCTACAGGCAGTGGTGCGCAAGCGATGCATGGATCTGGATTATCGCAGGCGGGTTCCCCACGTCACCACTGACATAGAGGCAGACACTCTCTCCCACTGACGCATGACTACGATAGTTGTGCCCCTTACGCCTGCCTACCTTGGGTATAGTAGGGAAGTTATTCGTCGCGTTTTATAAATACCTTGGAGAATTCGTACAAGAATATCATCTAGTCCTTCTTTCATTCGCAAATAGAAATAAAAAAAAAAAGAAATAAAAAAAAAGAGAGAACTTTGTTTTGAATTGCATACAGTGCAAAGTCAATACTTGGAATCATTACGAATAACTCAGTCACAAGTCTATTTCAATATTATAATTAGGAGGCAGTTCAGCAGTGCGATTTAGCTCATCCCATTACGAAGTGATTACTTTTATAACGTTCATAATTTGGTTAGTATTTGAATTAATTATTTAGGAATGTTGAGAATTTTATCTTAATGTTTTTCCGTCATTCCATTAAAGTCTGTGAATGCCATAATACACTTGCTACGATTTGTTGGGATGCCTTTCAATAGTAGAAAATAGATGGGGTATAAATAAATATAATGTACGATATGCAATTCGAACAAATTATACGTAGGAGGTATCGAGTAATTTGTGAAGCAAGCTTCTGGGCTTCATTAGATTCGTGATGAACTTGATTTGGGAATGTAGTGCTAAACTTATTAAACATTGAACGTCATAGAAATCAACTTACAGAATTTGGGAGGGAGCAGTGTAATGATTTACAATGAATATTACGATGTATATTTTACTACTGGACTTTTTTAATAGTGATAAACGATATTATATAGTTGTTCCTTTGTTATAACAGTCTTTGTTAAGCGAAACATGAAAATGTATATTGTACGAAATTTAGATATTTACCAACATTTATATTTTTACCATATGATTTGTAAAAGTTGTGGTCAATATTTTACGAGTTTGAATCTAGGTGAGTTAATTTACTATTTACCAAACATAATATGTAATATAACTATTGTTGCCAGATATATATAATATTGCATTATCCTAAAAAAACGAATATCACACGTCGATTATTAGTTTTATGTATACCTGTGCTATACAAAGATATTCACTTATAGTGCCACGTCAGACAATATTTGTTGCTGCTTGCAACAAACACGATACACTTGATTAACCATGAAAATTCGATTTGTCTTTTTTGCAAATATCTCATCGATGAACTTTATAATATTGCGCATGATTGTTTTATATTTTGATCGATTTTTTTTGTTGTGCGAATTAGTGATGAAATAATTAAACAGTCTGTTGATGAGATAAATAACACTCGCGTGATTACGTCACCCGTTCAGCTATGTTTTGGGGAAATTGTAAAAATATGTAATCAATATTCTGATGTGATTTATATGTATATTCTATACATACATGTCAACAACTTTGAATACATGCTTTAGAGTGTTATCTACATTCAGTTTATGTCAGATTGTTTAAAGTATAAATTCCTACTTGAATGCAGTCATTCTTTGTTAATGCGTACAAGTCTATAAATACAGTTATGGCTACATACAAGTCTGTTATTTCCTGTTTGTAATCATTTAATATTTTTCAACATCGAATTAATACCGAGAAAAATCATTTTTCCTTAATAACGAGGACAATTAATTTACTGACGCCTACTGAACTATTTTGCCTGGGCAATCAACATAAGTAAATACCATTGACTCTTTCAAAAAAACAATAATTGGTCAGAGTAAAAATAGTACGAATTACGATCAAGATTATTCATACAGCCACTCGTTTTGTAGTCAGTCGAATTGTGTCCAGAAAGAAAATATTAAAAACAGTCCAATATGGTAAATTTTGTCATTTAATTACATGTTTTCAAGTTGTTTATACAACCTACGTTTGATGAAAAAATGATTTTGAAATGTTTTCTTTTAAACTCTAAAAAGTTAAATTTTGTGAACAGATTTTGTGGATTTCTTCTACATGAACCACATAAATATGATATCTATTGATGTCTGAGAAACGAGTATAATCGTACAAACATTTGAAATAATTTTAATTGATATCGATGACCGAAAATATGGCGATTGAAAAGGAGCAAATAGGTGCGAGTCAGTTACGAATGCGGGGAGTTTATACTGCATTTCGATAAAAAAAAAAATAGCATCAGAAAAAGCAATATAACAATGTGCTATATTTTATGATAGTGCGTAGAAATGTGCAGAGTGCTTTCAATTCCGATCAGTCAGTGTTTTTCAAAAGTATAGACTTCACCAGAAATTGAATGAAGCTCATCGCGCAGATATGACATCGAGCGAAAAATGTGTTTATTTATATAACCAGCCAATGTCGAACAAACGATTCTGAAACTGCTGCGTAACGTGGGAATTGCTGGTCCTTGTATATCACCAAACAACAATGCTCACCGTATTCAATGATGAGTACTGTACTTTTGACTAACGCCTATCTCGTCGAACATACATTTACGCTATAATGTTGGTAAAATAAATATAATATATATTTCATGGGCATTTGAATCTGCGTAGAACAAATCCTTATCCTAAACGTATTGTAAAATTTCAGTAGTTTCAAAGACGAATCACAGTTGCCTGCAATTTTGATGATTGCTCGCCAACTTAAAAGCTGGCTTTCGAACTAGCAATTATCAGACTGCAAAGACAAAGACCTGACGAGATATACAGCGTATAGTCTAATTAGGGCATTCGGTGGTAAAAATTATCCGTTGCGCCGTGGACGAAAAATTTTCAAATGTATTGCAAGATATAAATCCTCTGATCAAATAGATTTCGTCCGATGTCTGAGGACAGCGAACTCTTTAATTTACACGTTTTTTCATTTCATGTAATTAATTTTTTAAACATGATTTTTCATTTCCATCCTACTTCTTTATTCTTCGTGTTAAATTTTTTTTCGAAAAAGTTACGTATTTGGCAATAAGGATTGATTGTTTGTCAGTATTTTTCGAATTTCGAAACGCAAGCATGTGCCGAACGCGTTCGAACGTTCCGGCAGAATTATTTGAATGTGACTACCCTGAACATAGCATCGCAATCATGTAGCAGCAGCGACGTTCACGCGTCAACTGTCAACGGGTATACCTATAAGAAGCATAAGCCAACGGTGCTGGTAACCTATAAAATGCAAAAGAGAAAATTTTTATAATCGCGTTGACATTTATTTCCTATTGAATGAAGGTAGATTAGTGACATATTTCCTCACAAGAATCATTGAAAGATTAACCTCGTAATCTGTTTTCAGATGGGACGTTTAGCAGAGGTAATATGAACAGCATTTTCTAAAACAGTTTACCGATTGCTGGATTTACATAGCGACGTTCAACGTCACTGAAACTGTAAAGTGATTCTATTCCTTAAAAATATTTCTGTATACAACGCTTCTTAGCGCTGCTGGGCATGAAAAGCGTTCAGTAAGCATTTATTTAAATTGGTCGATTTTCGTGGAAGTTTTCTCTCCGAAAGTTAATAAAACCTGCAGGCTAGAATGCAGGGCGAACTTGTTCTAACATTTCTCGCGTAACTGCTTGATTCGCGTACAATCGCTTACGATCTTACGAATTGCATGCAAATCAAGTCAGTGCCCTGGGAATAGGCACGATAAAAATAAATTCACGTTTAATTCGAGTACGATGTGATAAAGCGTTGCATGGAATAAACTCGTATTGCACTTGTCGAGCATATAGTTACCAGAAGTGAGTACACACACATGTGGTAGAAACAAGACTGCTCGCGTATACAGTTCATAGATTGTTAGATTTCGTGTGAAGAGTGATACTCTTTTGTAGTTACTCTTACATACGAGTAGAACCAGTGTTATTTTCCATAATCATTGTGTTGGGGAACAATATCGTTAATAGTTTAATATTTTCTACTTGCAGCTTGCCGGAGATGGGGAGTCTGGAGAAAAATCACGAACTTTTGTATTCCAGGACGAGGGTCATACTTTGGGAAATGCTCTTCGATCAATTATTGCTCAATAGTAAAAATTTTTCCGTCGCTAGTTTTATCCTTTGTTTCACTTTTTTCAGTATTGATATTATTTAAATTTCTTGTCCTAATTTACCCTTTATACATCTCTATATTCATGAATGTTTATTATGAATATCGAGTCCAAAACGATTTAATTACAACGTATTCTAATCCATTTGTAGTCCAGATGTTCAATTCTGTGGTTATACGGTGCCCCATCCTGCAGAGACTAAGATGCACTTCAGAATACAGGCAAAGTCTGGTCGTGCCGTTGATATATTGAGGAAGGGTTTAGAAGATCTGGAGAAAGCCTGCGAACATACTGCCAAAGCTTTTGATACCGCATGGCAGGCCTCCCGTTAAAATTCACATGAGTGACTTGTTTGGAGACAATTGTGAGATACAAGGGATGTTTGTATTATGAATCCTCTCTTATGACTTGGAGAAGTGAACCTGATTTGTCGTCAGTTTCAAATCAATTTTGTGTCTTTACTTAGAATAGATTGGCACAACAACAGAACGTGAATCTTGTATTTTATATCTTTGAATAAACAATAGAATTAAAAATATTCGGCGCTATTTAAATAACGTACCCCGTACATCTGTCTCAGCCTGCCGTAACACAAGTTTGTGATTTCACTAGAAACGAAAATCGGGATTTCCCACATAGACTGATCTATACGCATTGTGATAATAGAACCCTGTGAAAGATTTCTTTTAGCAGTTTTATTTGATATATGGTCACCTAAAATCAGTTTATAACAACGTAAACTTCTGCAGTAACTTGAACACTAATCAAAAATTATCGGCGGAGCGCAATTGTTATTTTTAAAATCCGTAGACATATAATGCAACAAGATCAGGATATTGAAACACTAGATTTTTGTCATATATAAACAGTGTAAAAGTCACTCATTGTGAAATGATAATGCATGATTTCATCAAGTCAAAATATACTCACTCTCTTGAAAAATATGAAACCTCTGCACTAATCAGAGTTACTTCCTACTATAAAAATTCTGTTAAAAGATAAAAAATAATAGCCACTGGTACGACTGTTTTGAATAAACACAGGGAACACTAAAGAAATGGGTATGCACCGAGTAATACTTTATTCACGGTTATACAGATTTTGTAGCATTTTATGTAATAAACGAAGCTTATTTATTGTGGAGCTTTTCCGCGCCCAAATCCTCCCCGGAATTCGAGATCACCAGTGCCAGCGCCGACATCCGCCTTTTTATCACCAGGTGCTGGCGGTCCGCCAGGACCTCGGCGATAACCGGCGCGGTCTTCGGCTGGACGCGAACCTTCGCTCCTAGGGCCAGCAGCAGGCCTAGGCCTTGCGGTTTCAGGTCTGACTTGCCTCTTCAATGTCGCAGGAACAATTTCTGGAGGGAGATGGAGATAAGCTCGCAGGTATTCGATGCCCTCGTTCGTCAGGTACCAGTAGAAGTGTCTCCAAGCAAACTGCTCGTTGACGAAACCTCGTGACTTCAAGGACTGAAATCATAATCATACGATACATAATGGTATAACGACATAAGCATTGGTATTCTAAAAAAGTTATTTTGTATGAAGTCATAATAATATAGAGCATTTTTTCACACGTCTCTGCGTCTTCCCATGTCGCTACATGACACACTTTACATATGCTAAATGTTGCAATTTCCTAATTTTTTTTTACCACAGTTTAAAAAATATGAGTAATTTTCAGAAAATTAGCAAGAGACTTGAAAACACAAATGCATGCCAGTGTACGTGGTCTGTTATAGAGCAAGTTAATGATGCACAGCTTTACAATGATATTTCTGTATACAATGGAACTAACAAAATCAAATGTTTTGTTTTTCAGAGCAGGTACACTCCGAGTGTATGTATGCTACCTGGTTTCGGGAATTCTCACTCTTACAGGTATTCCAACCAAAAAATATGACTAAACTGATATACCATTTAATGATAATACACTTTTAATAAATCACGCTACTTCTCATGTCTTCAAATAGTCAACTTATTTCATCTTTATGTTTGTATTCGCACTACACAGTGAATCTGCCAATTGGTTGTGTGGATTAACACTGTCCGCCAGCAGAATAATTGACAAGGGGCCAGTGAAATGTCGTGACGTTTACTTCCATTACCTGCATAGCTTTGATAACCTGCAAATTGGGTATGGTCTCAAGTTCGGGATGCTTGGGTGCGTGATAATCCTTTTTAGCCACCATTACTCCCTCCTTGAAGAGGTACTCGTAAATGGCGACACGATTTTTCTTGGGCATCAGCATTCTGTAAATCATCGAAAAGAGTATTTATTTCAATATCATAGTTTATTGCAGCTCTAGGTTAGGTTGTATTGGGTTAGGTTAAGCCAAGTTGCAACATGTCACGATCAATTGGGTTTAAAACAAGAATTCGCTTGATGATTATATGTGTCAAGTTTGAAATTTTTCCTGTCAAAATAACAAGATAACACATTTTTCTCGAGCCATATGAGATTCAATTGGATGAATTAAATTTGAATATCCACGCGACAATTGCGTGGCGAATACAAGATACATCCGACATGGACATTCTTCAACACAGCTCACAACACTAAATTCACGTAAATTATATCGCATCTGACTGCGTGAAATTACGACTACGAGATTTTTATGGCTTGTGGGTAAACTAATAATATATTAAGACTATGATTGCACGTTAAATATTGCGGATGCACGAGATATCTGTGGATTTGTTAGAAAATCAGACGTACTTCGGTGCTTCGTGTCGGACTTGTCACCGGAAAAAGAAGGCCACTATTCGCGCGTTCTTTACCGTGAATCATCGCTCGCTATATCGAGAGTTCGGATTTCTGCCACATGCAGCGCTGTGATATCGAAAGTGTTACGTCCGCGGCTCTAGTCCAAAGAGAAACCTTCTCTCTGTCTAGTCTCCATGGTCCGCGGGTTCGCCACTGGCTCGCCTATGGTCATAGCCGTAGTAAAGTCATTAGATCGTGTAAAATAATATCTAGCCGCGCGTAATTCAAATATGCCACACAATGATGGCGTTGATGATGGGTAATGAAAAGGCTATATTCGTGATGCAATGCATTTACTCTGCCTATAATAACTGTTATTACTACTTTTTTCATCATCCAACTGTCGCAGAACGGCAGCGTTATTAGCCGACCCGTTAACTGAAGGATATATCTTCAATCAACGGCTGACCATCGAAGGGCCTGGCCGCTTGAGTCTGGATTCGGCAGGAGAGATAAAGTGTGTATTTCTTGTATGAAATGTGAGAGCTAAAATCATTATACATCATATCATATCATCATACATCATACATCATACATCGTACATCATACATCATACATCGTACATCATACATCATCATACACAGTATCAAAATTCGAAACCATAGTTTGGATGTCGGATGTTCAGAAAGTGACGTCACCAATTCAAAATCAGCTAGCCGAATTTCTCAGTCTGGAAACAACCGCGCAGTAGAGCGGACGTATGAGAGACGCGCTCCGCAAATTTCGAGTACCGGGTTCTCAACCTCCCGGATCCCGTGCTTCGGGTCCGCTACGTATTTCGAGTACCGGGTTCTCAACCTCCCTCCCTCGCTCGGTGAAACTCGACTTCCAGGATAAGCGCTCCGCGGTTCCTGGTTCATGTTTACAATAAATTATTTCAATTCGTTTTTCGCGCAACCCCAAATTCGGTAGCTGTCAGTCCGCTAATAAAATTTCTCGACTTCCAGGATAAGCGCTCCGTGGTTCCTGGTTCATGTTTACAATAAATTATTTCAATTCGTTTTTCGCGCAACCCCAAATTCGGTAGCTGTCAGTCCGCTAATAAAATTTCTCGACTTCCAGGATAAGCGATCCGTGGTTCCTGGTTCAGGTTTACAATAAATTATTTCAATTTGTTTTTCGCGCAACCCCAAATTCGGTAGCTGTCAGTCCGCTAATAAAATTTCTGTACTTCGAGGATAAGCGCTCCGTGGTTCCTGGTTCACGTTTACAATAAATTATTTCAATTCGTTTTTCGCGCAACCCCGAATTCGGTAGCTGTCAGTCCGCTAATAAAATTTCTCGACTTCCAGGATAAGCGATCCGTGGTTCCTGGTTCACGTTTACAATAAATTATTTCAATTCGTTTTTCGCGCAACCCCAAATTCGGTAGCTGTCAGTCCGCTAATAAAATTTCTCGACTTCCAGGATAAGCGATCCGTGGTTCCTGGTTCACGTTTACAATAAATTATTTCAATTCGTTTTTCGCGCAACCCCGAATTCGGTAGCTGTCAGTCCGCTAATAAAATTTCTGTACTTCCAGGATAAGCGCTCCGTGGTTCCTGGTTCACGTTTACAATAAATTATTTCAATTCGTTTTTCGCGCAACCCCGAATTCGGTAGCTGTCAGTCCGCTAATAAAATTTCTCGACTTCCAGGATAAGCGATCCGTGGTTCCTGGTTCACGTTTACAATAAATTATTTCAATTCGTTTTTCGCGCAACCCCAAATTCGGTAGCTGTCAGTCCGCTAATAAAATTTCTCGACTTCCAGGATAAGCGCTCCGTGGTTCCTGGTTCACGTTTACAATAAATTATTTCAATTCGTTTTTCGCGCAACCCCGAATTCGGTAGCTGTCAGTCCGCGAATAAAATTTCTCGACTTCCAGGATAAGCGATCCGTGGTTCCTGGTTCACGTTTACAATAAATTATTTCAATTCGTTTTTCGCGCAACCCCGAATTCGGTAGCTGTCAGTACGCTAATAAAATTTCTCGACTTCCAGGATAAGCGATCCGTGGTTCCTGGTTCACGTTTACAATAAATTATTTCAATTCGTTTTTCGCGCAACCCCGAATTCGGTAGCTGTCAGTCCGCTAATAAAATTTCTGTACTTCCAGGATAAGCGCTCCGTGGTTCCTGGTTCACGTTTACAATAAATTATTTCAATTCGTTTTTCGCGCAACCCCGAATTCGGTAGCTGTCAGTCCGCTAATAAAATTTCTCGACTTCCAGGATAAGCGATCCGTGGTTCCTGGTTCACGTTTACAATAAATTATTTCAATTCGTTTTTCGCGCAACCCCGAATTCGGTAGCTGTCAGTCCGCGAATAAAATTTCTCGACTTCCAGGATAAGCGATCCGTGGTTCCTGGTTCACGTTTACAATAAATTATTTCAATTCGTTTTTCGCGCAACCCCAAATTCGGTAGCTGTCAGTCCGCTAATAAAATTTCTCGACTTCCAGGATAAGCGATCCGTGGTTCCTGGTTCAGGTTTACAATAAATTATTTCAATTTGTTTTTCGCGCAACCCCAAATTCGGTAGCTGTCAGTCCGCTAATAAAATTTCTGTACTTCCAGGATAAGCGCTCCGTGGTTCCTGGTTCACGTTTACAATAAATTATTTCAATTCGTTTTTCGCGCAACCCCGAATTCGGTAGCTGTCAGTCCGCTAATAAAATTTCTGTACTTCCAGGATAAGCGCTCCGTGGTTCCTGGTTCACGTTTACAATAAATTATTTCAATTCGTTTTTCGCGCAACCCCAAATTCGGTGGCTGTCTGTCCGCTAATAAAATTTCTCGACTTCGAGGATAAACGCTCCGTGGTTCGTGGTTCACGTTTACAACAAATTATTTCAATTCGTTTTTCGCGCAACCCCGAATTCGGTAGCTGTCAGTCCGCTAATAAAATTTCTCGACTTCCAGGATAAGCGATCCGTGGCTCCTGGTTCACGTTTACAATAAATTATTTCAATTCGTTTTTCGCGCAACCCCGAATTCGGTAGCTGTCAGTCCGCTAATAAAATTTCTCGACTTCCAGGATAAGCGATCCGTGGTTCCTGGTTCACGTTTACAATAAATTATTTCAATTCGTTTTTCGCGCAACCCCGAATTCGGTAGCTGTCAGTCCGCTAATAAAATTTCTCGACTTCCAGGATAAGCGATCCGTGGTTCCTGGTTCACGTTTACAATAAATTATTTCAATTCGTTTTTCGCGCAACCCCGAATTCGGTAGCTGTCAGTCCGCGAATAAAATTTCTCGACTTCCAGGATAAGCGATCCGTGGTTCCTGGTTCACGTTTACAATAAATTATTTCAATTCGTTTTTCGCGCAACCCCAAATTCGGTAGCTGTCAGTCCGCTAATAAAATTTCTCGACTTCCAGGATAAGCGATCCGTGGTTCCTGGTTCAGGTTTACAATAAATTATTTCAATTTGTTTTTCGCGCAACCCCAAATTCGGTAGCTGTCAGTCCGCTAATAAAATTTCTGTACTTCCAGGATAAGCGCTCCGTGGTTCCTGGTTCACGTTTACAATAAATTATTTCAATTCGTTTTTCGCGCAACCCCGAATTCGGTAGCTGTCAGTCCGCTAATAAAATTTCTCGACTTCCAGGATAAGCGATCCGTGGCTCCTGGTTCACGTTTACAATAAATTATTTCAATTCGTTTTTCGCGCAACCCCGAATTCGGTAGCTGTCAGTCCGCTAATAAAATTTCTCGACTTCCAGGATAAGCGATCCGTGGTTCCTGGTTCACGTTTACAATAAATTATTTCAATTCGTTTTTCGCGCAACCCCGAATTCGGTAGCTGTCAGTCCGCTAATAAAATTTCTCGACTTCCAGGATAAGCGATCCGTGGCTCCTGGTTCACGTTTACAATAAATTATTTCAATTCGTTTTTCGCGCAACCCCGAATTCGGTAGCTGTCAGTCCGCTAATAAAATTTCTCGACTTCCAGGATAAGCGATCCGTGGCTCCTGGTTCACGTTTACAATAAATTATTTCAATTCGTTTTTCGCGCAACCCCGAATTCGGTACCTGTCAGTCCGCTAATAAAATTTCTCGACTTCCAGGATAAGCGATCCGTGGCTCCTGGTTCACGTTTACAATAAATTATTTCAATTCGTTTTTCGCGCAACCCCGAATTCGGTAGCTGTCAGTCCGCTAATAAAATTTCTCGACTTCCAGGATAAGCGATCCGTGGCTCCTGGTTCACGTTTACAATAAATTATTTCAATTCGTTTTTCGCGCAACCCCGAATTCGGTAGCTGTCAGTCCGCTAATAAAATTTCTCGACTTCCAGGATAAGCGATCCGTGGCTCCTGGTTCACGTTTACAATAAATTATTTCAATTCGTTTTTCGCGCAACCCCGAATTCGGTAGCTGTCAGTCCGCTAATAAAATTTCTCGACTTCGAGGATAAACGCTCCGTGGTTCGTGGTTCATGTTTACAACAAATTATTTCAATTCGTTTTTCGCGCAACCCCAAATTCGGTAGCTGTCAGTACGCTAATAAAATTTCTATAACTTTATCATCTTCTCATAATCTTTCTGGTAGATTATATCGATAAAAATATTATATTAAACCTTACACATTATTTTTGATTTGTTCTCATGCTGAAAATATTTATTACTATTCAAGGTATAACCTGAGGTGGTTGAAGGTGGTCGGAGGTGGACGAGGAGGAGGACGAGGAGGACGAGGATTTGTGCTGGGTGAGTAAAACACTTTTATAATATTTGATGGCAATTGTAATTATATTTCATCTGAAATATTACAAACTTGTCACGTTTACAATAAATTATTTCAATTCATTTTTCGTGCAAGCACATATTCAGTAGCTATGAATAATCTTATACAATTTATTATATTATTAATTATTCAATTAATATTCTTATAATATTTGTAATTGTAATTACATTTCATCTGATATATTACAAACTTGTCACGTTTACAATAAATTATTTCAATTCATTTTTCGTGCAAGCACATATTCAGTAGCTATGAATAATCTTATAAAATTTATTATATTATCAATTAATTGATTAATTACAGTAATCCTTACACAATATTTTTGATGTGTTCCTATACTAAAAGTATTCATTACTATTCCAGGTATTAGTCGAGGTGATCGAAGATGGACGAGGAGGAGGACCAGGTGGACGAGGAGGAGGACGAGGTGGACGAGGAGGAGGCGGGGTGGGTCGTGGGAGAGGACCTCTCCTCTCCTCAGAGGAGAGGAGGGGGAGGGGTGGGTCGTGGGAGAGGACCTCTCCTCTCCTCAGAGGAGAGGAGGGGGAGGGGCAGGGAAGGGGAGAGGTGGGCGGGGGGGGGGGGGGGGGGGGGGGGGAGGGAAGGGATGGGAAGGGTGGGGAGAGGGAGGGCGGGAGGGTGGGAGGGCGGGCGGGCGGGCGGGAGGGTGGGAGGGCGGGCGGGCGGGCGGGAGGGAGGGAGGGAGGGCGGGCGGGCTGGCGTGTAGGGGGGCGGTACTGCTCTATTAACTCTGACAGGCTCGCATCGATATCCGTCCTCCACTCTCTCCCTCCCGCCCACCCTCCCTCCCTCCCTCCCGCCCGCCCACCCGCCCTCCCGCCCTCCCCCTCCCCTTCCCTTCCCCCTCCCCGCCCGCCACTCCCCCTTCCCTGCCCCTCCCCCTCCTCTCCTCTGAGGAGAGGAGAGGTCCTCTCCCACGACCCACCCCTCCCCCTCCTCTCCTCTGAGGAGAGGAGAGGTCCTCTCCCACGACCCACCCCGCCTCCTCCTCGTCCACCTCGTCCTCCTCCTCGTCCACCTGGTCCTCCTCCTCGTCCATCTTCGATCACCTCGACTAATACCTGGAATAGTAATGAATACTTTTAGTATAGGAACACATCAAAAATATTGTGTAAGGATTACTGTAATTAATCAATTAATTGATAATATAATAAATTTTATAAGATTATTCATAGCTACTGAATATGTGCTTGCACGAAAAATGAATTGAAATAATTTATTGTAAACGTGACAAGTTTGTAATATATCAGATGAAATGTAATTACAATTACAAATATTATAAGAATATTAATTGAATAATTAATAATATAATAAATTGTATAAGATTATTCATAGCTACTGAATATGTGCTTGCACGAAAAATGAATTGAAATAATTTATTGTAAACGTGACAAGTTTGTAATATTTCAGATGAAATATAATTACAATTGCCATCAAATATTATAAAAGTGTTTTACTCACCCAGCACAAATCCTCGTCCTCCTCGTCCTCCTCCTCGTCCACCTCCGACCACCTTCAACCACCTCAGGTTATACCTTGAATAGTAATAAATATTTTTAGCATGAGAACAAATCAAAAATAATGTGTAAGGTTTAATATAATATTTTTATCGATATAATCTACCAGAAAGATTATGAGAAGATGATAAAGTTATAGAAATTTTATTAGCGGACAGACAGCCACCGAATTTGGGGTTGCGCGAAAAACGAATTGAAATAATTTGTTGTAAACATGAACCACGAACCACGGAGCGTTTATCCTCGAAGTCGAGAAATTTTATTAGCGGACTGACAGCTACCGAATTTGGGGTTGCGCGAAAAACGAATTGAAATAATTTATTGTAAACATGAACCAGGAACCACGGAGCGTTTATCCTCGAAGTCGAGAAATTTTATTAGTGGACTGACAGCCACCGAATTTGGGGTTGCGCGAAAAACGAATTGAAATAATTTATTGTAAACATGAACCAGGAACCACGGAGCGTTTATCCTCGAAGTCGAGAAATTTTATTAGTGGACTGACAGCCACCGAATTTGGGGTTGCGCGAAAAACGAATTGAAATAATTTATTGTAAACATGAACCAGGAACCACGGAGCGTTTATCCTCGAAGTCGAGAAATTTTATTAGTGGACTGACAGCCACCGAATTTGGGGTTGCGCGAAAAACGAATTGAAATAATTTATTGTAAACGTGAACCAGGAGCCACGGATCGCTTATCCTGGAAGTCGAGAAATTTTATTAGCGGACTGACAGCTACCGAATTCGGGGTTGCGCGAAAAACGAATTGAAATAATTTGTTGTAAACATGAACCACGAACCACGGAGCGTTTATCCTCGAAGTCGAGAAATTTTATTAGCGGACAGACAGCCACCGAATTTGGGGTTGCGCGAAAAACGAATTGAAATAATTTATTGTAAACGTGAACCACGAACCACGGAGCGTTTATCCTCGAAGTCGAGAAATTTTATTAGCGGACTGACAGCTACCGAATTTGGGGTTGCGCGAAAAACGAATTGAAATAATTTGTTGTAAACATGAACCACGAACCACGGAGCGTTTATCCTCGAAGTCGAGAAATTTTATTAGCGGACTGACAGCTACCGAATTTGGGGTTGCGCGAAAAACGAATTGAAATAATTTATTGTAAACATGAACCAGGAACCACGGAGCGTTTATCCTCGAAGTCGAGAAATTTTATTAGTGGACTGACAGCTACCGAATTTGGGGTTGCGCGAAAAACGAATTGAAATAATTTATTGTAAACGTGAACCAGGAGCCACGGATCGCTTATCCTGGAAGTCGAGAAATTTTATTAGCGGACTGACAGCTACCGAATTCGGGGTTGCGCGAAAAACGAATTGAAATAATTTATTGTAAACATGAACCACGAACCA
This sequence comes from Neodiprion fabricii, assembly GCF_021155785.1. Lineage (NCBI taxonomy): Eukaryota > Metazoa > Arthropoda > Insecta > Hymenoptera > Diprionidae > Neodiprion > Neodiprion fabricii. The sequence goes on from NC_060244.1 coordinate 4,299,251, forward strand.
CGGAGCGTTTATCCTCGAAGTCGAGAAATTTTATTAGCGGACAGACAGCCACCGAATTTGGGGTTGCGCGAAAAACGAATTGAAATAATTTATTGTAAACGTGAACCACGAACCACGGAGCGTTTATCCTCGAAGTCGAGAAATTTTATTAGCGGACAGACAGCCACCGAATTTGGGGTTGCGCGAAAAACGAATTGAAATAATTTATTGTAAACATGAACCAGGAACCACGGAGCGTTTATCCTCGAAGTCGAGAAATTTTATTAGTGGACTGACAGCCACCGAATTTGGGGTTGCGCGAAAAACGAATTGAAATAATTTATTGTAAACATGAACCAGGAACCACGGAGCGTTTATCCTCGAAGTCGAGAAATTTTATTAGCGGACTGACAGCTACCGAATTCGGGGTTGCGCGAAAAACGAATTGAAATAATTTATTGTAAACGTGAACCACGAACCACGGAGCGTTTATCCTCGAAGTCGAGAAATTTTATTAGCGGACTGACAGCTACCGAATTTGGGGTTGCGCGAAAAACGAATTGAAATAATTTGTTGTAAACATGAACCACGAACCACGGAGCGTTTATCCTCGAAGTCGAGAAATTTTATTAGCGGACTGACAGCTACCGAATTTGGGGTTGCGCGAAAAACGAATTGAAATAATTTATTGTAAACATGAACCAGGAACCACGGAGCGTTTATCCTCGAAGTCGAGAAATTTTATTAGTGGACTGACAGCCACCGAATTTGGGGTTGCGCGAAAAACGAATTGAAATAATTTATTGTAAACATGAACCAGGAACCACGGAGCGTTTATCCTCGAAGTCGAGAAATTTTATTAGCGGACTGACAGCTACCGAATTCGGGGTTGCGCGAAAAACGAATTGAAATAATTTGTTGTAAACATGAACCACGAACCACGGAGCGTTTATCCTCGAAGTCGAGAAATTTTATTAGCGGACAGACAGCCACCGAATTTGGGGTTGCGCGAAAAACGAATTGAAATAATTTATTGTAAACGTGAACCACGAACCACGGAGCGTTTATCCTCGAAGTCGAGAAATTTTATTAGCGGACTGACAGCTACCGAATTTGGGGTTGCGCGAAAAACGAATTGAAATAATTTGTTGTAAACATGAACCACGAACCACGGAGCGTTTATCCTCGAAGTCGAGAAATTTTATTAGCGGACTGACAGCTACCGAATTTGGGGTTGCGCGAAAAACGAATTGAAATAATTTATTGTAAACATGAACCAGGAACCACGGAGCGTTTATCCTCGAAGTCGAGAAATTTTATTAGTGGACTGACAGCTACCGAATTTGGGGTTGCGCGAAAAACGAATTGAAATAATTTATTGTAAACGTGAACCAGGAGCCACGGATCGCTTATCCTGGAAGTCGAGAAATTTTATTAGCGGACTGACAGCTACCGAATTCGGGGTTGCGCGAAAAACGAATTGAAATAATTTATTGTAAACATGAACCACGAACCACGGAGCGTTTATCCTCGAAGTCGAGAAATTTTATTAGCGGACAGACAGCCACCGAATTTGGGGTTGCGCGAAAAACGAATTGAAATAATTTATTGTAAACGTGAACCACGAACCACGGAGCGTTTATCCTCGAAGTCGAGAAATTTTATTAGCGGACAGACAGCCACCGAATTTGGGGTTGCGCGAAAAACGAATTGAAATAATTTATTGTAAACATGAACCAGGAACCACGGAGCGTTTATCCTCGAAGTCGAGAAATTTTATTAGTGGACTGACAGCCACCGAATTTGGGGTTGCGCGAAAAACGAATTGAAATAATTTATTGTAAACATGAACCAGGAACCACGGAGCGTTTATCCTCGAAGTCGAGAAATTTTATTAGCGGACTGACAGCTACCGAATTCGGGGTTGCGCGAAAAACGAATTGAAATAATTTATTGTAAACGTGAACCACGAACCACGGAGCGTTTATCCTCGAAGTCGAGAAATTTTATTAGCGGACTGACAGCTACCGAATTTGGGGTTGCGCGAAAAACGAATTGAAATAATTTGTTGTAAACATGAACCACGAACCACGGAGCGTTTATCCTCGAAGTCGAGAAATTTTATTAGCGGACTGACAGCTACCGAATTTGGGGTTGCGCGAAAAACGAATTGAAATAATTTATTGTAAACATGAACCAGGAACCACGGAGCGTTTATCCTCGAAGTCGAGAAATTTTATTAGTGGACTGACAGCCACCGAATTTGGGGTTGCGCGAAAAACGAATTGAAATAATTTATTGTAAACATGAACCAGGAACCACGGAGCGTTTATCCTCGAAGTCGAGAAATTTTATTAGTGGACTGACAGCCACCGAATTTGGGGTTGCGCGAAAAACGAATTGAAATAATTTATTGTAAACGTGAACCAGGAGCCACGGATCGCTTATCCTGGAAGTCGAGAAATTTTATTAGCGGACTGACAGCTACCGAATTCGGGGTTGCGCGAAAAACGAATTGAAATAATTTGTTGTAAACATGAACCACGAACCACGGAGCGTTTATCCTCGAAGTCGAGAAATTTTATTAGCGGACAGACAGCCACCGAATTTGGGGTTGCGCGAAAAACGAATTGAAATAATTTATTGTAAACGTGAACCACGAACCACGGAGCGTTTATCCTCGAAGTCGAGAAATTTTATTAGTGGACTGACAGCTACCGAATTTGGGGTTGCGCGAAAAACGAATTGAAATAATTTATTGTAAACGTGAACCAGGAGCCACGGATCGCTTATCCTGGAAGTCGAGAAATTTTATTAGCGGACTGACAGCTACCGAATTCGGGGTTGCGCGAAAAACGAATTGAAATAATTTATTGTAAACATGAACCACGAACCACGGAGCGTTTATCCTCGAAGTCGAGAAATTTTATTAGCGGACAGACAGCCACCGAATTTGGGGTTGCGCGAAAAACGAATTGAAATAATTTATTGTAAACGTGAACCACGAACCACGGAGCGTTTATCCTCGAAGTCGAGAAATTTTATTAGCGGACAGACAGCCACCGAATTTGGGGTTGCGCGAAAAACGAATTGAAATAATTTATTGTAAACATGAACCAGGAACCACGGAGCGTTTATCCTCGAAGTCGAGAAATTTTATTAGTGGACTGACAGCCACCGAATTTGGGGTTGCGCGAAAAACGAATTGAAATAATTTATTGTAAACATGAACCAGGAACCACGGAGCGTTTATCCTCGAAGTCGAGAAATTTTATTAGTGGACTGACAGCTACCGAATTCGGGGTTGCGCGAAAAACGAATTGAAATAATTTATTGTAAACGTGAACCAGGAACCACGGAGCGCTTATCCTGGAAGTCGAGTTTCACCGCGTAGCGGACCCGAAGCGCGGGATCCGGGAGGTTGAGAACCCGGTACTCGAAATTTGCGGAGCGCGACTCTCATACGTCCGCTCTACTGCGCGGTTGTTTCCCGACTGAGGAATTCGGCTAGCTGATTTTGAATTGGTGACGTCACTTTCCGAACATCCGACAAACTATGGTTTTGAACTTTGATACTATGTATGATGATGTATGATGTACGATGTATGATGTATGATGTATGATGATATGATATGGTGTATAATGCTATTAGTTTTAACGTTTCATACAAGAAATACACACTTCGTCTCTCCTGCCGATTCCAGACTCAAGCGGCCAGTCCCTTCGATGGTCAGCCGTTGACTGAAGATATATTCTTCAGTGAACGGGTCGGCTAATAACGCTGCCGTTCTGGGACAGTTGGATGATGAAAGATTTCGCTCGTATCTTTCAAATGTGTGTTAAAATACACTCGAAGTGTTAAGAAGCGTCGTTCTTTCTCTCCCTATCACCTTTTAAGGTCTTTAAATCACCACACAGCGTTAAATACCGTCTCATATACGAAGTATCAATTTCATCTCGTTCAAAATTAGCGCATCCGTGATGTATTCCAGTTACTCTGAATTTTTTTCCATCCGAATACTTTTCGAAAAACGATTCTGCTCCTCCACCCAACGCAGATACTTCACTTCCGACCAGCTAAAACAGCGTTTCGATTCTATGCCTATGAAAATTCAAGATCGAGAGAGCAAATGAAAAGTTGTTGGAATAATTATGAATACTAATGTTATGGAATACATCGAGCGCGCGTCGAATAGAATCCCATTTCGAAATGAATAATTCTTCTCTTTTCATATCATAGCTAATCTAGTAATATCGGTAAATACGATGGTTGGAGGTGTTCGGAAATGGTAGGACATTTCGAAATTTAAAGTCGACGATGATCCGGTGCATCAATTTTATCGTTACAGATTTTCGTTTCCCATGAGGCATAGAGTATTCAACAACGATAATGGAGTCCTTAAAATTCATCATTCATCTCTGTCTGGAAAGCTAATTCGCAAGGCGTGGTATTCTAGATATGTCAAAACTAAGCTAGCGGCACGTGTTTGCATTGTTAGAAAAATACCCGTACTCTACATACACTGTTTCTAATCTTTTGCTACATTTGGTTTAATTCCCATGCTTCCACAACACGAATAGTCGGAAATGTTTTTGATTATCCATAATAAAATAAAAGAAGTAACAAAGCTTAAATTTATTGTTAAAGCTCTAATGAATACATCAAACTGCGGTCGAATTCATTTATTATTTGCACATGACCTCTGTACATTTGATAAATTATTTCTAAATACATTGAAACATATGTATTTATAATGAAATACCATGCAATGGGCTGTGTAGACTATAAAATATAATTTCTATCAAATAGCTGCTTTTATGTCAACAGGGCTTTGAGACTCAGTTCAGATCGTCCTCCTCCTTGTCCACCTCCGACCACCTCCAACAATCGCCAACCACCTCGAACAACCACCGATAACCATCTCGGGTTGTACCTGGAATAGCAATAAATATTTTCAGTATAAGAACACATCAAAAACATTGTGTAAGAATTATTGTATTGTTTTTATTGACGCATTTTACCAAGAAGATTAGGAGAAAATGATAAATAATTGCAGAAATTTTATTAACGCACTGACAGCTACTGAATTTGGGCTTACGCGAAAAATGAATTGAAATAATGTATTGTAAACATGAAATAGGAACCCCGGAGCGCTTGTCCTGAAAGTCGAGCTCCACCAGGCAGCGGGCATGGAGTGCAGGAACCGCGGAGCGCTTGTCCTGGAACGCGAGTTGCACCAGGAAAGGGACCCGGAGTGGAGGAACCACGGAGGTAGAGAACCCGGTACTCGAAATTTGCGGAGCGCGATTCTCGTACGTCCTCTCTACTGCGCGGATGTTTCCAGACTGAGGAATTCGGCTAGCTGATTTTAGATCGATGACGTCAAGAGAAAAAAAAATGTTGGGTGACGTCACTTTCTGAACATCCGAACATCCAAACTTTGGTTTCGAACTTCAATGCTATGTATGTGGTGTATGATGATTGTAGTTTTCACATTTCATACAAGAAATACGCACTTTATCTTTCCTGCCGATTCCAGACTCAAGCGGCCAGGCCCTTCGATAGTCAGCCGTTGACTAAAGATATATTCTTCAGTTAAAGGGTCAAGTAATAACGCTGCCGTTCTGCGACAGTTGGATGATAAAAAATTTTGCTCGTACTTTACAAATGTGTGTTAAAATACACTTGAAGTTTTAAGAAACTTCGTTCCGGCTCTCCCTATCACCTTATTAGGTCTTTAAATCACTACGCTACGTTAAATACTCTCTCATATACGGAGCATCCATTTTATCTCGATCAAAATTAGCGCATCCGTTATGTATTGCAGTTACTCTTAATTTTTTTCCATCCGAAGAATTTTCGAGCAACAATTCTGCTTCTCTACCCAACGTAGATACTTCACTTGCGACTAGCTAAAACAGCGTTTCGATTCTATGCCTACGAAAATTCAAGATCGAGAGAGCATATGAAAAGTTTTCGGAATAATTATGAATATTAATGTTATGGAATACATCGAGCGCGTGTCGAATAGAATCCCATTTCAAAATGAATAATTCTTCTTGTATCATATTATAGCCGTATTATTGTAGATAATCTAGTTTGTCTCCTGGAAAATTATGAAATTTGTAGTATGCATCACGCAATAATGGTAAATGGATCATATAGGTATAGTAATATCGTATATGGACCGCATATACTTTTTGGTCTCTGCATCATTATTAAATATGATCTATTATTATTTATGATCTATGTATTCATTCTTCTCTCAGGCACCTATATTTCAATTGAAGTACTGTTTTTCTACGAATTTTGGAAGAGATTTATTCTTATTATTAATTTCTTGTATCGCCGACAAGTCGGGAAGCACACACAGGATAAGTACTGGCTTGGGCTTACCTTTGCGAAGACTGTGTTACTCGGAAGGTGAATGCAGCCAGCATCATGTCGAAATCGGTAACTCTCTGATGTTCTGCAATAAGTTCTCAACTCTACCACAGAGATCATAGAGATCAGTGACTCTACCATTGGAAAATCGCAGGGAGCGCAAGCGCACGACGATTTCCGGTTGTCACACTAAAGCCCACTAAGGCAACTGTTTTTACATTCCGTAGTCAACGTAGAAGGTGTTTAGAGGTGGTTGGCGGTGATAGGAGGAGGTCGAGGAGAACGTGGAAGACGAGGGCGACGAGGGGGTCGACGGGGGTGGTCAAGGAGGACGAAGATGGTTGGTGGTGGTTGGAGTGGTTGGAAATGGTAGGAGGTGGTAGGCGCTGGTAGGGGGTGGTAGAAGGTGGTCGGTGATGGTCGGAGGTGGTAGGGAGAGGTAGGTGTTCGGAAATGGTAGGAGGTGGTCAGAGCTGGTAGGAAGTTGCAGGAGGTGGTTGGCGGCCGTAGGCGTTGGCAGGTGGCGGCGGGGGTGGTAGGAGTCGGACGGAGATTGTACGAGGTGTTTCAAGGGGGTAGGAGATGGTAGGTGCTGTTTGGAGGTGGTCGGAGGTGGTTGACGGTGGTTGGTGATGCTCGGAGGTAGTTGGGGGTGGTTGGTAATGCTCGGAGGTAGTTGGGGGTGGTTGGTAATGCTCGGACGTAGTTGGGGGTAGTTGGCGGTGGACGCGGTCACGCTTTTTCTCACGTGGGTGATCGAGCTGATCGACATTTCTTGCAGTTGACAAGTAGTTTTACGTACTCACTTTGTACCAACTCAATCTCAAGCTTTCATACCGACACTACTTTGGCTGGTACGAATGTCGGTGCAAGCTCGTTGGGTAGAGTCGATAGAGCAGAACCCTCTTACGCTCCCAGGCCCACCTGTGCCCACTTGCCTGCCGAAAACTGGTGACAAAAATTTACCCAGGAGTGTGTCTTTATGTTCTTCAAACAACGTACTACATTTTTCAACGATTAATTTATACCGTGTCCTTATTCGGCTGCAATATTTGCAATTTATTAAAGAAATTTTGTATTGTTTTCGACATAATTTTACAAGTAAACTGCTATTATCTTTAATAGTAGTACGAGAAAATACTTTTATAATCCACGGCATCACGAATCGTATGTATTTAGCAGGTGTTCTCACTTTTCATAGAGCACAATTCAATATTGTTGTACAATAATTCTTGGATGCGACAGCACCTTGTCTTATGAACAGGATTTTTCCTTCAAATATTAGGCACGTGAAATACGAAACTGCCGATCTGATACAGATTTATTAAAAAATATAGTAGTTTCAATTAATTTCACTTGATTCTTAAGATATTATTATTATAAATTAATATCCTAAGCGCGCACCCTTCGTTGTGGCTCATTTTCCACTTCGTATTCAATTTCCACTCTCGGCCTTTTCTTGCTCTTTTTCCCAGGTTTTGATGATTTCGATGGTTTAGTGTTTTTGGTGAATTTCTTACTAGTGGAAGGTACGCCATCCTAAAATAAGCATAATTATCATATAACTATCAGTAAATTGACCCAGTTTTGACTTTATGAACTCAAGTAGGTCAGACAATCCGAAAATTAGTTTACCAGGATGAAAAAAGATAAAACATGTATACCTCAATATCTGATGCATCTGATTCAAAACTGTCGGAAAGTTGCACCTCCTCTCTGCGTCCAGAATCGCTATCTTCATTCTGGAATATAATTTATTGACTTACTTGAACAACTGTGTTCTGAACGTAAAATCAAAAACATGATTTATTATGTAATTCAATTTTCAAACTTATGATCGATTTTCACCTGAGAAGCTTCGTGTACATCAATATCATCATCATCGTCGTCATCGTCGTCATCACTGTCAGCGACAACGAATTCTTGATTATTTTCCTCAGCTTCCAATTCCATTTCAACTTCCTTTTCAATTTCTTCTTCTTTTTCCTGTTCATAAGATTATTATAAGAATAATTAAAGTCTATATGAGAAATGAAATGGTGACAGGTCTTGTGAGTCTCTAATCTAAGCAGTATGACATGTCACTTTCTGAGAATTTTAAGTTTTCATTTGACCCAATATGAGAAATACTAGACAACTTGTTCACACTGACCTCTTCTTCACTTTCGGCCTCGCTTTCTCCTTCAACTTCAACTTCTTCAACAGCTTTCTCAAAAACTTTTTGAGGAAAGTTGTAGATGTCGTTATACTAGAAAGACAAGAATAGTAAAAGCAACGGCCCCATTATTATTTGAAAATAACAATTTCAGAGTTAAATAATATAGAAAACACATTTTGATGATTTCATTTACCATTCCTTGTTTCAATCTCTCCATAAGCTGTTTCTCAATTGCTGTATCTAACTTCGCTGCAATGAGAGCTTTTTCTTCTCTACGTCTTTCTCTTCTCTCTATTTTTCTTTGCAGGGGTATAAGCTTCTTTTGCCTCCTCAGCCTCAGTTTTCTCATTCTAATAAGATACTGAGTGATTTTGACAAACCTCTGCTTACATTTAGCCTTAATAAATCCAGGCCAATAGATTAGGTTTTCATTGATCTGATATATTGCTTTTTCAAAGTTTCTGGACAATTTGACTTTCTCCCACATATTGGTAGGAAATGCAACCCTGTAAAAGCAATAAAAACAACCATTAGTATCGCGATAAAATATTTACTAAGAAAAATGTAAACACTATGCTTACCTCTCCGCTGTTCTCATATACAAATAAATTATCCCATTTTCTTCTCGTACAGTCGCGTACTGGCTATTTGCAAGCGGGCAAGATGCACGGCTACAAAGTCCAGTCAGGTTGTATTCATTTCTACAAAACCTCTGACTTTTCGTGCTGAAAATTAACAATGTCGTCAATTACTAAGGATAAATGTTGATTCGTTCCAACTAGGTATTTGTTGATTCCACTTACTTGACTTTGAAGGAACAGAACGATTTGTTTATAATACTCCAGACAACCTAAAACATATTTTAGGTTAGTTTTGTTTCCATTTGAGAAACATCGTCTAACAGATTTAACCGTGTATCTTTACTCACGTCGTCGTGTTGCATTTTAGCTGAACTGCAATATCAAACGATCTATAATAATTAAATTTAACACTTGCGAAATGGCACATCAAATGCCGAACACAGCACGTGGGCTCCAGCGTACTTCTGAAAGAAAAGTTGTACAGGTTACCCGAGAGCCCCGAGAGCTTATGTGAGCTTATGGCAGCATTGTTTCCATCTACCGCCGGCTAAGGCAACGACTATGGAGCGTTGGGACGATTCTAGCGCCGTCAGTAGATCCGGTGGAACAGGAAGTTCTTTCTTTTGGTGACCGTGTTTATCAAAGGAATCGAAAGTAAGTAACGCTGCTGATATTTGTTGAATTTACGCGTCATAACGTACCAAAAACTGCGAGAATCGTGAAATTAAGAATATACTGATGTTTCTTATTATGATTATAATCAGCCTGACTGGTTTTGCTTTGAAGTTTTTCATATTTCATTCAATTTAGAATCGCATACGTACGCCACGTGTTCTAATGGAGCCGATTCGTTGTCAAGAGTTCCAATCTTCCCTTTTACTGAAAGCAACTTGAATTATGTTTTAAACGAATCACGTCTGCGAAATTTCGTTTCTCTTAATTCACGATCAACTTCCAATTCTTTGAAAGGCGAGAGGCGTAATCACTTCACTAACTTGTATACACCATTTTCGAACTGCCGTGTAGCATGAAAATCAATATGTCTATAATTTTTTAGGAAATCAGAAATACATTTGTCACTATCTAGTGAGCTAAAGTCAACATTACTTTATTTCAGTATGGCGGACGCAGCTCCAGCCGCAGCCGCAGCACCAGCACGTGGCGGTTTTCGTGGGGGATTTGGCTCTCGTGGAGCTGGGGGTGACCGAGGAGGTCCAAGAGGAAGAGGCCGTGGTGGTAGAGGTAGAGGCCGTGGTCGTGGCCGTGGCAAAGAAGATGCCAAGGAATGGATCCCAGTTACTAAATTGGGACGATTAGTAAGAGATGGGAAGATTCGTACTCTGGAAGAGATCTACCTCTTTTCTCTACCCATCAAAGAATTTGAAATCATCGATTTCTTCATTGGGCCGTCTCTGAAAGATGAAGTCTTGAAAATCATGCCTGTACAGAAACAGACTAGGGCTGGTCAACGTACTCGTTTCAAGGTAAAGCAATCTTTAATAAGTAATGTAACGATTAAACAAGTTGGCACATGCTATAAACTGTATATAGTTGATTACCCGGTACAGTAGTAAAATTTTATTATATAAAGTGCAGTAAAAGCTATGATCACTTTCTCCAGAGTGAAAAAAATTCATCGTACATATGACAGTTCTTACTTAGTAATGTTTTACAGGCATTCGTCGCCATAGGAGATAGTAATGGTCACATAGGTCTTGGCGTGAAGTGCTCAAAGGAAGTTGCTACTGCAATTCGCGGAGCCATCATTTTGGCCAAATTGTCGGTTGTTCCTGTGCGTCGTGGTTACTGGGGAAACAAGATCGGAAAGCCACATACCGTGCCATGTAAAGTAACTGGAAAGTGTGGCTCTGTCCAGGTGCGACTAATCCCAGCACCTAGAGGAACTGGTATAGTTTCTGCTCCAGTCCCCAAAAAGCTTTTGCAGATGGCTGGTATCGAAGATTGCTACACCTCAGCCAGAGGATCGACTGGAACTCTTGGAAACTTTGCCAAAGCTACTTATGCAGCCATTGCTAAGACGTATGCTTACTTGACACCTGATTTGTGGAAGGAAATGGTCCTCACAAAGGCTCCGTATCAAGAGTACGCAGATTACTTGTTCAAGAATCATCGTCCAGTCACTGGTCCGCGTCCCACTGAAACTGTATAAAAAAATAAAAAACCTGACCTGGTTGTTACAGTAATAAATCTTCTTGAATAATTAAAATGACCACTAGTTTTGCTTAATTCTTTTCCTGTTGTACGTATCCTCTTCCCATAATATATTCAAAACTTTTATGTATAAAAAGATATTTCAATTGACTGTGTTATGTTAATTTTCGTGCTAATATGATAACCTACTGCAAAACAAATGTTCTTTAAATTAATACGGGAAATTTTTATTAAATTTAGAGTTTTGGTAACCTATAGCCTAAGTGACGGTAAATAATTTTGTGATATTAAATAATATATTCCAATAACATGTTTTTTTCAATTGACGTATGTTTGACCATGGGATTCATTTCATTTATATTCCTAATTATTATATTAGTTTATGCATGATTTGTTGCAGAAGGCCACATACAATACCTAAGAATTATCAGATCGCTATAAATATGACACCCTTCTGTCGGATTACGATTAGCTTAAGGTTCATTATATTCAAGCATACAATGACAAGATTTCATGAAAAAGTAATTAAAACTAGATTAGGTTGTATAAACGTTTACGCGGTCGGTAAAAATACCGGTTACATATTAATGAGCACGCTTATACTTAGAATTTACAATGAGATACGTGTAGAAGCACAAGAACAATTCAAAATAACATTCTTACATATCTAATACAAACAATCGTTTTGCGAATATGACAGTTACCTAGTTAGGTACTGAACTGGAATACTCCAAATTGTATACATGCACACGAAAATATTTATATAAAATAGTAATCATTCTCGTTCACGCATCTTTTTTTCTTTTTTAAAGATATATTTACTATCTATCATTCTTCACGATGTCATCACAATCATTTGGCTTTTCTAGTCAAAATTAGTAGAATTTCAGGTGATCGTTGCTAAAAATGAAGATTACAGTGTACGTAAATGCATACACCTATGCATGTCACCAAGAAACCCATGTATCTACTAGAAATTCTCAGAAATTCACACGACTTTCCTAATCCGTACAAAAGTTGAACTTATTTTTCCTCGAGTGTTTTATGTATATATTTCTATCAATTAACGTTACACATTTATAGTACAATTGTTCATACCAACGAAAATAATTTTACTTTCAGTGTGCATACATGCTCAAGATTACATATAAAACGGGTAATCGATAAAAAATTTCCTTTATGTATTTTGAATCGGCAGTGTGCGGTAAATTTTTCTATGTACAATTATTAACAATAATGATTTTTCGTATTGTTTAAAAATTGAAAATAAATAAGTCGTAAAATAAGTTCCCTGCAGTAGAAAATATTATAATAGTTCTTTAATTTGTGCAGTATACTTATATTCACAAATTACTTAGCTTTTTTGGGTATCAATCTCTGACTTGATTCTGGCGAATAATTAAAATTAGAATGGAAATAAAGAAAACTAATAGTAAATAGATACACCAAATTGCATCAAATGCGAATATGACGAGACGAGCATGAAAAATTGTTATTTTCACCGACACTTATTATACGATTGAATTCATCAATACTCGTGAATTAACTCAGTATTAATACTGCAGCTACAATAAATTGGTCAATAGTTTTGATTAAAAGTTGTGATTTGTATAACGAATTCACATGTATAGTAGATATCATTAAGCTACGATTCACCATCTTTTAAGATAATAATTATTCACTGTGACAGCTACAATGTTATGTAGACAATCATTTTTCTTCCATCGTTTTACCTTGCAATTTTTATGAAAACTTCGATGAATTCATATTTTTTCTTAAACAAGTTCATGTTGTTTCTACGCTGTAAATAACTATCGTACACTGCCTAATGAAAACCATTCGATGGTCTCGTTAGTAAGATTTAGTCGTTGTAGTGGTAAGCGAATACCACCAAGGAATTCATTTTCTTGAAGGGTATCGTGATTCCAAATAGTGGCCTCCAATGTTCGATCTTTAATCACTTCAATTGGCATTCGATACTCTAACTGTAGATCAAGAGAAACAAAATATTAAGTGAATATTCATAACGATAGACTAAAATACTAACAAAAGTAATAAGCAGTATAAAATTAGTATGAGTTACCATTTCCATGAAAGATGGGTGACAATTTTTTTTTACCACCTTCGTTTTACGTTTTGTTGCTTTTGTTGGGTCTGGCTTGAGATAAACCTTGACGTATGTATTAGGCTCTTGAGCATTTGCTACCTTAGGTAGACCACGAGCATGATGAATCATAACGCATAGAGCACCTCGGGTATAGTGTAAAGATAATTTTATTTGACCCATTTGGCCATTTTCGCGAATTCTTCTTTCTGTCCACCAGTTTCCAACTATAGCAGACGGAAAAAAATCAGTAAAATGAAATTGAACTAATGACACATACTGGGCACTAGTCATATCCTATGCCACAAGATATAACTGATGATACAACACAAGACATTTACTGATTTGTGCCAATTTGATCAATCTGATTGATCAAAAATTAATAATTATTAACTGAATTAGCCATATCTATTAAACGGTACCAACACAGATCCAAAGCTGCGAAATTTGTACCTCTGACTTTACGTAGATGGATATCAGCATTTTGTTGATCTCGAAGAAGTGGATGAAAAAATGTGTAGACCAAATCACTTTGTGATATTTCAGGGGCCATTTTGAACAAGCTCTGAAGAAACTTCTCAATATCTGCTCGACGCTTATCCGCCACCTGTTTGATATTCGAACGGCCAACACTCATCCCATTTGGAAGGCTGTACAAACAATAAGAATTATTTTTATGATATCAGATGATGTCATGATATTCAAATTATTTCTGATTATAGTTACAGTTGGCTAAATAGAAAATCTCGCTAAGATTATTCCAGTTTGATTTATAATATATCGTTTATAATAAGTTCAGTATCATTTTAAAGAATAAGGTAAGATTTTGTTGATAAGATATTACATATAAGCTAGGAATTAATAATACATCATATTCGTCTTTAGTAAAATGTTTGTAAATCCCCTCCAATTTTTAACAGTGTACGAAATTCGATATGTCATGTTAATCATATAAACAAAATTATTTTAATAGGCATCGATAGTAAAACTAGTTTTTCATGGTGAATAATCAAAGAGAATGCTGACAGTGTGTTTGCGATGAAAAAAAAAAGGAAAATTGAGTGGTGGGAGTTGGAAGGTGATAGGTCTACGTATGGCATGGTCAACATTCTGGTAATTAATCACGAGATAAGCCCAAGCGATCTAACAAGTGTTAGCAGTACACTCATGATAGCATGCTTTGTGACGTGTAGTAGTATCCATTTTTTCAACGAATTGCCATAGAGTTGGTATAAAGTATTGAACAGGTACAATAATTTTGTTTCCTAATATAGTGAGTGGTTTTCAAGAAAGGTGCAGTTAATTCTTTGAAATAGGATTGAATTTATTCAACATGTTCTATGCTAATAAGTATGTGGAAGTTGACACAGTCTGACGAATGGTATAAATATGTCAATGGCTCGTTGATAAAATGTGAATCACGTTTTATAATAATATGTAAGAATCCAACGAGATTATTTGCAAGTTATTTGCGATTCGGACAAGTTTTTCCTGCAAAACTCGTACTGTGCTCATAAAAGACCATAATATCATTTTATTGTAGTACGTGGATTTTAAAGTAAATAATGCACAGTGATTGACTGTCATATCATTTGCGATAACTATGACAGAACACCATTTGTTTTATCTGATAGAATGAGCAGATAGCAGTACGTTGTATTGATAGTATCATTTAACGAATGGTAACGTATTAATATCATATACTGATTTGGTTAGTTAAATCTGCACTCTAAATGTTTCTGAAAAAGTAAATATTTCGGTTCTTGTATTAATTGTTAGTTATCAAACGAATCATTTGCTTCATAAAAATGCCATGTTATCGATTGATTTAGAAATGTAGAACAAGCCCTAACTGCCAAACTCCCTATACATACAAGTGCTTTAACTTCTATAAAAAATTGAAATAGTTAAAAAAATTTCGTTTCAAAACATTCCTTTGTGTTGAAATGTTCATATTCAAATGTTCATATTTTCTGTATTTCTTTGTTTTCATTTCTCTTTTGGTTATTTAGACTTATAATTAGTTTGGCTAAAAAACCACAACATTTCTAGAACCGATAGTTACTCAATACAACAGTGTTTCTGTGGTCAATTCTAACTATTTTTAAACATTATATTATCTCATTTCTCTTGGCGATCGCATTGAATGCCACTGTTAAATAAAAACTAACAATGATTCAGAATCAATAAATCTTAAAGTGGCATGACAGTGATAACGACAGTTGATTTATAAACTTGTTCTAGGCATTCCCATGCAATCAAGCGGCTTGTGGTTGTAAAATCGAAGGAAGTTTAACTAGTGAAGTGTTTCAATATTGAAGAAGGTGTTGCAGCGGTTCGATCAAAATGGGCTTCAAATGGTTCAAGGCTCGCATCACGATAAGTAGAATGCCTGAATACTCTTCTGCGGCAGCGGGTTCCTACAGGACAACGTCATTTGACATGCCTGATTTTCAATCAAATAATAATTACACAACTTCGACTAACGGTCAAACCAATATTGATAAAACATCCATCACTAGGCCAGTTTCTTTGCCTGCATTGAAATTAAATAATCCAATGGCTGAAGTAACAGGCACAGATAATATTTCAGAAGCAGTCGAACTGAACAGCAGTGACAATTCAAGTAAATCTTCAAAGAAAACGTCCGACGTAACACAGTCGGGACGAGAAATGTACAGCGGTTTAGGAATAAGAAATACCGCTCTCTTGAAAAAAGAGACGTTTGAAGAGGATTATAATCAGAATATCGGAAACGTTACGCCTAGACCTGCACAAAAAATGCACAAGGCTGAATACAAAAGGAAAAAAGTTAAAGCACCAGTCCCGAAAAGAAAATTGAGTAAGAGCAGTGGTGATATTTTAAGGAGTGGTAATTCAGAAGGTGTTACATTTACAAATGAAAAGAAATCATCGCACACCAGTGATGTCGACGTTTAGTTTAGCTATACTTATATACTTATAAAACAATCTATCTTCAACGTAATATAGTCTATAGTTACAAATTTCATTGAAAACATTTTTTTCTTCACGGTTGATACCTACAGACCACTTGTAGAGAAAATTAATAAAAGTTTCTGATTTACTCTGCATAGTTCAAATACGGGGTGCAGAATGAAGACGGGTGATGATTTTATTGCTCGACGAAGGAATTGGTGATTTACGAACATATGACCTATATATGTATTTCATAGAATATTAAGTTGTTTCTATTCCATGGTAAGTAAGTTGCAAAGAAAGAGAGAACACATGGATAGCATATTACTAATATTTCGAGTGTAACTATATATGATGGTTTTGTTTACTTGATAAAATTATAATTAATGATGTTTTATTAGAAATGTGATAAGTGTATGACACAAGTTAAATAATTATCGTTATATTATGCTCACAGAAGCTTTTGAAACCCTTGTAGTCTAGTGATTACTATATTATATAGTAATTGTTGTCAATAATGGCATGGTGACTTAACGAAAAAATCTTTTTTCCTTCAATGATGCTAACATATATTCCTTATGAATAAAGAGTATGTGTTGAATAAACGAATAAATTAATATTTGCAGTCTTACCTGGCAACTTTAGCAAGAGGGAAGTGAATGCACAGCTTCTGATAAAATTCACAGAACTCCTTGTAAGATCGAAACAGATATGTAGGATCAGCGTGATTTTTTCTTTCTATTCTTAATATATACATATAGTACTTTTCTGGATCATAACGTTTTTGGTATCCGTAAACTTGAACGCTTGTCAGTTGGCCTTCTTGCTGCATGCTATAAATCGGAAAATTTCATAAAATTTAGTCAATGTGAATAAAGCACCAGAACTGCGATTACATAATCGAATACTTACGTATATGTACGTGGAATAAACGATAGTAGCTCGCCATCGTTTTGCTCTCCAGAAAATCTAAGCTGTGCAAGATTATGAAGGAAAAAATTGAATTGCGTAAACCAATTTTTGAGCGAGCTTTCAATCATGCGAGCAAAAGTTGCAGCAGCTTCTGGGTTTGTTTGACCAGGGAGTAAGGCTTTCTGGACATAGTTCACAGCATCCATTGTAACTCCGGGAATTCCAGAAGAGGCCATCTGAGGATTAGTGTATACATTCATTTTCGACTTATCAAGATCCTTTTCTATTTCAATCTCGCTCAGCTTATCGTGGATTAATTTTGTCATGGTGGAATCAGTTCTCAATTGTTTCTCATGTGTCAAGTTCTCCATTTCAATTATATTTAGATACAAAAGCACGGTTTGTCGAGTAATTAATTTATGAAAGTATATCGAAACAGCAAAGTATTATATCGCGTGTCCCAAAGGTTATTCTATTTTTATTCTCTCCTGCACTCATGAAATTTAGCATTCGGACCACTTCTATGTTTTGCACTTCGATGAACTTGTATTCTCTTAATTTATATAAGTAAACTCATATTGTCAATAAATTATGTTCAATTGTTGTCAAGTTCGTGAATTTAGTTTTCAAGTCATATAATTATCAAAACAAAATCATTCAACATTCAACATAGCACTTTTTATGTATCCATATTTCCGTTCAAATTCAAAATACGTATTGATATAGAATTCAAGGATTCGTAGACTTGGATTGTTAATTGCAAGATTTACATCCATCAGTGGTTAATATGTTTATTCGCCTGTCACAAATGATATTTTATTATAGCACATCACATCACGCTTCACCAAGGTTCTCTTAGAATAATGTGAAATATTCCGAGCACCAAGTCGTATTGTAGCGTGCAAGTTGTACGTGGTTGTGGTTTGAAGTTTGATAACACTAAAGTGGATAAGACTTCACATTATATGTACACATCAACTCTGTGGCGAGTTGTGGTATTTATTTATATCAGGAAGCACGTATGTCGACAAATTATACGCATTAAATTTGCGACTGATAATACGCCTGAAAACAATGGCTTTAACGAGATTTTAAATATTATAGACTGCAGCATATGGAAGAATTGAGAGAAACTGAAATGTTTGCGTCACATTTTTGTTCTCTTTGTCTCTCTTGAAAGTGGGAATAAATTATATCATAACACATCCTGTTTTTGTAAGTAAAATAGATAAGCTTATCTTAAGGTTCGACTTCAGCAACAGTTAACTGGTATCATTAAAAGGTCGAAATTTGAAAATATGCAATAGTAATTCAATTATGCGTAATTGCCACAATCATTATGATCTCTAACTTAATTGCAAAAAGAAGTTTGTCAGATACATTAATTCTCTCAGATCGTTCTTCTTTCTTTGTTGTGATGAAAGTTAATTAGCTTCAAAATTGTTAAAAGGGATACATACCAGTCCGAATAGATGGAGAATCAAGTTACTATGTTTTCGTACAATATTAAATGCCTGGCAACATAAATCTACGAAATGATGGAATTTCGCTGAAGGTTTGTCGCCACCATTTATAACGTATGCCATGTCAGATGTTAACACAAACGGTGTCCGATCTCTGAAAAATAGAACGTACAGTGAGAAATTGGAGCAAGTTTATATCCCAGTTTACAAAAAGTAGGCTCAAAATTTTATACCTCTTAAAATTTCCAAACATCTGGGCATCTCCCAAAAACTTGCCGAAATCAATGTGAAAAAGATGCCCCGATGTCTTGAGCATTATATTATCGTTGTGTCTATCACAAATACCGAGAATGTAAGTTGCTACACTATATCCAGCACAAGAGGCAGTGAAATTGGTCACTGCTCTTTCATATTCTAATTCAGACGGGTTGTGTTTCGCTAACCATTCTGCAATAGGTCGGTCTTTAAACGAGCCAGTCAAACCAAACTCGACTTGAATTTTTCGCAGAGTTTCTGCGTTAGTAACCATTTCAATCATGCCACGCTTGTAGCCAGTAGGAACGCAAGCGAAAGTCACCATTTTCAAGTCAAGACCTCCTTTCAGCCAAAGTTTATCCATGATACGAACCATTTGAAGGGTCAACATATCTTGTTGCAAATCATCGCCAACCTAAATTATTCGTTTGATTATTTCATATAGCCTATAAGAGTTTTGGAGAGAAATCTGATTTCTATGTAAAAATTAGGTTTCTTTAAAAGCAGTTTTCAGTTTAAAAATATGCACTAAATGAATATACCTTGAAGATGGCAGGAATGATGGCGTTATCTGTACTAATAAAGCTGATCTTAAGGGGCAAGGTAAACGATGGGAAATAGGAACAAGTTTGGACGTTGATGCCGAATACTTCTCTGCTTGGAGATAGAGGTAGACATGTGCCATCATTTTCCATTAGTTGACTGTTTATATTTTGTAAACCATTTTTAAGTGCTTCCATTCTCAACGAATCTTTCGTTGTTTTTATATTTTCTGCTACCTCGTGAAGGTTCTGTAACATAACAATCAGCGATTACAGTATTTTAAGTAACGTAATCAACATGATGAACCGTACCTTGACTAGACACTGTTGTGTAAGAAAACTATTTCTTAATGCATCCCCAACCACGGCAAGTAAGGCACGCAGCATCAATTGCAGTCTTCTATGGTACCTAGAGGCACTGATACTGTTGCCGTCATCTCCTGTTTGTGCATCAGAAGAATTCTAAAATTTTTTTAAACGAATTGTTATTTTCACGTCACACATTTTTCAGATGTGAGAGACGTATGAGCTCGGATAAGCATAGCGGATTTTGAGTACGATTATTGAAAAATCTTGAATGAATGATTCAGGAGAAATTTTAAATAGCGTTTGCAAAATGAATGGCTAAGTGAATGATAGAACAGGTCAGCATGCACTACATCATTGTTCGGTATTTTAATGAAAGGATGATCCAACCTGTACCTGGGGACTCTGTCCCGGCAGTGATTGATTCAACAGCCAGTAAATGTGGTGTGCGACTCTAGGAGATAGAAGCGAGCGCTCGAGTAAAAAACGAGCGAGAGGAGATGCTTCATAGGTCTCGTGTTTCAGAGCTTGTAATAACTGAGGTAAATAATCTATCAGCTCATCGCTAGTAAGATCTCTGATCCAGCTTACAGCCATTTCTCGAACCTTCATGTCAGGAAAACTGGAAAGACATACATTCATTATAGATAGACATGAGCTAGAAATATGTTGCTAGATGGTACCAACTCAAGTATAACATAGATTGCGAGATCAAATTAAAATGACGCACCATGGTAGGAGCAGCTGTAATGCCTGCACAGGTGGCAGTGGATTCCAGATACGCAACGATGCGTGTAAATCTGGCAGGCAAGCCCAATCCCAGCTGTGTGCTGCTAGCAACACTTTAGGTAATGCTTCAGGTCTGTCATGCAAATAATGTCTCTTCTCCCATAAAATTTCTCTCTCTTCCAGAGGCGGTCTGCGATATGAAGTTTATTTTTATAGAAAAGGATGCATGGTATGTGGTAAAGGGTTTTATAAAGCAGTAGATGAGCTATACCTGAAAAACGTATCCTGTTGAGTTATGTCTACGAGAATTTCTTGCGTGTTGTGATCTAACGAATTGAAGTCTAGAGATTTAATATCGTAATCTCTAAGTTCAGTGGGGAACAAGACTCTTCCACCATAATCGGGCAGTTCCAATCCAATTAGTGGTTGCACATTTCCATACGGATGAATTCCAGGGGCAGGAGCCGGCCCTAATCTCTTATCCGCATTGGGTGGCCACAGCGTAAGGAAATAACTGCCTTGGGACATGACTCTGTACACGTAATACAAACAAATACAGGATAGAAATTTTAAAGAACGGATTTTCACTCGATTCAGATCAAACCAGAAAGAACAATTCATCAAATGTTTTTCAAATGTTTTTCCTTAAATATCATAAATCATGTAAGCTATGAATTGATCAATGAAAATGCTCACCCATCGTAATCAAAAAACTGAAGTGCACCCCACCCAAGTTCTTCTTTGTGCATCGAACCTTCGGCTGAAGAATTAGACTCGTGCTCTGTGGGCTGCATGGTTCGACCATAGAGTACGAGAACCAGCCGCGCTTCTCTTGGTACTTGACATACACTTATCCCTTGGAATTCCAGCCTAAAATATTCGTTAGGATTGTATGATAAAATCTTTTTATAAGTCTTATACTTGATATGTGAAATATATTTTACCACGCATTGAATAAAACTCGCTGATAAAAACTTGAACCGAGTGTCATGGGTTCGGAAACAACTGGATGACCTACGGGTCGAGTCCCATGAAATATTTGGGCAGCTATGATGTAGTCGTCGTGTTTCCAAGTGGCTGGTAATCTATGAAGAGCTCCTACTCTGACGAGAACTGTATCTATAACTTCTGATGAAACTAAAGTATCTGAAGAAATAATAAATGTCGTTAAAGATTGTTACAGTTAGGACAAGTATACCTGATGGCAGAAACGAAAAAATACTACTCACTGGTTGGATATTCTCCTCTAGTATTCAATTGAAAATCAACTCTGAATGCATGGCAATAAGTTTCAACTAGGTCTTGGATAGCATCTCGTATTTTATGACAATTTGTCGCTATCACTTCTGGAAATTTTGTTTTTATAGCTACAGGAGAGTAATCGCCTTCTTCGTGCAATGCATCCGGTTTTTTGCACTCATTATTAGCCGTTTGGGCTGAGGGCAAGAACTGACAGAAGGCATGCACAAAATTGTCGACAGCTTCTGTTATTTCAACAGTTTCGACATTTCCCATTAGCGCACAGACTGCCTTTATGGCCTGTACAACACCGCGTGGTTTAAATTGTGGAAAGAGACTAGAAGTATGATTTGTTGTTGCCATTTGCAATGCTGTTGTCTCCACACGCTCCATTTCTTTCTCGACAGTTTCTACAGCGTAACGTTTTAAAAATATACGATTTATGTTGACATGTTACAAAAATTTTTTCAATTTATTTCACGTTTTATTATCACAGATCTAAATTAGGTATCTAAATTGGACGAGATAGCAGATGCCGTGTACATTCAAAAGTGTCGAAATTTTTGTACTCACCTAACAATATAATTAAAGTGTCATAGCATATCGTTTGCACAGGTTCATTGGGTAAAATTTCCTCTAATCGTAAGCACTGATCTCGGTTATCGTCTTGAAGCTTCAAGAAAAATGTTACGTCAAGACATTGTGAAGCGAATGAAATATGATAATATTTACTTACTGTTCTGGCAAGTGATCGTTTCATTTGTTTTCTTGTCAAGATCGCCAATTCAATATCTTTTTCCAATTTGATACATTGATGTACATATTCATATTGTGCTAAGGTTGTATTTGGAACAAGATATTCAGCCAATCCAAGAACTCTCAGACAGTACTTATCTACATTAACTGTATCTTCGTCATCCAACGTGCATGCTACATTGAGTATGACATGTTCCACACAACAATTGACTGAAAAGAATACAAAATTCAGACGAAACCTTATTCCTATGATATAATTCTACCACAAAAGTTCTACAAAGACAAGTATAATCCTCCGAAAGTTTACCATCGCATGTGAAAGTGATAGGCTGAACAGGATCTTCAGTGCTAGTAGTGAGTTGTGGGTATACAACTATTTTTATACTTGTTCCATCTGGATATAAGTTCTCCATCATCGGACTTACTACATGCCCAACATTTGTACTTGGATTATTGAACGGAAATTCGCCTAAAATAACAATACAATTGATAGTAACGATCCAAAAATTTTTATGTAAATTTGGGAAGGATGAATGGTTTTATGCTTATCGAGTTTGGCCTACCTCTCACAGATTTAATCATCTTGTGAAAAGCTTTCAGGTCACAGTCATGCAAGGATGCTCTTGCTTTAACTACGGTAATATTCTCGTAAAGACGAGTGTTCCTTTTTTGCTGTGAACAAAGAGAAAGAGAAGGCAGGTTATAGAAATTCCAATCCATCTAATTGGAAAAAATGCGTTTTAGAAACGACAGGAATAGTTTATTAAAATATACGAACACGACGATCCAGCGACGTTCGTCTCCTTTCAATAGTGTTCCAAGCCGATGAATTTCTAGGTGGCAGAGGTGGAGGAGCTGCTGGTGATACGGCAGGTGACTTTGCCGATTTTTCAACAGCAGCGTAAACTGGGTCGGAATTAACGCTTTCATTCGTGCTGTACATATAGTCAAAAGGGTCAAATGGGTCGTACACAGATCCGCTGAGCTGCGAATCTGTATCTGTTTTGAAAATCACAGAAAAGCATTATTTATTTATTGCAACATGTATAGAAGTGTCTTTTCACGAAAGGTTTACTCACCATCCCTAGCTGCCAATGTGGCCTCATCATTCACTTCAGTCTTTATAAGCAAGGGGTCAAATGCTTCAAGAACGCTGACTCTTACATTAGTTTTGTCTTCGTTTTGTTCAAATACGGTCAGATCTATCAGATTACTGTTGAGTTTTTTCTCTATTACTTTCAGAACATCTAGCTGCCTGTTATCTACACTGTAATTGGGAGAAGATACTCCAAACACCGACGGACTTGTGCAAGTCCGATAGTTTGCTGGTAGAGGTGGAATCTACAATGTTTTTAAAAGCAATGTCAACACGACTGTCATCAACTGAAATTGCAAAGCAAGAGTAGCAATAAAGTCAAACTGATGCTGTGTCTTTTGAAAAAGAACACTAGATAAATGTAGACAAGGAAAAAGTTTAGCCGTATGTTTTACAAATGACAGTAATTAAAATAAGACAGAGCGTATGAAAGTATGCTACAAACGAAAGTGTTATGAAAACGATTTTTATTATTCACCTGTGGAATGCTGTCATGTGTATTACTACTAACACTGCTTGCCCTGGACATTACAGGGCTGATGCCCGGAGTGCTAGGTGTACTAGGTGTGCACGGAACAGTCGATGTGCTTGGTCCTGGTGACGGTGAGTGATATCTCAAATCCCTAGGATTAAAAGTACTCGCAGAGCTACTGCTGCGCGAGACTTTTGGAGCTCTTCTCAATAAAGAGGGATGGTTTTCCCATTTTGGTTCGACAGGCGCTTTTCTGTAAAACAAATGGCCGCCTTGGTCAGAGAAGTTCTAAATAATAGATTGAGAAATGCAGATAAGAATGTAATTCACAGGATCACATTAGTATCTATTGTATTGCCTGTAGAGCTTGTCATTCATATTCTGGGGTATGCCGGGTATCAAAACAGCTGATGATTAATAATCGAAAGTTTTTTTGCAATGCTGTATAAATAATTAATGGAAAGCTTACGGCGGCGGGGGTGGTGGTGTACAGTACGAAGTTAGGCCATCTTGTTTAACAGGGCTTGTAAAATTAATCAAATCGGGAGCAGCTCCCCTATTTGAAGTGCCCGGTGTTGATGAATTTCTTCTATACGGAACGGGGGGTGGAGGTGCGATTATCGCCGTAGTTCTTGGTTGGCCAGTATTGAATGATCCTGGTCTAGGTCGACTCCGTAAATGAAGCCTGTGGATAAATATGGAAATAAACTTTTTGACTAAATATAATTTCTCAAGCTTCTATATGGAGCTAGACTTGTTTCCATCACTCTCAAGATATGAAAATGTTTGGATTGTTTACCGATCGCTGATCGGTGCTCCGTCAACCTCGACTGTGTTGCTATCGTCGTTGCTACTGTTGTCGTTGCTGTGTGGCGAAGTATACGGTCGTCGAACATGGCCAGTATAATCGAGCTGTTCTTTTTGTAGTTTGAATTTTTCCAAGGCCAGACTTTCCAGGCTTAGGGCTTGCGCCCTTTCAAGATCTTCTTGAAATTGTTGATCATAGTCTATCACCGGTTGCCTTCGAGTATGCGTGTTCCCACTGTAGTTCGACATCTGTGGATCAATAAGATCGTGTTTAAATAAAACCTTTTTTCTTATAGTTTTTTTCGTGCTTGGAAATACATCTATTCACAGCTAAGTTAACGGACCACGCTAGAGATAACGATATTTTTGATAACTGACATTTGATAGGCAACTCATCATTGCTTCGAGTTGTTTAAAATTCCTGTTAAACAGATAGCTCTCACATTTCTTTTTGACCCAGACAAGGAATTCTTTGAAATGCCAATTAGTTACTTGTAAGAAACGAATATAATCGGTCCTCTAGTATTTTTCTATACAAAGTAATCTCAAACTATGTTTACGATTGTTACATCGATCAATGACTATTGTCAAATTGAATGTGCTATGAGGCTCACTGACACACAATATTGTCAGTTCAACAGCACAGAACCGACATTTAAACATATACATTTGTTGTGGTATCACTTGGCTTTGCTTAGCATGTTGCCGGAAATGTATTTTTCAATTTCTTCAGCCTCGACAAATATCTGCACTTTGCTGAACAAGCGGACTTAATAATATGTATAACACACATCGCAACAACAATAGAGAAACTTTCAGAAAACAGGATCTGTCTTTTTTTGTTTTGAAAAAAAAAATATGGTTTTAAATTATACGTAATGTTTACAGTTACTTTACTTCGACAATATCGATTAAACTGACTCGGCTTTGTCATGTTAATACGGTTTGCTATTGTCGGGAGAATTTTGAGTCAGTTTTAGGATTCATACGCTGTTCCGATAATTAGTCACAAGTTCTTGGGTGGATGAATGAAAACAACTGTAAATATTGTACAGTGTCAAAGTCACCCTGACATCGAAGCGTGCGATGTTGAACTGAATCAATTCTTTCATTACTAGTTGAATCTGAAGAATGATAAATTTTTTGAATCATAGTAGACGATAATTATTCTATGATTAAATTCGTACGATCAAAAACTTTCATCATCGAAAGGCTTAGGTGAGAAAAATAAATGCACAGATAAAATATAGCAACACGTTTGTAAAAGATGTTCGAGTATCTTTCGCAAAAAAATAAGGCGAAAATTTCTTTACACAAAATTGACAAGTGATGTCACAACAATGTAAAAATAGAACGTCACCAGATACAGACGCGAAGAATGTTCATAAAGAAATGAAGTCTAAATCTAACCTATAAGCCGAAATCATAAAAAAAAAAGGTACGACAGTGATGCATCAGCAATTGACAGGTAGCGTGAAATGTTGTTACTACGAGATCTGTGCGGAAGCGTGAAAAGAACAAGAATAAGAATAAGAATAAGGAGTATAAAATGTGCACGGAAACCGCGATAAGAATCGCGAGGTCGGATGGGTTGAAAGTTAACCGTTTGAAAAGTCCTGTCAGTTGGTTATTAGGAGAATAACAATTAGAAAAAAAAAACACACACAGACATGCACACGCGTTATCACCCGAATAGTACTGTCACGATTAAACTCACACTGGCATTATAATAAGCGTCCTAGTTATGCGGTACTCATAAAATAATTGACAAATATTTCATCAAGATGCTACGGCTATCGGCACCGTTATAGTTCACAGACGACGTGACATTTCTAATTTACAGTTCAGCAGAGCCGAACCAACTGCGGAGCAACGTACAAACTTCTATTACCGTACGCGATAAATCTACTACTGCCGTTCAGAGCCACGAAGTCTGCTGCGGATTGTTTGCCAACTTCACGTCGGTAGCTCGCTCTTTCCTTTTTCCTATCGCTCTCTCGATCGCACTGCAATCGTAATCGAAAATTTGAATTTGAAGTATCCCAGTTTACGACACCTCTCAAACCCTATTTATAATGTCGTAAAAATTTACGATCGCACGTTTTTTTTTGTATTCTCCTTGCGCCGATACGTTAAAATTGCAATGATTATTACCCAGGTAGCAAAAAATTTACAGTCGTTAAAAAGCCGTCTAACAATAAAGCATGTCTCATGCGCCATTTTCTGAGGACTATAACGCCGCAAGGATATTTCTTAAGCGTAAACATATGTTTTGAACATGGAGGTATTTTTTAGCTGTCAAAAAATGGCGGGTGAAGACATCCTTCTAGGTATTCACTCGAGACTGGGATCTCCATAATTCCGGCATTTCATCAGTATTACCACCGAAATATGTTTGTTTTTCAGTATCGCCTTTAATTCTGCAGAAGACTTGATCAACGACGGAAGTTGTTGCAGACAGAAATTTATGGAGGAAATTTATTTGGCATTGCTGATTATTATGGTGGAATGTGCCATTTAGGGTATAGCGTAGGAGCGGATGTGAACATTTATCGCTACGCCAATGGCTCATTGTTGAATACCAAACCCATGAATTCAGACACGTTTATAAGTTTGAATTCGCAGTAGCCGAAGACATAATAATCGCGACGGTTGCTGCTGGTTTTTTTTATAATCATGTGAGGGGCGTTTTACTCGCGTGTCTGTAGATTATAAATGCTGATGCATTTCCGTGTTTCATAATATCCTCTGGTAAGAGATCACGAAATTTAAATGCCATTAAATTAATTTAAGTACAGCGAATACTATACTTTATACAAATTTATGGTGTTTTGTACTAATTCATTCGAGTGAAACTTTATTACTCGATTACAGTATAATAGTAATGATAAATAGTAACAGAGTTATTTACACACTACGCGCAGTTAAGAAGGTAAACAGAATAAAATTAATTGATGACATGCACGAAATACAGCCATTGAAAGTTCCATCGATTCGTAAATTCAGTGTTTAGAAAATAATCGTAATTTTATGCAAAAATATATATCATAGTATTTATAAATCTGTAAGAACTTTTATAAAAAAGGAAGACGAAGTTGAGTCATCGCCTCGGGAATAAATTATACAAATACATAAAACGGTATAATATGAATATTAATACGAATGCACGGTTAAGACACGTAAGTAACACGTATCGCTTAAGTATCTTTCACCGAAATTATGTAATTTCTTAGTATCCTTTACAGTTTGCACTAAAACTGCAGGATATTTAATGGTTACTTAAGTTTCGTATTGTAATTTTACGTGCGTGTACATTTGCCGACACACAACATACGCGAATATACATATACGTATATCACGGTACGTGCATATGTCCGAGCGAGACGTTGAAAGTAAACATAATTCGCGAAGGTTGCAAGCGAAGGTAAATTAGTCAGCTTGTTTGACAGGCTTCGCGGTGGATCAGCAAGCTAAGTTACTCGATGATGATTCCTCTGGAACAAACTCAAGCCAAATTCCTTTTTCACTGGCTGTGACGAGGCTTCGCCGGCTATATGTCATGGGGACAGCGGATTTCTCGCAAAGCTTGACCGAGTGGCTCTTCAGCAAAGAAATTATCCCCACTTTGGTCTGAAGCAGCGCAAACCGCATTCCTGAAAAACACAATCATAGCATATTGCGATGTATACGTGTTTAACACGTAGGTACGTGCCTGCGTGCCAAGGTGAATGAAAATGAAAAGTTACTTCCTCGAGAGTCGACTTGCCGATACGGATTATAAATCTGATCCTCCCAACGTACCTATGCAGTTTCGAGGTCCTTCCCCGAAGGGCAGGAACGTGTAGGGATGACGGCTCTGCTTCGTTTCGTCGGAGAAACGTTCCGGGTCGAACTCTTCCGGGTTTGGGTAATGTTCCGGGTCATGGTGGAGAGCGTAGATAGGGATGATCACCCGGGTACCACTAGGAAGCACGACGTCCGTTCCTGGAACTCGATAAGGTCCTTCGCATCTCCGCGACAACAACGGAGCGGGAGGATGTTTCCTCAAAGTTTCTGAGAACCCGTTATAATTGTGTGGTTGTATTTTACAATTAGTATAATAATCGTTATCGCGATAGTTTATCGCAACTTTTTTTGGCTGTTAAACGATAGTTCCTGAAGGTATCGTGGACTTTGATCACTCTGAGCGAACCGTGTATTGAGAAGAATTTTTTGTCCAAACTTTTTCACTTCGTTTATGTCTACAGATTATGGTGTCACGTAAGATTTTTCATTCTAAAGTAATACGGAATTTTTTACAGGCAGATAGTCGTCGGGATTCGCCGAAATATGCGTAACGTTGATGGGTTGATCATATAATACATCTCGATATTCGCAGAGTATTTTATTCCAGGAAATTCTCGAGGACAACTTACCGAGTACGACTTTATCGAGATATTTCATTTTAGAAACACACTCGAATGATAAATTCCCGTCGTATTCTTCGAGACTATTTATTATCTCCTGCCTGGTCTTCCACTGAATATCAGGATTTAGCGCCAGCTCGTGAAGGCAGAAGGATATCGTCGCGGAAGCGGTTTCGTATCCTGCCGCAAAGAAGACAAAGGCTTGGGCCGCGATAACATTTTCGTCCAATTCTAAAATTAAAAAATTTTTTTTACGCAACGACATTGTGAAACTCGTGAAATTTTCACGAGGATCTTATTTTTCAACCAACATTTACGGCACAACTGTATAAGCGCAGTCTATTGGGCGACTCACGATTCCGTCTACGTGCTACAAATATAAACAAATATAATTAGGCCATTTAAGCTACTGACTGCATGGCAGCAAGCATGCTTGCGTCAGCATGTCGATAACACTCTCAGCGTGGCCAACAGGGTCAAGAAATAAAAAAAAAACAACGACGGTAATCGGAAAAGAAACATCCGTGGCGGTATCCAGAAGATCGATTTCTCTCCAGTCGACGTCAAGATTGAGGATATTTTGGTAATCATTTTTTACGAGACTGGATGCCGGTTGCCGATAATGCACGTAGTTACACCAGCTTGTAACACTTAAGCCCTGCATGTAGCGTGTGGTCACGTACAAAATGTAAAGATTATTCATACATTTCGAATTGAAATATAGCTAATTACACTGACACGCCTGTAATATAATATATTGTATTCGACGGTACGTATTCATTATGTCGAAATCGGTTACGAATTCTTGATTACTTATCACGCGATCAGTTTCAACTTCACACCTAAAAGTGACTCGATTACATTCCGCATTGGCGTGACTTGGCAAATTAATTCGCAACAATTTATCGCAGATTAATTAGTTATTATTATTCAGAGTTAACCACAGGCGAGAGACAGATCGTTTCACGGATTATAATGTTATTTTCATATCGATAGAGGTGATATTATCCTAATCCCAGTTTATGCTTGCCGTATTACCATTTAATTAACAACATCGCCGATGCATCTTCAGATTGTGAATTGCTAAGCGTTGTGTCAAAGTTTTCGTCTGACTTATTGTTACCTGCCTCAGATTTTTATCCCGTGAATTCAGTACGCTTCAATTTCTCTTATTAATTGAAGAAGCGGTTTATGACGTTGATGCACGAAAAGCTCACCAACCGTACTGAGTTTTAAACGCCCATATCGAGTTTTCATTCCGTTATCTCTAATAAATTGCAATGACGATTTTTCCAGGCATAACCAAGAGCAGAATAATGTTACGACAACCGTGTCCGTCCTACGATTGCTAATCATAATTGCGATTGCGATGTCACGCGTAATGCATTTATCACTTAAAATTTGACAAATGAGTGGGAATTATTCCAGATATTGTGACGTTGGATTTTGATGATAGAAACGAAAAAAATTGAGGTAATTTTTAATTAAAATAACTCTGCTGTTCCAACGAGCTTCCAAGTCACGTATCGGTACGTTTTGAACTACGAGGATCTCTGTCATTTCAGGAAGAAGATGAGCCCTCGACAGATGTCTTTTCTCCGAACGCTGATATGATACCTACATGACACTTGCTGTATAAATTTCGCCAAGGATCATTAGACGCCGTCGTAGAGCCAGTTACATGTATACCTATTTCCTTTGCAGCTTGAATTTCCTCCTCGGTGAGAGGCTGCGTCCTGCCGTTCGAATGCTCAACGTCCAGGATCCCCTTGTGCTTGAGTTCGACGAGCAGATCCATGAAGTCGTGTCTGTTTATGCCCTGCGCCTCGCGCTCCTTGATCATGTCGGATACAACATTCTTGAAGAATTTAGTGACTGTGGGGTCGATCACCTGGACCCGAAGAATTTTAAACAAGCCGGGGACCGAGGTACGAAGCATCCTCCAAAGCGCAGTCTTGTAGCTGGGCTTGGATAGCTTTTCGGCCATACTTCTGAACGTCGAGCTTTCGTCCGCCAGGGCGTTTATTTGTATGCCAAAAGCGCAGGACCCGATCACGTCAATGGTAAACTTGGCAGCCAACGCACGCACTTCAAGAGGCTCGTTACGGTTGACGGAGCGACGGATCAGCCTTTCAAATTCCATCGAGCATTCGGCCAGTAAGTAAAACATCCTCTTAATTTTACCGGAGGAAAATGTCGGCGTCAGCTTCGACCGTAGACTCTTCCATTTTTTGCCCTCGAGGTTGAAGAGGTGCCCGTTGAGCGGATCCTGCGAATTGTTCACCGGAATACCCCGGTTCGTAAATATCGCAAAGTCCTTTACGAATACGCATTTGATCAGGTCCGGGTCCCTGAGGAAGATGGCCGGCATCCTGACGCGAAAGACGCCGAAGAATCGTTCGCCCCTGAACCAGTTGTACATATCCTGAATTCCCTCGCATTGCGATTTCTTGAACAGCAAAAGGTCTCCAAAGTTACCAAGGAATATCGTAGGTTTTTTATACGGTACTCCCTTCGATTCCCAATAATTGAAAGTCGACGTAAAATAGAAGTAAATTATGCCGATGAAGAGACCAGTCAGAAGGATCGGGTCCAAAAGCTCTGTCAGTATGCCAATCATTTCGACGCGCGTTCACTCGATACTTCTTCACAACAGTTTCAACCTATTAAATCTGAAAAGAAGCAGCACCTATCTGGCAGAGACTCTAATATCAGTCTTAAATTTACCGTAACTGTAATAATATCAAAATTCAAAACGGAACAGCGCGTTTTTCTCCCAGTCTTTACATGTAAAACGGTTTGCAGGTATACCGTATGCACGGTACGGCAACGATTCAATCATGCCGCGTGGATCAATAAACGCTAATGAAAGTGACGCAAACTTAGTTAGCCAATGTCACGTGACTCGTTTGCGCATCGGACAGTTATACCGCACTTGTTGTGTTTAGAACCACCGCGTATAATCGTACCGTGTAGGGTATACACTTGCATCCGGTAAAAACGTATCACAATGGGCTATAGTATTATTCGAATAAAAATAATTATATTATATGCGGGCTGCTTTGCACTGCGATTCTCCAACGTCGTCCGCGAGGCTCGAGTGTTTTTAAGAAAGAACAAGCTTCGCTTGTGTTCCCGATTCGGAAATGGAACCTCGAACACTTTTTCGCCTATCAAGACACCTGACGCCCCCAAAGAGTACAGATTATTGCACGTTTTTCAGTCGGTTTTGACACCACGCGTGGGCAAAGCACAGGCAAGGCGAAGGAGGCGATAAATTTTCTGGGCCACGCGGACGTTGGCGCCGAAGTCTTGAAGCGAGTCTCGCCTCCCGCCGACTGAGTCCCATGCGGCTTCGTAGTTTGAACACGCAGTTGAAACGCACTTATATCTCGAAGCGTTCCCTCTAGTGTTTATCTATCCCCTCTCGGCCACTCGTTTCTTCTAGCACGTGGATAGCGGGTATATGTTTCGAAATTCCAACGCCCGCGTCCACCGGGAAACTCCTCCTTGATTGGCCCGAACAACGAGATCAGAGATCAAACTGAATTTATGACACATTTTTTCCTTATTGTGAAGCAAACGTTCCGCGAACGCAATTAAGGAAGTGCAAATTATTTCCCCACGTTATTAATACAACTGTTTTTCATTCCACGTATGTGAAGGAAAATTGTGACATCTTGACAGTAGTGTGGTTACTTCGAAAGTAATCGAGCACTTTTTATATCTGTAATGCTGTGCCGGTCAACAAATTCGAGGCTGTTGAATTTCACAAGGAAAATTAATTCAGATCGATTTCGAATATGATTAATGAAACTTCACTTGGGTATCTACGCAGGTATAAAAGAGTTGCATTCCTTGCTATTTGCAGTTAATTTCGTATTTTGTTAGATTAAATCTTTCGTGTAACACGAATCCAATCGTAATATCAATTATTATTTGGCGTGACTTTAACGATAATGACATTGCGATAACTATCGCGATCGAGATAATCACTCACTAAGTACGCGTCTTGTTTGATTTATATCCACTCATCACACTTCCTACGCAGTAATTTTTAACTCATCTACTTTCCGGCTAGAATAAGTTGTGGGTATAATATATGGAGCTTTGTGGGAGGTGTTTTATACTGTTTGAGAATTCAGGTATGATGACGTTATACGTTGGTAGTTCTGAACGTTTTTGAGCCAGTGGCACTCTATAGTCTTAGGTATGAATTGTGTATTCTTGTACGTATTTACGTAAATGCATTTTCACCACCACATCCGATTCGTATTTCGTATATAACTGCAAATTTGCGGTAGTGATAAATAAAGCTGTTGAATAAGAGAGGCGATTAACAGCAATTTCGCAACTCATTACTTAAAAATGGTTACCGAATGCATTGACCTGGCGATATTTCATTCGCCCACAGTCATAAATTCAACGCTTTCTTCGAACGATTATTGCGTGATTTGCGTTTATTTTTATGTTATTAATTCTATATCCAACTTCGAGTCGGTCATGCAAACTGGGATCGAGCATTTCGTTTGCAACGGTGACGAATTTTCAACCAGATTCCGGACTTGCTGGTAAGAATGTTGGCAGTCGGGTCGTACTCGAGCGGGATGCTTGACTTTGAGCAGAGATTTACTTCGTATCCTGAGAGAAGTGCCACCAGGCCAGCCTTCGTCTGCATGTACGCAAAGCGAGTTCCTGGAAGCAAAGAATAAACAATTTTTATCAAGATTCGCTGATCACCGTAATAATCGTTTAAAAAATCATTGAAATGCTATTCGTCTCTGGGCCTTGTAATGTCGTAGAAAGAATAAGCGTCTTGCTGAATACGGATAGAGAAACCCTCGGGTAACGGTGGTTGGTCCTTGGAGCAACCGGTCGTGGCTTTGCACCTGGAGTTCAACTTGAAGGCATAAGTGGTAATGTCTCAGGTAGGCGTCAGCGTATTGTATGCAATGAGCGTGACGACGACATTTTGCCGGACGGCGGGCGGTAAACCCTGCTTACAGTTGCTGGGGCCTGATTGCTAAACTACCTGCTCACCGATGCATATTCTGGGCCCTTCCCCGAAGGGCAGAAACGTGCAATGCTCCCTGGACTTTTTGTTCTCGTCTAGAAAACGGTCCGGATCAAAGAGTGATGGGTCGGAATAGTAGGCAGGGTCGCGGTGGATCGCGTGAATGGGTATTAGAACCTTGGTACCCTCCTCGATGACCGTTTCTGTCCCAGGAATTTTGTAGGCCTTATTGCAGAGGCGGGGGACCATTCCTACCGGTGGGTGCTTTCGCAAGGTTTCTGCAAGAGGATATTTAGAGATTTTAGAATATCAAAATGAGGCAATCGTCTATACAATCGAATAGCGATCAGTTACCACCGTGTGGTTAATATATTAAGCCGCGTAGTTGAATTTGGATGATTAAGGTGAAGAGATCTGTGATGATTGATCACTCCAGCAGGTCGCACAGAAATTCCAATCGAAGTAACCTGTGGCCGTGCGTATATCTACCTTGAATCACTCGGTCCAGGTAGTCCATTTCTGAAATTGCTTCGTAGCAGAAGCTGCGATGTTTGTTCAGGGCTGTATCAATCTCGGCGGTGAGCTTGTTTAGAATTTTCGGGTTCGACGCCAGCTCGTGAAGAGCGAAGCTCATAGTTGTTGAGGACGTCTCGAAGCCGGCGAGGAAAAATATGTAGGCCTGTGCTGCCATCACTTTTTCGTCTATGACTGAAGTAAGATTTATTATGGTAAACGGTAAGGAATACTGTACTTGCGTGCCAGGACTTCTTTCTCACCGATATCCGGATCCTTGAGAATTCTCGTAGCATCGGCCACCTTCCCGGAGTTGGACCCGTGGCAATTTATGTCGCAATCACCGCCGCCGTTTACTTTCCCCTCGTTCTTAATCTGCATTAGCAAGTGCATAAAGTCGGGCCTGATCACTCCGTACTTTTCCCGATACTCGACGAGGTCACGCACGGCGTCCAAAAAGAACGCCGTGACGTCCGGAGGATTAAGGCCCATTTCTAACTACTGAAACATTCCTGGCATGTACATGCGGATTACTCCTTTTACCGCGATTATCGCCGACGGATCACCTTCCGGCACATCTTTCGAAACTCGGAGTCCTCGTTCTGGATGGCGTTTGTCTGAAGCCCGAAGCAGCAGGTACCGATAACTTGTGTTGTAAATTTTGCAGCGAGATTTCTGAATTCCAAATCCTCCTCGGAATCAGCGTACTGCTTCAGAAAGTCCTGAAACGTTTGGAAGTAATTTTAATCTCTTTATTCGCTTCGGTTATCCCGACGCCAGTATAATCTTGATCCTCGATCCCCGACCTTGTATTGCCTCGAGGACTCGGCGATCAGGTCAAACATGTTTCGAATCTTGGCCGCCGTGAAAGCGGGAGTCAGTTTCGTCCTCAGTACTCGCCACCTGGGTCCCCAAAGATTGATAAGGTTGGCTGACAGCGGGTCAACGCTTTCGTTAGACACGATACCTCGACCTTGAGAAATGATAATTATTTTGAAGGGTGATCGACTCTCTCGGGTTATGAGCAAGTACCTTGAAAGTGGGTGAAATCCTTGATCAGAACTAGTTTGATGAGTTTTGGATCCCGTAACAGGAGTACCGGTGTTCTGAGTTCGTAAATTCCCACAAACGAACATCCCTCGTATTTTTTATATATATTCTGCAAACCCTCACCGATCGTAGTTTTGAGCAGAGTAATTTCTTTCGTGTTGCCAAAAATGAGTTGCGGTATTGGAAAGGGGATACCGCGTGCCTTCCAATAGTTGTAATTACACGTGAGGTACCAGTAGATCGAAGCGATAGCCACAAACACCGCAATGGTAACAAAAAGCATGACTTGATAGTGCCAAGAGAAACACTGCCACGAATTTGGATTAGTTGTGGGCATTAGATTATTAGTACTGCGTTCAAGTCGCAGTTTGCAGTTCAACTGGTGTTGCGAAGGTTTTCACGCTGCTGCGACGGTGTAGGAAATAAAAATGAAGACAGAATAGGAAGTGCGAGTGAATGACGTTATGCAACTCCCGACTTCCTACTCGACCGGTTTATCTGGCTCTTAGAACCATACCGGAAGAGATTACGCGGATCAGTTTCCACTGCATTCAACTGTAAACGGATAAAGAGAGAAGTTGCACTCGATGATTTTTGATAGAATTATCTTCTTTAATAAATTCATACTTGATAATGTATGCTTGTAACATAAATATTCATTGGAATATCTCACAAGGAGCTGTACAGTAAAACAATCCATCACGCAGTGGTTCCCTAGCGCTTATATATAGTCGCTGCCACTAGTGACGATAGTTTCAGATACTAGTTCTTGGATGTAGGAAGTGGCAAGGCTTCGTTATTCATATTTGATTTGCTTTAGACCAATGCGCGTGACTTGAAATATGTTTTGATCTTGAAAAATGTCCACCCCCGGAGTTGTCGCAGATTTTTATCGTAGGGCCATTATCACTGTTTTCATTTAGAAAGAATCTCAAAAATCTCGCTACTCAGCGTATAAAAATTGTTCGCCCCAAATAAGTTTAAAATAGAAAGTTACAAGTGAAAAACATCGAAAATACTGCGCAAACTTCTAAGTTGTTTCGCCTGGCCATTTCCGAACTGGCAACTGGATATGCATGAATGTAAGACATCCATAAAACGTTACAATACTAACCACAGTAACTCCAAGTGGAAGAATCCCGTGACCAAATATCAGAAAAAGCGTCCAAATATTTGAAATATCTATAGATGAGATATAACATGAAAAGAAGTAAACTAAGAATTCGATACCAACTTCGCACACCAACGTGGTGTAACACCTCGCATCAGGTCCCCAGGAGACCAGCCCGTGGATTCCGCATTCCGCACAGCTAGCACTCACTTTATTTCATTGTGCAGGCTATCCCAATCGACACGCTGGTAGCCACACACTCTCACAATACGACATTACACGCGTATTTACACATGGATACATCGTTATCCTATAGCTCTTACAACTTGCTAGCGCGACGTTCGGAGCAATACTGGCTCGATACTGTCAGCTCATATTCTGGCTAACCAACCGCGATACTTATCGATAGTTCGCAGATCATCTCGTGTTTACAATTATTCGGTTCTTACTTACTTTTTCTACTGTACATCTTTCATATTTACTTCACTCTTCAAGGTAACGGTCTTTATAGTAAACGAATCGAGTAATTGGATGTAATTACTTTATTTTACCAGTATTATTGTTTCATCAAATTGAAAAATTGTTTCATATATTTCCGATCAACACATACTGTAGTATCCGTGTTATTGAGCGAGCACAGAGACTTGTTTGTGTCAAACATGAAATTCTAGCTAATTGTAAGCCGTACGGGTATGAAAATTGAAATAAAGAAAAGCGAAGGCGAGTCGGTCATATTTTTTGTAATACATCTGAACCGTATTTTATTTGTATAACCCATTCTTTCCTTACCTAATTTATATCAACAATAGCTCGGAACACTCACATAAGTACAGGGCCACTTCCTAATATCGCTGATCTTTGGTCAAAATGTATTTTCAGCCAAGCCAGGCGTAGTGGCAAATACATGCGCCAAAAAACCGGTCTTTCTAGAAACGAGATTTCAAGAAACAGGCTTTTGGTTTCCAAATATATGACTGAGATATCGTTGTACCGGCTCCTGCGTTCGTTGCTATAATATAACTCGGTCATTGTTAAAATGCAGATCCCGGAATTTAGTCACGCGAGAGTTCTGCTATTGACTGTGATCCTGAACTTCGTTCTCTCCTTTCTCAGTGCGGGGGCAACGACGGAGCTTTCGGATATTGGCAAGACATTAGCGAGCATCCGTAGAGCCGCAAAAATTGTCGTAGGAAGTACGGATAAAGCAGAAAATTCGTCTCGTTGCGTGAGAGACATCAAATTACTTTGGGAAAGTTTTGCCGCTGGAGAAAAATGGGCTCTGCAAAGTGAGTAGTGATAAAATGAATAAAACATATCATTCAAATGATGGTCTCAAGTGGCGAGCTGTTAGATGCAAGTATAAAATTAACTTCTTGCGATCATGCAGTGCTGGACGCATCGTCCAAAATTCAACCTGGTATCCTGAAAGGAAATGTCCACGATTTGGGAATGTACGACGAATGCGAGGAGGTTGGTGTCCGGTACAATCCCTCGAACATCACAGGACAACACTGTATGATCTCGTTGTTGGTCTCCCCCGAGTTTTTTAGCGATCCTTCAGTAATGTTGTTAATGGAAAGGTTATCTCCACTGGGTCAGAGTGCCGAAAATGCCGTGAGTTTGAGCTCGTCTATTTGTTTGCCTTCGTCCTGTGACGAGAAAGATGTCTTGAGGATCATCCAACGAATCAGCGATCGAACACCAGAATTTTCAAGGTCAGGAACAAGGATTGCCAAGGTAATATGTTCGCGATCATCCGAGAATGACTTGACTCTGCCGGAAATTCTGACTATGTGAGTTTAAAAAAGGATACTGGTCAGCTGTGATAAAGGTCAGTGTATCACGTTTGACACCGTATTTTCATTTCCTAGATTCTTCGTCACCGTGCTTGTGATTTTCCTGATATTTTGCACCATCTGCGATCATCTGGGGGGAATCGGGAACCATGATTCGTCTCAAGCGGTAAAGATACTGTCGAAATTTTCGCTCCAAAAAAGTACGCTGGATTTGTTGAATTCAAAAACTAAACCGGGCACAATGTCGGCTATTCACGGACTGCGAGTATTAAGCACGTGTTGGGTTGTCCTTGTTCACCGGTGCTTTATCACTGCGATTAGTCCTGTTGCAAACCTGGCTGACTTCTTGGCAGTGAGTATTGCATGGTTAGCTTAAAAACTTACCGTACCAAGTTCTCCATAATTTTGACAAGCCTTGTTCAATTGATATGAACAACAAAAAGAAGATGCTTATTTCCAGTGGCAGAGTAGATGGTACGCATTGTTCGTTTTCATGATATCTTTTACGGTTGATGTCTCTTTCGTTGTCAGTGGCTTTCTGACGAGTCACCAGCTTCTGAAATCCAACGGTTCATCAGGGAAGAAGTTCAACTTACCCAAGACCTGTTTTCATCGATACATTAGGTGTGTAGAAAAATTACATTCATTACATTGTTGCACCAAGTCTTTCATTATCATTGCTGAGAAGCTTTTACACCTTGCCAATATTCCGCACACATACGCCTTTCGTCGAATCGTCTGATATTCGTTGCAGATTAACACCATGCATCGCGGTTTTGATTCTGTTAACCGCATTCTGTCTTCGTCACGTCGGATCTGGCCCAGTATGGAAACACTTGATTGGCATCATGGTAGACAGTTGCCGAGAGAATTGGTGGACCAATCTTTTTTACTTGCAAAATGTTATAAATCCACAGAACATGGTGAGCAATTAATTGTAGAAGGTTATACCTTCACAGAGTTGAAAAAATATAATAAAATAAAAATGTTGAATTGCAGTGTTTACCACATACTTGGCATTTGGCCGCTGACATGCAACTATTTTGGATATCTCGAGTCATCCTGACCGCTTCGTATTACTGGTCAAAACACACCCGCAGAATTCTCAGCTTCTCTCTTTTTGTATCGGTAATTGTGCCACCGGTTCTCTTTGCCATCAACGGTCACACAAGCGCATTCTTGAAAGTCAGAAATAACACGAGGTGAGTGTCATCGACAGTAGTCAATAATGTGCACCTATATTGTAACGTGGTTTTTTTTATGCTCGCTACAAACATCTATCCGAACCCCAAGCGGAATCAAAAATTAAACTACTGATACTAATCCTCGATTAATGTTCATCGCATTTTTAGCGTACCGGAGTTCCGGGAAAACTTCGTCAACGTTTACATGTCCACCGTTCATCGATCATCCGCTTATCTGGTGGGCGTTGTTCTCGGATACGTAATTGCAACGACGAAGCTTCGTCTATCCAAGGTGATGCGACCGAGTATTTGCCGAGGGGCTGCTCACTTAGGAAATCATTGAACCATTTTACAAAAAATCAGATAGGCAATCGCTAGGAATCGCTGGAAATCGATTCCTTTCGGAAATCGATGAACCACGGAATAAGCGAGTGAGCAGCCCCTCGGTATCTGCGCTTCATTCCCACGAGTCTTCCACCAACGATGTTTTTCCGCCTTGTGTTTTAGCTCCAGGTAGCAATCCTCTGGACCGTGGCATGCTCTCTCATGTCACTGTGTGCCATTGCCACTTGGCACCTTTACAGCGATTCCTATGTCTACGACGTGGTCTTCGAATCAGCGTACGCAGCCTTTGCTCGACCTGCATGGGCAATCGCAGTGGCGTGGATAATTTACGCATGCACT
The DNA here is from genome assembly GCF_021155785.1 of Neodiprion fabricii. Lineage (NCBI taxonomy): Eukaryota > Metazoa > Arthropoda > Insecta > Hymenoptera > Diprionidae > Neodiprion > Neodiprion fabricii. The sequence continues at coordinate 4,339,902 of NC_060244.1, forward strand.
CAGGGCTACGGGGGTGAGCATTTACGAAAAATTTGAGATCAATCAGGTCGGCTGATTCACTTTATTTGGTAATGATTTAGGTCCCATCGCGGAGACGCTTTCATGGCCAGGTTTTCTACCTCTGAGTCGACTCTCGTATTGCGTTTATTTGGTCCATCTTGTGATACAGGTTTCGACTGCAGCTGTGACCCGGACTTCGGTCGTGTTTTTGAAGTTTCAAATCGTGAGTACACCTTTGGAATTAAGTAGCGTTCACAACGCTTTTGTATAACTACTGGCAATGAACATTGCTTTGCAGTTTCATTTGTTTTGGGGTGATCTGGCGATCTCAATTGGAATGGCCTTTCTGTTCAATATTTTCATTGAAGCCCCGGTGATGGTTCTCGAAAAAAGTTTCAAAGGTTTTCACTGGAGTTGGGACACGTCACGGCTGAACTTTGTGAAAATGATTGGCAAGACATACGCAAGAGGGAAATCTGTGAAATTTGAATGAAATTTATTAACTTCTAACGTTTCAGTATCTTCATCTAGCTGTCGGACAGTGCGTAGTGATTGTACCAAACAGGTCGGTCATAAGAAGTTCCGATGACATCAGCTGCAAATCCAACGGAACGATTAGTCAGTGGACCGTGTCAACAATTTTAAGACATTTTGCTGTACCTATCAATTGTTTGCAAATAAATACATAGTCGCTTAAACATTTCGGTGTGAAATTCAGTAAAATTGATACAGACATTGTATGAAGATTTGCTTATAATAAATAAACGTAATGAAAACTTTGAACTAAATTTATATTCTCTCTGTTCAACCACGCAGATCAATCGACGTTCACGAATTTACATCTCCTCAAAGATGCTGACCAATTATTTGATCTTTCAACTACTTAATTTTCTGCAACTTGTTACTGATTTTAATTAAAGCACAACGAAGATTGTGCAGGTTGCACAGTCAGCCGCTAAGGCTGGCCTCTGGATCATCAATAGGAGGTAAGTCAATTCGAAGCCACAGCTGATAGTGAAGGTAAATGAAGATTACTTTATCGTCTGCAGTCATTTTTCTCAGTAAATCATTAGTCGGGTTCGTTGCCACTGTGAGTCGCTCTTCCTCAAAGTTGCTCAGGGTCTGGCTTATCTGTTCAGTAATTTGTCTCCGATGAGTGAACAAGCTTAGCACGATGATCGTTCCTAAAGTGGACTCTGATGGTCGATTTCTTTTGATCGCTAGTTCGTTTTAAATACAATCGTTACAAGGAGCGACGAGTCACTCTGCTCCGCAATTCTTTAATCTACGTTATACGTTAGGATGTATGGATATGGTATAAAATGTTTGAATACAAAGTATTCATTATGAAATAGTTCGATATTTCTCATTTGATCCCATATATGCCATGGATTCAGCAACGTGAAAAATTTCCGTACTCGCACCTTTAAATAAATTTATCAAAAAAGTCAATTTCCAAAATTATTTTTGAATTCAGCACTTTACCATTTTTTCGTGAAAATAAAATATGATTTCGACACTTCGATCCATAATTTTGGAATGGCCGTCTCGACTTTCAAAATTTTCGTATTATTTTTTAACTCAGTAGGTAGACGAGATAACTTCCATTTGTGTACTTTTATCAAAGTCAAATGTGTTTTCGAAGTTTAGATCCGCTACATTGGTTCTATCGTTTTTAAAATTTCACCTAAATGAAAAGATTTTAACAATTTTTGGCCAGTCTTTTGTGCGTCGTCTTTTTCTTTCATTTGTCAGCGCACCGATACACGGCACAGTGGCCGAGGACTCTACAAAGTCACTAACATTGACCGTCGATCATCATTTCCACAAATTTGTAGCCGATAATCATCTTTCCGATGCAATATCCTGTGCATCAAAGTTCATTTTTTCGTCATGGCCGTGTACTCATTAAGTTCCACGTGCCAGGTGGAATTTCGCTGGCGAAAGGCTGAATCAGTTACGGGAATTTCTTGACACGTTTTACATCGATCTTGATCACGATAAAGGCTTTAATCCGTCGGGCCTGCTGTAATCTTATCCAGTCGACACGTGATAGTATCCTTTGGTTTTTACGTAGTATTGTTGTCATATAAAGTATCTCATGGATTTATTGCGCGGTGACATATATTCTACAAAATTAACGCGTTGGAATCCCGTATTTTGTAGTAAATGTTAAAAATTGTCCCAAGTTGATTAATTTAAGATGAAATATTGTCGAGCATTGGATTACTCTGTAATTTGATTTGGAGATTCATCTATGCCAGAAAATAAACGACGGGGTTGTATTCCCGTGATGGGAAAGCCCAAAACTTTTTCAGATTCATGATAAAATCTGAGGAGGCTTGAGTAATCTGCGATTAAAATAGTACACTTTGGACTTGACTAATGCATCAAAGGTCGACAAGTCAAGTATCGTTACTAATTCCGAATAATGAATTTCAATACTCGCCAGACGCATTCACAGACGAAACGCTTTTATCGATAAGAGGAAGTGCGATGAGTTGGCAAGAGACATATTATTGTTCACGCGTTGATAAAAATAAGTTATTTACACCTTCGATTAAGAAGGGATCCATGTATAGTAGAATCTCGATCATCTAGGCATCGGTTAATGGGACAGCAGATGATCGGTGCTGGTCATCGATATTGTATAAAAAGAACGAAGTAAACGACATCATCTGATCAACTCCGAAGAAATACCAGCGTTGTATAAACAAGACTCGATAAGATATTTTTCTCTACAAGGAAAGGTCGAGAATACATCCATCGATTTGTAGATAGGTGTTGATGTGTAGATAGGTTTCTATTGTACATCCTGGCATAGTAAAATCGCAAGAAAATTGTAACGAAAGCTTATTGGGATAATCTATTACGCATTACCAAATGTTCCCCCTTGAGTCCCATCCAGTTTGCGTAAGTGATCGAGGTTCTACTGTACATTATTTTGATATGCGGTCACGTTGTCATCCATTGGGCAGCAGAATGAACGATCATGCAGGTGTGATGGTGTTTGCAAGATTAACCACGACTACTCGAATACAATATATTGCGGGAATCCGTTGAATGAAATCACATTCGAATGTGATAGATAATAGTCGCTGTTCGGTATTTCATATATTTGCTCTGTTATCGCTGTGTGCATTCTGGACGTATTGTTCACTCGAATCAGACCAATTCAATCTCAGTAGCAAAATGTTTTTGATCCATTGCGGGCATGCGACAGTTTTACTGTTCGCTTTGTTGCAAAGTTTAGCTTCCGCGGTATCGGTGAATGATGCGGAAAACACTAAGGCAGTGCTCCAACAGGCCTTCGACGACCTGCGATCTCCGTTGAGGGATGAAATCATTTCTGCAGTAAGATCGTCCGATTCTACTTGCGAGGAGGAACTCGCAGCATGGAATCAGGCAATTCAATCCGGTCAGCTGTGGGCGCTGCAAAGTGAGTATGGATAAATTCTCGTCGATGGTTTACAACGGCGTAATAAAAAAATTGAGAAATCTTCGGTTTACGATTGTGTTTTTTGGCCAACAGTGTTGGATGCAGCTTCGAAAATTCAGTCGGGAATCCTGAACGGTAACATACGTGACCTCGGGATGTACGGCGAGTGCATCGGGGCCAATGGTCAGTACAATAACGTCACTGTTCAGGGAAAGCATTGCATGATTGCACTTGGCTTGGCGTCCAATACATCCAGCAATGCAACCAGCGATACGTCCATGGGGATCACGACTTCGTCAATTTGCGTGCCATCGTCTTGCAATGAGACCGATGTTGTGGAGCTTATAAATAGCGTTCTTAATAACACCACGATCATCAGCGACTTAGGACTTACAGTTAATACAGCGAGCTGTACGCCCTTAGAATATGGAGATTTCACCGTCGAAGAAATTTTGACAATGTAAGATACAGCGCCGAAAATTTCACGATAATAGAATCACAGAATACTTCATTCGATAAATGGCAAATCCCTTTCAGAACATTCTTTTCGACGATTGGAGCGTTCGTCGTGGGGTGCACCATTTGCGATTTCGTGCGAAGACGCGAATATGCTGCAGAGTTTACTTTAATGAACACTCTGGCGAAATTTTCTCTGTACACCAACACGCTCAACATTTTTAAAATGAAAGTCACCCCTGAAACTCTGCCAGCTATACATGGCATTCGATTCTTGAGCACATGTTGGGTCGTGTTCGGTCATCGTTACGTCACGTCATTGTTGAGGCCGATGGTTAACCTCTTGGATATTCCGGAAGTAAGTGGTAATTTTCAGAGAAACGAGGAGTAAGGGTAACAGGTAATTAAGCAGCCTCCGCGAGTGATTAGAAATTCCTCTCCCATACATAACGGAATTGTGTAAGGCTACCTCTTTTTTACTTTCGAGTGACAAATAGCGACATAAGAGATTCAATACTCACTTACAGTGGTTGAATTCGTGGACTTCTCTTTACATCTTGTTGGGACCGTTTGCCGTCGACACTTTCTTCGTGGTCAGTGGATTTTTAATGAGTCATCTGCACTTCAAGGCGATAAAAGCTGGAAAGAATATCAATTTGCCGATGATGTACCTTCACCGTTACCTTAGGTAGGCTAGAAATTTCACCTCAAAACATGGTGTCACTTACTTATTTTGTAGAACACTGAAAATTAAAAGACGCAAAGAGGGTGTTTTCTTGATGCACTCGATGTATTTGAATGAAACCATCGCTGAAATGTTTTTGTCGACGAATAAAACATTTCCGAGTTCGTTTCATTCAAATAGATCTAGTGCTTGTATCCGAAACTGAAAACCACCCCATCGAATGCCTACCTTTGGGAGCAGTTTTCATCCCTTTAAACCGTTTGCCCGCCACTTAAAAATATGATTAACTTTTAGTCTTCAATGTTCAACATTTCTACAACATACATGAGCTGCAATGAAATCGCAGGGGGATACCAAACTAATGTTCCTAGTTAGTCTGCCCCGATGTACAGAGTCTGACTAAAATAATCTTCTCGACTTTGCAGATTAACGCCATGCGTCGCCGCGATCGTGTTATTCACGGCTGTTCTGCTCCATCGCACTGCAAACGGTCCCGTATGGAACACGATGACCTTCATCGTACAACCTTGTCGTGACAATTGGTGGGTCAATTTATTGTACGTACAGAACTTCGTACGCAAGGAAGAAATGGTGAGTAAATTTTCGCCTTGCATCAAGCCATACGTAGTTAGTTCACCACTGCCACGAGGCTTAGGAACCAATGGCGACGGCATCTTTTGATATCATTTAAACGAAATCGTGCAAAATTCCAGTGCTTGCCTCACACCTGGTACTTGGCTGTTGACATGCAACTCTTCTGGATAACTCCACTAATCTTCTATCCGTTGCAACGCTGGCCAAAAATTGGACTTGGTATTCTCGGAAGCTTTCTTGTGGCCTCTGTGGTTACGCCAGGTGTCGTTCTTGGTGTAAACGGCTACTCCAACGCACTCATCAATTTCGAGCTGGGGTAAGCGAGTGCGGCTGGTGGATCATGTCGTTGAGTAGTTTGTGTCGGTTGTTGACAATCATTTATCTCGCAGGCTAGGATCGCTGGACGCCTTCTACAAGTTTTACATACCCACTTACAATCGAGCCTGTGCCTACTTCGTCGGAATCATATTGGGTTACTCCACGATAAATCGGAAAAGGCTGTTCACTCCGGTAACTGAAAGTCATATAAAATTAGACAAATCACTGAATTCTTGATGTACGTTTTCTCGACTCAATTCATTTGTGATTGATTTGTGTCTTACTTACTTTCAGGTAAGCGCATCAATCGCCTGGGCTGTCGCCGCTGTGCTTCTGATATTTTGCGCCGGTGCTACTCATCATTCCTACAACAGTAATTATGCGTATAATCTGGCGGTGGAAATTTTTTACGCCTTAATATTGCGTCCATGCTGGTCCATCGCCATAGCTTGGATGATTTACGCGTGTACTCACGGCTACGGAGGTGAGTATCGATCAGAATTTTCAACCTTATTATTATGCCACTATGTCGGTTTGTAATTAGAAATTATTTACCGAATTTGATTAAAAATATTTCAGGTCCCATCACTCGCTTTTTATCGCTACCATTCTTCCTGCCTCTGAGTCGATTGTCATATTGCATATATCTGGTGCATTTTGTGATTCAATTGGCGAAGAATTCAGCTTCGCAAGTTCCTACCTTATTTTCAAATTTTGACTTGGTAAGTTTGTTGATCTTTTCTTATGGCTTGGTCCTTCTTTTACCGATAATATTCAATTTCCTTGCAGTTTAACGAGTACATAAGTGATCTGCTGCTGGCCATCCCGATAGCATTTGTCTTCAGTTTATTTATCGAATCTCCAGTTATAGCATTAGAGAAAATTCTCACAAGTCGTGGTGGGAAACCAGAACCTCTGAGAAAGTTGAAAACTGACAACGAAAAGAAGACTGGGATTCGTAACGATGGGATGGATGAATGCTGATCTCAAAGTTTATAATGCTTAACTTACATCCTTACGTCTTCGTTCCTTTTTTCACCTTGCCTGTATCTTATTTATAATTTAATAAATAAAAGTTATTTCATCTGTACTGCAGTGTCACGTTGGATTCACGTCAAATTCCATCTAGCGCGAAATAGTGTATATTATATATGTTAATTACATAGAATAATCAGCCAATAACCGAGTAATCAATAAAGCAAATGAAAGCAAATGAAGTAACTTGGCACTTCTAATTGGCAGTATATTTCACGTATAGCCAGATGGATCGTCCGGGTCTCTGTTTTCTTGGATCATTGTCGGGTAGAGTTCTGCTCACGTGGAGGTCGCGTACTGAATAAAACTATTTTTCCTTCTATAAATTACGCGAAAGAAATAAGAATTTGTCATTTAGAAAGCAGACTCACACTTCGTGTTGATCGGTGTCACAGTTTGTCGAAGGAACCGAGCGGTTATTTTTAATACTGTTGATTCTATTGATTCGAGAGAGTTATTTACGTTATCACGTCGACCGAAGTATATATTGATACAACAACGCTGAAATTTCAGAATACAAATTTTCCAATTATTGTGTTTACGGAGTACACAATTAGGTCATGCTTTTAAATATTTTCCTTCAACGCCACAATGAGTTTTTCTTCTGCTCTACTTTTTATGTTATTTGTAGAGGTCTATTAATCCGATATTAACATTTTTTCCACAATCATTCTGTCTTCAAAATTTTTTACTACGTACCGGACTTCAGTTTTCAGCTTTTCGAAATTACCGATGCATTCATATTGCATTGTCTTCTGTTTATCTTATGCAGCCGATAAGTTGTCAGTCGCAGAGCTCATTTGCCGTATATTTTATTACCTTTTCTCTTCGACGATATATCTAACTTCCCGTTACTTCATATGCCTGAATTTCTTGTATCGTTACGATTCAGAGAACTATTGGTATCTCAGATTATTACAGTAACCATTAAATTATGACGGGAGTCGATAAACGCCGTGGAATTATCCCGTGATCCGTTTGGACCCGACCTTTGAGTCAACTGTCTATCTTTTAATGGGACATTACTCAGGTTTCACACACAGTTTGACAATAAGTTGCCACAGAATTACGAAAACCGTGACAGTATTATTTATCTTCAATACACTAATTTTGTTGGTGTGGTTCACCGAAAGTTTCAACTGCATGAAGAATCGTAATTTTCTTGGAAATATGACTTGAACATAATGGAATGACACCTATTACTTTCCTACAGACAGCTACTCTCGTTCGTCTATTTTTATCTGGTATGATAACACACTAGTAGCTGCATCGAGCAGCGTTTTGAAAATCAAGGCAGGAAGTTGTCGAATATCGTTTTTGGAATGACGAGTATTTTTACTGCTCAAGTAAACGATTAGCCTCAATTTGATTCCAAATTTTTTCGCTTCCTGTTTCGGGAGGGCGATCGGTAGTTACAACTACCAGATGACACCTGCTGTTACAGTCAATTTTTCAGTTTATCCCCAAATTTTACCTACACTGTAAGTTGTTGGTGAATCAATTTTTAACTTTCGATTCTACAGAATTATGCCAGTAGGGTTTCTGTAGAAGGTTAATGTTGCGAACGACATTCGCCGGCAGATACGCAATTGATGTGACATTTGGCGTGCTTATTGTCTAAAGGATGTCATTATGTTTGCCTATTTTCCGGTAAGTGTCGTTCGCAGCGTTAATCTTCAAGGAATCCTACTGGTAGGTATATATTCCTCACGGAAAAAACCCTTCGACTTGGGTGTAAATTCGCACCCTCAACTTTTTTCTCATGGGAATTTAGCGTGATCTATGAGTTTGGGGTGCGAATTTACACCCAAGTTGAAGGGTTTTTTCCGTGAGGGTAGCAGGCGTCGATACATTTTGGGATCTGGATGAAAAATTGTTGCTGAAATAATCTAGGGAATAAAATTGGCGTGTCTTAAATTGAATTTGGAATTTGCAGTCTCTTTGAGAGTTGAGAATATAATAATGAACGATTGCATCTAAAAACAATTGCAACGATTTGTTACGAGATTTAAGCGCTGGTCGAAGTAACGACCTACTCTTCGATCAGTCATTGATCCACACAAGAGGGTCGAAGAGTTGTGACTCGGCAGAATAGTCGCTCTAAACATACTGAACGTTTATCTAAAGTATTGTCTACTTAAGACGGCTGGTCATCCGGAGGGTCCCCACCCAATGACCTGGTGAAAATGCATTTATGTGCATGAGTGGCTAAAGATAAGCTCAGAATAACAAGCATGGCAGTATACACAATTTCGTTTACTGTTGAATCACTCCGGTATCCGGAAGTCCATGGGGTAAACTTGTGTTACAGATAATGATAATCATATTTTGAGGTGTTCTCATTGCGGACGCGTTGTTCAGTCTTGTTAGGACGGATTCCATTCAGTATCAAAATGTTGTCGTTTCGTGCCGGATGTGCGGCAGTTCTACTTTTCGCTTGTACGCAAAGCCTGGCTTCCGCGTCATTGAAAGACGATGGCAATAATACTATGGATATTATGGAATTTATCGAACGGTTTGGCACGCCCTTAAAAACTCGGTGGATGGCAATGATACCTTCGATTGTAAATTCGTCTGATACTTCTTGCAAGGACGAGTTCACGGCAATGATACAGGCATTCCAATCCAGAGAGGAATGGGCGTTCGAAAGTAAGAAAATATTCAACTGTTCTGTAATATATCGAAAGCCAAGAGATTCCTGATTGTAGTTACATTTGGCAACGATTCTAAATACGAAAAAATCAGAGTAGTGGTGATTCCAGGGATGAGAGAATCCGCCCTCTCGTCACTTTCTACTCTTTACAGATTAAAACTCGTGTCACATAAATCGCAAAAGCAACTCACCAGTAAATTTGTTTCCCAACAGTATTGGATGCTTCGTCGAAAATTCAGTCAGGAGTCATGATGGGAAATATCAGGGATCTCGGGATGTACGACGAATGCCTTCAAGCCAGCGGCCATTACGATAATATCAGTGTTCGTGGGAAGTATTGCACGGTGAGAATTCGGCAACGTTCCAATGCAATTAGAACGGCGAAAACTGACATAAATGTGGGCATTATCTCATCAATTTGCGCCCCGTCTTCATGCAGTGAGTTCCAAATTGAAGAGCTTGTAAAGTCCTTCCTCGGAAACACGTCTGAAAACAGTTACGTCGGAATTGAAATTGAGGGGGTCAATTGCGTACAACCAACATCCGAAGATTTCACAACCGGAGAGATTTTGACGATGTGAGCTACCATGTTTAATAATTATTGAAACGAGTCTTGAACGTTCCACACGACAGACGGTATGAATTATTTTTCAGAATTTTGCTCACTGCAATAGCCCAGTTCATGATCTTCTGCACTATCTGTGATTTCTTGAAACGACGAGGGTATGCAGGCTCGTCTACTCTGATCGACACCTTATCGAAATTCTCACTGTACATCAACGGGCGGGCTTTATTGAGTACCGAAGTAAAGCCCCAGATGATGCCCGGCATCTCGGGTATACGATTTTTGGGCATGTGTTGGATCGTCCTAGGTCATCGTTACGTTAGTACATTACTCAGTCCAACAATAAACATCAAGGACATATTTGTAGTAAGTAACGCATCGATTCCGTATCGATAGTAAAACCTGCTTAATGCTATGTTTTCGAGTAAGAAATAGAGGCATGAAAATTCATTAACGACTTATTCACAGTGGATGGATTTGTGGTCCTCTGTGCACATTCAAGTTGCGGTTTTTGTCGTCGACACATTCTTCGTGATTAGCGGATTTTTGTTGGCTTACACATTTTTGAAGTCCATGAAATCGGGAAAGAAATTCAATCTGGCTATGATGTATTTTCACCGTTTTGTAAGGTGAGCTAGAAAAAATTTGAATGGCATATATTACACCTCGACGAAGAAAAATCTTAGCCCGTCGCCCGTTAATTTTCTGGATTCCCGGACCCTTGCTAGATTCTTAATCTGTTCGGAATTTTGTGTTTCTCACTTGATAGATTAACGCCAAGTGTAATGGTGCTCGCATTGTTTTGCGCATTTCTGCTACATCGTATTGCGAACGGTCCGATGTGGAACATGACGAACTACCTGGTGATAACGCCTTGCCAACAGAATTGGTGGCTTAATTTACTCTACGTCCAGAACTTCGTAGACAAGGAAAAAATGGTGAGTAACCTCATCGAGTCACGTATGCGAGTATTAATTATTATTGTACGGAAGAAGTGATAGTAATGTATGATTCGACTGCCGCATGGCCAACAGCCTTTACGCATGACATTTTGTATATGTGAATCAAATTGTACAAAATTGCAGTGCTTGCTACACACTTGGTACCTGGCGGTTGACATGCAACTCTTTTGGATATCCCCAGTTATTGTGTATCCATTGTATCGCTGGCCGAAAGTTGGACTGGGAATACTGGGCAGCTTTCTCGTCATCTCAATAGTTACGCCAGCTGTGATTTTAGGTGTCAATCGTTATTCCAACGGAGTTCTGGAGTTCACCGAAAGGTAAACGGCGAGCTAATCAAATGATATATTCTGGTGAACCGGCTTAGTCAACGGGTACATAATAATGTTGTTTCACAGCGTAATAACGATGGACTACTTCTACAACTACTACATACTCACTTATAATCGAGCCTGCGCCTACTTCGTAGGAATTATGTTGGGCTACGATGTGGTGACGAAAAAGCGGAAGCTCACTAAGGTGGTATCGTCATAGCTACGATTGAAAAAGTTCCTTCATTGTGTTTTGTCAAGTTATTTGTCGGCAACTGAAAAGTTACCAACTCTCTGCAGGTTAACGTATCGATCTGCTGGGCCATCAGCTGTATTTTTGTACTATTTTGCGGATGCGCTACTCATATCAGCTACAATTCCAATTACCCGTACAGTGTAGCACGGGAAGTTGTGTTCGCTATTTTCATGCGTCCTTTCTGGTCGATTGCTACAGCTTGGTTAATTTATGCATGCACACAGGGCTACGGTGGTAAGTTATACACGCGAAATTCTTTTTTTAAACTAAGCTGAGTATCTACAAATCTTTCAATTTTTTCTCTTTCTGTTTTTAAGTTTAACGTATAAGAATTCTCACCTAAACTGGTGTAACTCAATGGCATATCGATTGAATATTTTTCAGGTTTTCTTAACAGTTTCTTATCACTGCCGATTTTCCTGCCATTGGGTCGGTTAACGTATAACATTTACTTGGTGCATATATTGATTCAATGGGTGAAGAGTTTTTCCACACGGGTACCTGGTGTCTTTTCAGACTTGAGGATGGTGAGATTTACTTGTTATATATTTTTCGTAACTGTTGCGGAAACTCGATTTTTTCCCGTGCAACAACAATCACCCGATTTCTTTACAGTTCAACGAATTTTGCGGTGACATGGTGGTATCGATAGCATTTGCTTTCATCCTTAGTGTATTCATTGAATCTCCAGTTATTGTATTGGAAAAAATTCTCATGAAGAATAATCAGAAATCAGAACAATCCAGCACTCTCCCGCAAATGTCTGATAATAATGGGAAAGCGAAGGAGGATACGATGCTAAACATGACGGCGGCATAATTCTTATTATAAAATTTTTCTCTAATCGATCATCCCGGGTGCTTTCCGGCTACTTTACGGGTACTAAAAAATTTTTTTTTAAATGAAAATTTACCAGCAATCCATGGTTTTCAAATGTCTAATCGATCTTCATTTTCGTTTGTTGTATTCATAGCATTATTGAATAGTCCATTGCAGTTTCGCTATCAAAATTTTTTAAGTTTAATTGTCATTCGACAAATGAATAACCAATTCAGGGACAGGACGCAGTAGTGAGTAAAACCACCATCGGATATCCCCATTACACATTATCGGTTTTAATTACATGACCGAGATGATTTAAGAAGAGGTGGACTGTTAAAATTCCACAGCTATATGGTTGATGAAATGGAAAAACCTTGATGTAAGAACAATGATAATAAAAATAAAATGTTTTTAATAACCGTACAGTTTTTAATTCTATTAGGTAATAAGTGGAAAGTCGAATATTTCAACGCTTTTATCAACAAGCGTAATTTGATAGGCAGAAAAAATTGTTACAATTCATTCCAAATCTGCATAGATATACATATACCGCCGAACACGTACGTGCGTTCATATAGGTATAAGCCCGAGGTTATCTGCGTCGACCAAAGGTAAAGGAAACGTTTCTAGTTACAGAATTGCTGAGAATGCAAGGAATCGAAATGAGTTGACGACAGCGGACTGATAGTACCATCTTGTGATGAGTACTGTAATTTTGAATATGCATATATTACATGTATACGTAAGACATGTTGCGTCTAGAACTATCGTATTACTTGTAATTTTCCATCTATTTTCAATGAACGTATTTTTGTTTGCATTGTTTCGCGGTCAATTACATACTTTGAACCCGATGTGTGGGTATCAATTAGCCGTGTGCTGCTCTTAAATTACGTGACGCATTTTAGAAGGTGGAGCGTGGGGGCTCAGTAAAGCGGGTCTTCATCACATAACGCCGTTTCTTGCGTTTTCGGCTTTTCTCATAAAAGTTGAATTTATTCAATACTCGGTTCGTATATAGCCGTATTCGTTTATCGATAGTTGAGTCTAACGTTCATTTCAAAATTACCCGAATTGTGCTAAGGATGAAGAGAACATAGATAACGTTGTTTTTAAACCAGTATCAAGTTATCTTTGGAAAGGGGAGGGGTCAACATTATTCAAAAATGACGTTACACATTATATGACCGGCAGCTTTCGTAATTATCACTGTAGAAAACATGAGAATGAACCACATTCCATAAACCCATAAACTCGTGATATAAAAGCGTACGTGATGAAATAGAATCAGTGCAAAGAACGTTGGAGTGAAAATTTTTTCAGACTCACGAATTATCACCTCCCTCTTGAGGCTTTATAATGGATCGACGAATCACGTTGTGTGAATTACGAAGCACGGTGTAAATATTATTATTCAATGTTTTTCAAAAGAAAAATTCACCCCAAAGAAAGATGATGATAGTTCGTTCTATGACGCGATTTGAGAAAATGATAAAAAAAATTGGTCAACTTCAGATGCTCGCAACTGTATGAATGAATACACGGAAAAATACAACTTATTTCGGTCGTAATCGGATTCTTTAACCTTACGAATATCTAAAACACATGCTTTTAAAAGTAAGTATCCATCTGAAACACGAAAAATATTAAATTACTTTATGACGCTTTCCGGGATTTTTGGTAATTGCGGCACGGTCGCGCTTGAAGTCGCTATGACGCCTTGGCACTTAAGTGGTTAACCTAAACATGACGTTTGTTAGCGTATTGATGATGTTTGTGGAAACACTTTAACGAAATCATGTATTCTGACTATAGTTCCACTGCCACTTGCGGTTGGACACAACATTTATAATGAGCTGTGTCCAAAGTTGTGTGATCCCACCAAATTTCAAATTTTAACTACCATTTGCCGTAGTCTGGAATCAACTCTTCCTCAGAACGTACCGATCAGTCTTCCTGAAAACAACTAACTGTGAAGGTGAAATGTTTTCTCATCTTAACTTACTCCTGGCGGTGCTGTTCGTCACTTCGATACAAAGTTCGGGCTTTGCATCTATGGATCATGGTACGGACAAAAGTAGGGTATGGGTTAAAAGGATTGTTACCTCTTCACGACGGCCATGGATAGAAGGTTTCAAATCAGTTGTCCAAACCTCTAAGTCTTCCTGTGCGGATGAAGTCGCGGTGTTGATAAAAGCCATCGAATCCGGCCAAGAATGGGCTTTGCAAAGTAAGAAACAAACCAATTCTGAATGTCAGGTATGAAGAATGCTCCGTTATCGTAAAAGCAAACGATCTTGTTTCTTTACAAGTTGAGGTTCGCCTCATAAAAAATGTATGCACCTATGTATAATTATGCATTTAATAGTGATTCTGTTCCCTATAATAGTGCTGGATGCCTCGTCGAGTTTTCAGTCGGGACTTATGAGAGGAAACTTTAGAGATGTCGGAATGTACGACGAGTGTGTCGAAGTCAATGAGCGATACAACAACTTCAGTATCCGGGGTAAGCACTGCACGGTTTCGCTCGGTTCGATGTCTCCCACGTCACCTGCGGTTGATGGCGTGGATTATCTTCGTATTTTCTCATCGCTTTGTGTTCCATCGGCGTGCAATGAGACTCATGTTGAGCAGATAATTAATGCCACAATCATGAACACACCGGCTATCAGCGATCTAGAATTTGAAGTTAGTAAAGCGTCCTGTGCGCAAGTGGGATCTGATGATTTGAATGCTGGAGAAATTTACACGATGTGAGTTGACTTTTGACATAGATTTTTGAAACCAGTCCGATTTGACTATGAAAGAAAACGGTGCATTGGTTTCAGAATTTTTTTCTCGGCTGTTGTCGTGTTTATGATTGCTTGTACCATCTGTGACATTGCGAGAAGACTTAGGCCGACAAAAGCATCTAGTTCATTGGATTCTTTGGCGAAATTCTCCCTCTATACCAATGCACTCGCTGTGTTGAGCACGAAAGTGAAACCTGATACGCTGAGATCGGTCCAAGGTCTCAGAGTTCTAAGTATGTGCTGGGTTATACTGGGTCATGGATTCCTCACTTTATTCATCAGGCTGGTTGTCAATACGTTCGAAATCGACGATGTAAGTTCAACTGTACACTCAATGTAATAGTAACCACAATTGCTCTAATCTTCGAAGGCTACTTTGTCGGCAAAGTGATGCGAAAAAAGTACCTTCATTATCATCCCAATAGAGTTCGCTGTCCGGAAGTGATCACAACGTGGAATACTCTTCAAAATGTGCGATTTGCATTATAGTAGAGATGATTATTAATGCGTAAATAAGTTTACTCAAAGAATACAAATCATCTACCGTCAGTCCAAGCAAGTCAATAATATTGTCACAATTGATCCGCAGTGGTTGAATTCATGGACATCTTTGTACATTGAGGCGGCGCCGTTTGCTGTCGACACCTTCTTTCTAGTGAGCGGATTTTTCACAGCTTACTTGCTTCTTAAAGCAATGAAATCGGGAAGGCGAATTAATTGGCCAATGCTCTACCTTCGTCGTTACATCAGGTGAGTTTTGAAAACGTTGATTCAAAATTATGGAGTTACACCGTATATATTGCAATGCACTCTTTTGTTCCACAATTCATTCAGGCGTAACGTTCAATATTGCATGTAGTCAGGAGCTATAGATGGGAAATTTTTATGTTTTTCATAGACTCACGACATCCTTAGCGGTCGTTATGTTGTTCGTTTCGTTACTTGCACATCGCGTTGCCAACGGCCCTCTATGGAACACTTTGCTTAATACAGGCATACAAACTTGCCAAGAAAATTGGTGGGTCAATTTATTGTACCTTCAAAACTTGGTGAATGTGGAACGATCGGTGAGTACAGCTCCCCGCTTTTACTAAATCGATATATTGTTAGATTTGCTGCGTTGAGAGGTCTTATGAAGTGAGAAAGTATTGATAAACCTTTCAACACGCGTATCCAAAAACGTATGTGAGACACCGTGAAAAGCGTGGATGTCACTCATCAATGTCAATGTGTCTTTTGATCGCGTACAAAGCAAAAGTAGTCCTGGTCCATTGTAATAAATCTGATTACCTCGTGTCTATGGGGTTATGAAAAATTGCAGTGTTTACTGCACACCTGGTATTTGGCTGCCGACATGCAACTCTTTTGGATATCTCCAATTATTGTATATCCACTTCATCGCTGGCCAAAATATGGAATCCGAATACTTGGTTTCTTCCTTCTTGCCTCAATTGTCACACCACCCGTTGTTCTAGCTCTCAACGGTTACTCTAATAGAATATGCACCATGCGCGTGGATCTGGGGTAAGTGAATGCCAATGAAATACGTTGTTCACTGAAAAGCAGATGATCATCATAATTATTTGAACATCAGAAAAGCGGTCGTGAATGACTTTTACAAGTTCTACATGCCGACTTACAACCGAGCCGGTGCCTACTTCGTAGGAATGCTCTTGGGTTACGACGTAGTGAATAAGAAGAGGCAGTTAACGAAGGTATTTTAGGAAAAGTTTTCACAAGATGATAAACTTCGATCATATTTTGACGATCAAGCGATCGATTACGGTCGAAATATTTTCGGATTTTCAGGTGAACGTATCGATTAACTGGCTTATAACCTTTGTCCTTCTCCTATTTTGCGCGTGCGCTACTCATCTTAACTACAGTGATAATTTTGCATATAACCGCGTATTGGAAGCTGTATTCGCCCTCACGTTACGTCCATGCTGGTCGATTGCCATGGCTTGGGTCATTTATGCATGTACTCACGGATATGGAGGCAAGTATCCATTTCATTGCTCGATCGATATGTCTGCGCTAAAGTACAGAACACCGTAAAGTCTTTGCCTGACTCTAGTAAGGAAGTACAATTCATTGATCAGACGTATGACTTTGTTGACAATATTTCAGGTTTCGTAAACAGATTTTTGTCATTGCCGCTCTTCTTGCCTCTGAGTCGGTTGTCATATTCCACATATTTGCTGCATTTTTTGATTCAATCTGGAAGGAATGCTGTCGCACGGACTCCAGTGGCGTTTTCAAATTCTTTAATTGTAAGTTTTTCGTTTGAATTTCTGTTTTTTCAATCTGGACATTTGTAATTCAACCCATCTGTTTGCAGTTTTATGAGTATTTTGCTGATTTGGCGCTTTCACTCATCGTGGGTTTTATCTTCACCTTATTCTTCGAATCTCCGATGGTTGTGCTAGAAAAAATGTTCGTTAAAACCAAATCAGAGTCTAACCGAGTTACCCTGGTACAAGGTACGAACAAGGAACTGCAGGTCAAGGAAGCAGGAATTGTAAAAGAATCAACAAAGGAGGACTGATGTGCCGTTGTCTGTCTAGTGTTATATTTTTGGAAACATTATTTTGACAATTGTTAGTATTAAACAATAGTTCTACACACCCTAGTTGTAGTTCTATCCAATTTCAATTTTTCCGTGTTCAAAAAGTGTTATGACATATAAGTATCTGTATCTGTACATGAATACGCGAGTATGGATTATTTGTACTAATAAGAATTATCCATTAACTTGAAATTTACGCATCGAGCCGATCGTGGTTATAGTGGGCCTTTACGGACCACGTCAAAAATCACTTATTTTGACTATTAGCAAAGCTTGCGCATAACTGATGTCAAAATATCACAGTCAATGCAATTCTATACGCAACGCCGAATATAAATATGCAAAATAATGTTTCTTTTACGCAACGATAATGCCAAGAAATGAATTCCTATAATTGAATCACCACTTATTGCGGAAACACATTCCCTGGAGTTATTTTCGAATGAAACCAAAAAGTAATATATAATAATGAATATAATAGTAAAATTTTGAAGTATGAAAAATATGGAGACATACTGTTGCAAAATTTTTGTTATTAATTGAATCAAAATAAATTAGGCATTAAATAATAATTTAAAATGGAAATTAGTTTGAACATGCTTTGATATTCTTTTTTTTCTTTCCTCCCAGCGGCAATAAAAAGCAATAAAAAGTTTTTGAAAATCCGTGGACGTGTTCGGATTTTATTCATGTTTTAAATCGGTCTTTCTGTTCGTTAAAACTGTTTGATTTTGCACCAGCAGATCTAAGGATTTAAATTCATGTCTCAGTTTTTTTACTCGAAAACAAAGAAAAACACCCCTCTGGAATTAATTCACAGGTTGTAGTACAGTTCGAGGAACATGTCAGAATTTTAAAAAAATTTTTTGATGGTGTCAGTCACTGTTTTAAAAATCTTTGAAAAATTAATTGTTAAATAAACAATTGATAACAACTTTTTTTTAACATTTCGTATTTTTTTTAAAATTCTATGGAGCTTTTCGCGTAATTTGAAAAAAAAAATAAATATTGTATCTAATTTTTTGCCGAAGTTATGAATTTTTGAAAAAAATGGGAGTCTAATTTGTTATTGTTAATAAAAAATCGAATTTTGCATTATGAGATTCACGCTTTGACACAAAAATCTAACTCCCCCTACACAATCCACATGCCAAATTAAAAAAATATCTGAGAGATGACTGATCCGGTTGACGCGGAATAGCCCATATACGCGCGCCCCATCTCTGCGGCACTCTCTTCGCAATAAGACGTGCGAGTGATATTTTGACGTTCTGTGTGGAATAAACAGCAGTAATAGATACCCGCACCAGATTATCGTCAGTGTTTAATAGTTGTGATATGACGCACTTTGCCCAGAATTATTTGTGATCTGTTAAAACTTTATTACACGTACGGATCGAATGTCCGTGGTATGCTAACAGTTATAAATAAAGAAAATAGCCACATGTCGTGAACTACGTCCGAGGTTGCGGAGTATGAACCCGCTGATAGGTAACACGGAACGTACGTTATTTTTTTCGAACCATACGTTGTAATGATGATAAAATCTGGTATTTTAACGATGAATGGATAGTTTGTTTGCATTGCGATGTAGGAAGTAGAAGTAGTAGCGATATAGGAAATCAGAATGATCTAACGTCACTGGTGTCAATCCGACGTCGATTTAGCATCGTATTAAATTAGTATCGTAACGTGCACATTTACAGAATAAAGATTCGGCAATATTATGACAAACATGTATGGGTAACGAAGCAGTGACTGGAGAATGTGATATAATAGGCATGTATCATCATCTACAATTACCTGAAGTTCGTTTATACCAGCGGCGTGCAGAATATTATGTACTATAATTATAATCATATAATCTGAATGTGGCTATCGCTTAAGCATGCACTGATTTTTTCACGTTTTCCCGATATCGTGTCGTTGGAAAGGCATGGGGACTGTTCTGAATTATAGAAGCGTTTATACGCGTATGCATTTATGTAAATTTTAATGTAATGGGCAGATCGTTTAAGGTCCAAAAGCCAAGATGAAATCTATTCTCAGCTGTATTGTATCAGGTATTAACAGAAAAAAATAGTGAATTATAACGATCGCCGTTAAATGGTATCTGTATAATTACTTAATTGAAGTAAAAATTCTCACTCGCATACAATGTTAGGTCCTCTTGTTGTCACAAAAAAGGTAATTGAACAGAAGAGCTTTCATTGGCTGTTTCACACCAAGCATGTTCTCGGTGGGAATGTCCTCCGAAAACCAAGTCGTGGGGATCCGAACAGGACTATAACATTCACTCGCGAAGTGTCATTCCGTCTTAGTGACTCCGGTCAACTACACAATTGCACAATGTTCTTCTTTCGCAATGAACACTTGGCAGTATTAATTTGTGCTTTGACGGAAAGTTTGGTTTTCGCGTCTTTGAAAAATGATACAATAAAAATCGGAACATCGTCTACAAATATCGTTCCTTATTTACCAATGCGGTGGAAAGAAGAGATCAAATTGGCTGTACAATCGTCCGAATCTACCTGCGCGGTGGAAATTCTTGCTGTAATCCAGGCGGTCGAATCCGGCCAGACATGGGCCGTGCAAAGTAAGAGTGTACTAAATTATCGATGCAAGAGAGTGTCTATGAGCTTATGTAGGATTCGAATAGATAATTGGAGAAAAGTTAAGACATAGAATCGTAAAAATGAATTTCAAATGAAGGAATCGATGTATCGTTTGACGTCTTTCGAGTGAACATTGATCAAACGTGAATTGCTGAATCCAGCAGAAATGAAACATTTTTTGACACGTTATCTACATGTTCCAGTATTTCAGTAATTTTACTAGCATGATGCGCGAATATTTACTGTTCGGCGGTATTTTTTAATTATTACTGATGTATAGTCTCGACAAATTTTAGACGCTGTCATGGATTTCAAAAACACATGTTAATTTGTTAATTTCATCAATGCAAATTTACGTACTCTGTTGGGACGTTGTGATCGGATTGCAGTGCTAGATGCCTCGTCAGGATTTGTAAGAGGTAACATTCTGGATCTCGGAACGTACGATGAATGCATCGAAGTCAATGGACAATCCGACAACGTCAGTATTCGAGGGAAGCTCTGCATGGTGTCGTTTATGTCGACCTTTCGCACACTTACACCTGCAATCAGCCGAGTTAATGATCGCATTTTCTCATCAGTTTGTTTTCCATCCTCTTGCAATGAGACGCAAGTTGAGCAGATCATGAATGCCGCCCTCAGGAACATACCGGTACTAAGCGATCTTGGATTCAGCGCTACCGAAGCATTGTGCGCACGAGAGGAAGTCGAAGGTTTCTCCGTTGGAACATTATCGACGATGTGAGTTTACACGGCGAATACGGTTCCAAGGTAACCCCGTGTACACTAGAAAATAACCAGTAAACGAATTTCAGAATGTTCGTAGTGGCAGTTGGCTTATTTTTGATATACTGCACTGTCTGCGATTTCGTGAGGAGACGTAGACCAGCAGAAGCATCTTCTTTGATGATTAAATTCTCGAAATTCTCCCTCTATACAAATATACTTGAAATGTTCGTCACAAAAGAGCTACCGGCGATCGAAGGTATGAGAGTTTTGAGCATGTGCTGGATTGTCATGCATCATCAGTCCTTCATGTTTCTTCTGATACCGACGGTCAATCGGGCGGACGTGGATAAAGTAAGTTGTACAATTCATCTCATTGTGAGAACCGGATGATATCTTGTCTGCATTATGATGCGATCTTAGTTTAGAATACTCTTAGAAGTCTACGGCCTACGTTATATCCGACAAACTTCACCCCTTTACTTACCGGGTAACACTGACGTGTAGGATGGAGACAGTCGAGTAAATAATTTGTAGTTAGACCAATCGGTAATGAATCGTTTATAGCTTGATCATGTATAATAATCTTCAGTGGTACAATTCATGGACATCTCTTTACACCGAGGCGGCGTCATTCGCTGTCGACACTTTCTTTCTAGTGAGCGGATTCTTGACGGCTTACTCGTTTTTCCTAGCAAGAAAATCGGGAAAACCCATTAATTGGAGGAGGTTTTACCTTCATCGCTATCTCAGGTCAGTTTTCAAAACTCCATAACACTGTATCAGATTCCCGATCCAAACTCGATTCAGCCTACCGCTTTGAATCTAGCTGGGCTGTACAGACCATGAACCTCCATAAATCGCTCATTCGGTATATATGATTTATTTTCTCTTACAGATTAACCCCATCTTTGGCTTTCGTCATGTTGATTTCCTCGTTTCTTGCACGTTGGAATGGAAACGGTTTCATCGGGGGTTCGTTTCTGGCTAGAAGCGTAGAGAATTGCCATGAAAATTGGTGGGTCAATTTGCTGTACCTTCAGAATTTTGTGAATAAAGAGAGGATGGTGAGTAAATTTGCGTGTTCGCCGAATCAAACACTCACTGCATTTCAACTTTGTAACAATTGATCGCTTTCACTTGACGTATAATAATACACGCGACCAACAAACGTCTAGAAGATGCTTCGAAGAATGTACCCGTCACGATTCTTTTATTAACCGAAACGACCACTGGCTGAGAAAAGTCCCACGCACATCGGCAAAGTGTTTGTTTTCACAACGATACCGAAATTTGCTCCCCTGTGGCCAGATTTTCTCACACACATTTCCAACCACGGCAAGATTTTCTCTTCACGGTCAATTAATTTTTCTTCAAATTGACGGACTCTTCCCTCGTATCGCTGTTGTTTGAATACCGAAATCTACTCAACTACTCACTTCTGGTCGTCACCGTGTCTAGAACTCGACTGAAAAATCTGAAACCCAGCGCGCGTCGCTGCTGCCCGATTGTGGCGCCCGGTTCCAGTGGCGAGAAACTTTTGTCTGACAACACAGGGTCCGTTACTCTTACACCCCTTCCACATAATTTAACTCAAATCTCTATCCTTAGGTACCGTAACAAACATATTTTCATTTTCTGATTTTATCTAAGCATTTTTTCCTCTGTATTAACATGAACCTGAACATAAATTTTTACTTTTTTTTTTTTTGTTTTTAATAAAGTTGATTTTCATTAGTTAGTCACAGTATCATTTTCACGTATTCGAATGTATTTCAACCTTTGAACATCGTGGAATTGTGTGAAATTTCAGTGCCTTCTACATAGCTGGTACTTGGCAGCAGAAATGCAACTGTTTTGGATATCTTCGATTATCATGTATTCGCTTCATCGCTGGCCAAAATACGGACTCCGTCTACTTGGCTGCTTCCTCGTAATCTCTGTTGCTATACCACCTGTCGTTTTAGCTACCAGCGGCTACTCTCATAGACTTTCTGCTTTGCACTTTGAACAAGGGTAAGTCAACACTGTAATATATACAATATCAGAATAGTTTGTTGAACAAACAGCAAAATCGTTATCGTCAATATTTTCTACTACAGGAAAATTGTATCGGAAAATTTATTTAACTTCTACATGCCTACTTACAATAGAGGTTTTCCTTACTTTCTGGGAGTCCTTTTGGGTTACGATGTCGCGAATACGAAAAGGCAGCTGACAAAGGTTATTCAGATGATTTTTCTGGAGATTATCAATTACATCCGTACTCGATTAGCGTTCGAGTCCTACTCGTTAAAAATGTTTGCGTTTCAGGTGAACGCAGCGATCAGTTGGATCATAGCTTGTGTTCTTATGCTACTTTGCGTAGTGTCTACTCACTATATCTACAACACTGATATTGGGTACAACCTTGCATTGGAAACTGTGTATGCTCTTACGTCACGTCCGTTCTGGTCGATTGCCGTTGCCTGGATCGTTTACGCGTGTACTCAGGGTTGCGGAGGTAAGTAGATTCAATTACTTGATTGGAAATCGCATGACACCGTGAATCCCTTACAATGCTTCTTAATCACGTACGCGAATGGGAATCTAATAGCGAGCGCGTAAATTTACTGAAATTTCAGGACCCGTTACCGGTTTCTTGTCTTCGCCATTTTTCCAGCCACTAAGTCGGATCTCATATTCAATTTATTTGATACACGTTGGGATTCAAGTGATGAGGCTGACGCATGAAAGAACCCTTGTCTTTGTTGCCAACTCAACAATCGTGAGTTGAAAAGAAACCCATTTATTCATTCATTTATTCAACCTGCACCCAAACATAACAACCGAACTTGTTGCAGATTGAAGCTTATTTAACTAATATGGTGATGTCAATAGGGGTGGGGTTTTTCGTATACCTATGTTTCGAAGTCCCAGCTGCGGTGCTGGAAAATATTTTCACCAATCGCGTATTAGGATCAAACCAAGCCATACCAACGGAAGGGTTTGACAAGAAGACAAGGATTTCAAATGAGGCTGCAAAAGACAAGTGATATACTACATTCTTCAGTTTCTACCGTTGTTATACTACTATCGAATATTATTCAGATATTTGCTGCTGTTAAAATATTTCAATCGAATTTCGTTATTCTTTACTCATCTATCGTTGTTTACGAACAATAAAGAGAATCACAAGAAATTGCCCTTTTCCAACTTGGTTTGTCGATTATTTTTGTTATTCATCGAGCATACTCAATGAGTTTCGTATTATTAAAATGTGCGTAGGAAAATTTTTAACATAAATTTTATCAACAATCTAACAGAAATTACCAGAAGTACTCATATGTGTAATGACTTAACGAATAAATGAATAAAAATACAAGAAATATCAGAATTTTATTAAAGAAATGATAATTATGAGGAAAATCATGATATTCTGAATGTGGCCTAACTTTGTGCCTCGATAAACAAATCGGTTTTCGCCCTACGAAGAAACCTGCAAGACCCCTTTTTTGTCCCACATTTCCTCCCGAATATAATGCGTGTTACAAGATTCGCCTGAGGAAATGGGCTCTCAGACCGCAAACAGTAAAATACTTGAAACACTGTGAAGGATTGATCTAAAGAGATAGGCATGGGATTAAGAACATAACGTCTTAAAAAAAAAAACAAAAACGAAATCCCAAAAAATTTCTTCTCACAAGTGTTCAGATGATAAATGAATTTTCGTGGACTTCTCCGTTCGTGTGTGAACGACTGCGCAATTGTTTCGAATTTATCCTTAACAATTAATATGTGAAGAGATACCTGCGCACGATGTGCACAATCTGCATACGATAGGTTCATGTCAGTGAAAGAACATCGTCGTGGAACAGAATTCCGCTGAAGCGATATCTTGGTACGAGGTCGAGCCGGAAGTGGAGACGTAACAATTTGTTGGATCACTAAGAGCGACAATCGTATAATGCGATGTTTGGCGAACAGATTTCGGATCTTCGGACATGAATTTTCTTGCAGATGCATGAAGTTACCTCTATATTGGGATGAGAATTCACCGTGACAGATAAGTATATTTCGAGCACCGTGATACTCTCTTCGGGCGTCGCGACGCCCCGGGTGAGGTACGCCGAGGAGTGGGGAAGCGGGACCGCGTGGCGGGCGTCGCGGCGCAGACGCCCTGCGTCTTGATCTAGCCGTCGCGGAGCAGCATTCAAATGCTGATGCTAAATAAAACTCATAGCTGCTGGGATGATGCCATATGCTCTAATTCTGTGGGTCCGTCGTGCAGCGACCAGTCGGGAACAGCTTGGTGGTTGCGCTTCTGGGAGTTTAGTTCTGGTGTGTAGTTTGTGTGATCGGTCCAGCATTAAACGGCAGAGTAAGTCGCAGGGTAAACACAGTGCCAGCGGGTCAATGCGAAGGTGATGGAGCTATGACTGCGCCCGCCATGGGCATGGTTCACCTTCTCCAAGCAGGCTGCGGAGTTCAGCTGGCTAGGATTCTGTTTCTAGTGTTGGCGTTGGCTTCACTACTGTTTCTGATCCCGGATGGCGTGGGTGCGTTCCGTATTCGAGACGGCGGCGGTTCAGCTTCTATCGAGCAAACGCGAACCTCGTGCAATCCCCTCTTCGGCAAGTGCGCTCATCATAAAACGTCCGGATTGTCAGCCACCACCTCGTCGTCCCCCATAATCGGGTTACGCAGGAGATTCGAGGGTGCAACCGCATTCCCGTCACGTCCGACGAAAAGTCAACCACTTGTTGAAGAGTCGGGTGAAGTGCGTGACAATGATCGAGCACATGCGGGTGCTTCCAGTTACGTCAAGTCAAAGTTCGAAAAAGTGGCAAGTGTTAAGGTTCCGGATGTCGTTAGAGCTCAGCTCAGGAATTCCGCTGTGACAAAAGCTGCTGCTAGTGGTTTTGCCCGGAGTAGCATTCAGTCGAAGTCTTACTCTGGAAATTCTTACGAGGATGACGATGGCACGATAGAGACTGAGGAGAACAAGGATGATAACGACGATAGCGAAGACTATGATGAAGAAAATGACGATGACGATGAAGATCGCGATGACACTGATGGCGAGGAAGAAAATGACGGTGAGGATGGAAATGAAGACGAAGACGAAGATGTCGAGAACTATTCCAAAGATGAAGAAGGAAGTCAAACAGAATCGGAAGAAGAGATTAAGGATGACGAGGCCACCAAATCCAGTGAAAATGAGGACGATGACGAAGATGCTGACTATGGACGAATAAAAGTCGAAGACGAACAGGTTCTCGGCTCAAATAACGAGGATGTTGAAAGTGCTGAGTCTGTGGAAGATAAACACATCAGAATAAAGCACGAAGCTAAAATTGCGAAGCAGGATATGCCAAGTGATAAAATGAGCATAAAAGTTACTCCTGTGCATCACATGTGGTCCATTGAAAATAGTACAAGGCAGAGCATTGAAGATATCGAAAAATTAATAACAGCAGACAGTACGGGACAAAGCAACGAAGATATGGAAGCCGCGACTAAAACCACACGGCATGATGACGGAGCCAGTGATCAAGCTGCAGTGGTGGATCTCGTTGAAGAAAATGGTGATAAATTTGTCGCTCAGGAAACAGAATTCGACGGGACAACTCTGGATGCTTCGAAAATCAGTGTTAGTAAATACTCGACCAGTGAAAATGGCGACGACGGCGATCAATCAGAGGTGAAAAAGGATGACACAGGTAAAGTCGAGGATGTGGTTGTACCTCCGCCACGAAAGCTTGAACGTGTCAGACTCGCCGACAAATCGAAATCAATGGAAGTAGTTCTCGGTAGGTCGATTGAAGACTCGTTTGATAAAGCTGCACCTCAAAAGGTTACGAAAACTGAGCCTCGACAGGTACAGAAAGTTTCGAGCGACGCAGAGAAAATCGAAGTCCTGAAGCCAGCGTCCACCGATAAGCAGAAGTCGGAATCATTGCTTGTCGTAAAACCATCAGAAAATATCAGCCTACCTCTCGCCTCGCAAAACACGAATGGAACGGTAAAAAAGGGAAAGAACAAAGCAGGACCCAGGCAGCCCACAAAGGAAGCCAAGCCACCGCCCCAGCCACTGGCAAAACAATCCGAAAAGTCCAAAGTCAAGGTCCCTGAAAGAGAATCAGATCAAAAGTCAACTAGTGAGTATAATTAACTGTCGATGGACGTGATTGTCACACACCTTATCCTTTTCCGTTGTAACATGCCTCTTGAGTGTTGTAGAGTCAAATGCTAAGCCAAAGAAACGGATGGAGGCCTCCATCACTCTGTCGGAACTGAACGACTTATTACTGACCACACCGTCATTTACGCCAAACTTTACCGCTATAGAAAACCCCGTCTGCCAGCAGCACGGAAAAATATTTCTACGACAACTTCGTGGATACAAATTGTGGGCCTTGCAAAGTGAGTTTACGTATTCGATTTGTAATGTTTTATTTTGTTCGTCTCGTTGTAACGTGTCGTCGTACGCAAATTTTGCCACCTCAATCGCTTTTAGTTTATCGGCCAACAAGTGAAATAGATTTTGTTATTTTCCGAGGATTCTTTCCCAGAGAATCATCATGTTTTACAAGGTATTCAGCAGCCGGTATTTCTCGGGGTCGTCGTTCGGCACTTAGCCAAGGTGGCCACCGTTATCCAATGCCAATAGAGTTGGAATTGTGCGAGTTATTCTCTGATGTTAATTCAAGACTGAAGCTTTGTGCTTCGCTCATGTTTGAATATTTTCCAACTCCGGGATAGTAGACTTAAACAACAACGGTTACGGCTGATGATTTGAAATTCACTTACAGTGTTGGATTCGAGCGCTAAAGTGCCATCGGGCTTGTTACGCGGTAACATAAATCAGCTGGGCGACTTTGACCAATGTCTGGGTGTCAAGGCGTACGTCAAGGTCGATGAGAAGACGGTTAAGGTCCAGGGAAAGTATTGCCTGGCAACTATTGATTTGCAGGCGACGAGACACGACACGAAAATTCCTGTGAACTTTATGCAGAGCCGAGCGTTCCTCAGAGCCAGCATGAACGGGGTAAGCCTAGGAGATCGTAGCGCATCCATTACTGGTGGCGTGTTGTAAGTCTTAGGAGGTTTTCAGCCATCGCACTTCATTCCAAGATTCACTACCGCTAACTGGGCACTTTGTGTTCCGGCTGCCTGCTCACCAGCGGACGTTCAATCGGTGATAAAGGACGCTCTTAGCGCTTACAACGAATCAATGGGACTAAGGTTTTCCATCGGTGTTGACCCGGATTCTTGCTACGTTAAACAGAAGGCGCAGCCGTACTCCAAGGAGACAGTTGCCATTTTGTGAGTAAAATTTTCTCCTGAACGGTAAAATTTTAGTTTCATCTCTTCGGCCTGGTTGTTCAGCGTTACTTCGTGGATATAAAATCGTAAAAGCTGAACCACAAGGTCTGTTGAGTTTGAATTATTAATAGCTTTCACAGTGTAATCCATGGCTGAAGTATCGCGTGCCTTCCAGCCAGGATAAAAATAAATTCACGCATCTCAAGTGAGGATGTGCACCCACTGATGCCACGTAGGCTGCATTCGTTGTAGAAAGCCTTGGCCTTGGGCCGCATTTATTGCTGTAATCATTTCTATTCCCTTTACTAGCATAAGATCGCATTTGATTATCTTCATTTTCTGATACTATTTTATGTCTGCAGGTATTTTTACGCGATGACAGTGTGCCTGGTCTTGGTTGCGACGCTGCGTGATTTTTTCCTCACTTTCGACAGGCCGGGTAAAGTGATGATTTTGTACCACCTGGCGAATAACTACCGCATTGCGTTTACCACGTGGATTGTTTATTGTGTTCGCAGGCAGCTATTCCGAAAGAATTATAATGGCATTCTCATTGCGACGAACGACGACGTTACTACTGCAGGATTCCCAAAGCGGGAACGACATCCGATGCATACATGGTATCAGAACGCTGGCGACAATTTTACTCTACGTGGCTCACAAACTGATCCCCATGTCCAGAATACCTTTTGCAAACAGAATATCTTTAACTGAGGTAGACTTTGATCGCACTCCTTATCTTGACCGAGTAGCTTTATGATTTATCATAACTTCTGCTATGCTCAGGTGGCCAATAATCCGATCAGTTCTATTCTAAGGGTTTCGCTCGTATACACGGACTCGTTCCTACTTCTGAGCGGAGTTTTAACCGCGTACAACATGGCTAAGGAATACAATAAACGTGGGGAGATTCGATGGTTCTGTCGATTTGTCACCAGGTTCATCAGGTCCGCAAGAATTTGATCCGGAAACGGAATAACGTATTGTATAAAATTTTTGTACAGTATTTTTAGTATGGTTATTTTAGGTTAACACCAGTGCTTCTGGCTGTGGTGTTTTGGTACGCGTTTGTCATGGAGCACGTGGGATCTGGACCACAGTGGAACAGCGTTGTCAAGAGCAACGCTGATCTCTGCAAGAAAAATGCCTGGACCAATTTACTTTACATTCAAAATTTCTTGCCATTTGAAGAAATGGTGAGTTAAATACCAAAAGTTAAATACCAAAAATTATTATACCTTTCACTGTTCATAACCAGTAACTGATATATCAACTACCGTTACAGTGCGCCACGCACACGCATCAGCTTGCTTTGGACATGCAACTGTCTTTGATAGCCCCGATGCTGGTTTTCTTCCTCTACAACAAACCAGTAATCGGTATCCTTGTTATACTTTTCCTGCTACAAGTATCGGCAACTCTCCGCTATCTGGCTACGACGAACAACTATTTATCTTTGGTTATTTTTCACGGAATGACGTGAGTGAATCCTGTACCTTTAACAAATTGGGATGGAGCTTTATCTAATTATCATTTTCAGGCTGAAGCACTTGTACAAAACGGCTAATTTGACGTACGCGCTGCCATTGCACCGAGCCACCCCTTACCTCTTTGGTACAGCGCTTGGCACACTCATGCATTACACCGGGAAGCAAGTTCGAATTCACAAGGTGCATCATTAGCAAATTCCGTTGTTAAGTTTTTTCTTTTTTGCTCACTGAACGGATTAATCACTGTTTGCAGATACTTGTAATTATTGGATGGGTAGTGGCTGCTGCCTTGGGATTCTGGTCGTTATTTTCCCCGTGGAGATCGGCTAGAAGAGATTACACTTATGATGTTGAGGAAGCAACTTATTATGCCGTGGTCCTGCCAGTGTTCTGGGCCATTTCTTTATCGTGGGTTATATTTGCCTCGTTTACCCAAAATGGAGGTTTGTAGGAACTTACGTAGAAATTGGTATTCGTAACGGGTTTCGCTGGTCAAATGTGTTTTGGCGATCAACTGTTAGTCTCTTCTCACTTGCAGGAGTATTAAACAGATTTTTGTCCCACCATTGGCTGGTGGTATTGAGCAGGATTTCTTACTCCGTTTACCTGACACAATTTGCGGTATTCTTCTACAACGTCGGAATCACAAGGTATACGGCAGAATTCCAACTTCATAGATCCGTGAGTATTTTACTCATTTGTTCTTCGATAACAATAGAAAAACTTCCGTTGAACTGACTATTAATGCACCAGTCTTCTAGTATTACTGTAGTAAAAAGTGTTCGAATTTTGCTTGCAGATCGATTTGTATGAAGCAGCAGCCGTTATCAGCGTATCAGTGACATTGACGCTGCTTCTGGATTTGCCTATGCAAGAAGTAAAGAACGTGATAATGGAATTCACAGATGGATTGACGGTGGATAAGGTCAGCAGCGTGGATAAGGCTGATGAAGAAACGACTGAGACTGAAAACCACATATTAGTAAAACAAGTAGAAAAAGACAGCGCACTAGCTGACGAAGAAGTTGAGTCCACTGGCTGGGATTGGCAAAAGGACATAGTTTCGAGCAGGAATATCGAGGATGAATATCTAGATGGTGAAGAAACACTTGACGTTCAGACATTCAAGAATGACCATCCTAGAAGAAAATCATTCATTAGACGCAACGCGGAGGAGGAAGAGGAAATTCCCACGTGGGACTGGATACAAACCCCTGTTAGAAAAATACCAAGACGAAGCAACGACGAGGACAAAGAAGTGAGGAGGGAAAGGAGAAGCCTTAGTCGTCAGGAAATATTAGCGAACGACTACGTAGATGAACCGAAAGCTCTAAAGAGATCTTCCGTTCAACAACCACGGGACGAAGATGTTTGCAGAAGAGATGGACGGTCGCAGCCTAGAACTTGGGAAAGTAGAAAAACAATGGTACAGGATCTACAGGAATCGTCAAGGAATTTCAAACAGAGAGACGATTCATTCTTGAGAGCTGGTGACGGCAGAAAGTCAGACCTCAAGGATCACGAAGTCCTATCGAGGGAGTCAACGAAAGGAGAACGACCTTCATCGAAAGATACTGATGGAGTCTCGGCTTCAATGTGGAGACCGATAGAGCAGCCGTCATGGGAATACGTGAACAGAGAGCGTTCAGCCTCTCAGAGCGCGAGAGATGGGAAAAGAACAGTAACGAAAGGTTTGGATGGACAATCATCAGCGCTCAGATCGTCGACGGGATCTTTGCCACGTGCAAGTGATCTCCAGAGAAAAGTACTGAGTGATACAGAAGAGCCGACATATTGGAAGAAGAAGCAATTACCGGCGAAGGTCTTGCCGTTGGAAGAACCGAGGGTGAGTGACGAGGAGAACTGGGAATACGAGCTGCGGTTACGAAGGCAGAAGATAGGCAAGATTTTGCCATCCGATGAAACTGGAACTGCGAGCGAAGAGGAGGACTGGAGCATGCTGAGGAGACGATCTTCAGCCGAAGGTAAAATGGCTCTGTTGAACGACTCGTCAGAAATAAAAAGTTTCGGCGCTTGGAGTATCAGCAAAGTGCCAAACACGACCTCCGATGCCTATTCACACGAGCCGAGCGAAAGTGAGGAAGAAAATGCGTACGATGTTACTAGAAATGATTATCGCGAGACTAGACCTCCATTCCGAGAACGGTACGACACCCAGAGCGAAGACGAGACGAGCTGGAACCCGTCTAGGCAACAGTCACGCCCTGCCGTAAGTCCAACGACATTTGTAGATGAGGAAAAAGATCCGTCGAGCTACGATTTTATGTTGAAAAAGGTAAGCAAACGGACGTCGCTGCAGAATCTAGATAGAATTTCGCAGGAGGAACTGGAAGCGGAGGAGGATACTGGGTGGGATTTTGTCAAGGAAGAAAACGCTGATATGAGCGACAGCCAGACCACGTCAACTGGACTTTTCAAGCGGGCCTCCATTATCAGAAGTCAAGCGAGCGAGGAGGACCCGGAATACGTATTGCCAGAGCGGCCGAAGCTTGTTGAGCAGGAGCAGGAACATCCCTTCAAAAAGGCATGGCAGATGCAGAAGTCCAGGTCAGAGGAAGATGGCCCAGTAGGATTCTTAGTCAAGGATAAAGACGCCAGACCGCGGTCAGGTGGCTCGGAAGGACGAAAAGATGCTCCGCAACAGGACGAGATCAAACGTGCTAGGCCATCAGCAGGAGGACAGAACGAAGACCTTAGTTACTTTGGAGGCGATGAAGCGGAATCGACTTCAGTCTCATATCCTGCTAGTAATAGCGGTGATAGTGCTAGTCTGGATTGGATTGAGGATGAAGAACGCTCCACGGTTAGTGGGCTTGAGGAAACTGAGTTGGAGTCGACAGAGTCCGCAGAAAAAGATGCGGAGTTCCTGACTGGAAAAAAGGAACAAATGCGGTACTCGGAAGAGGCGAATTGGGAATGGAATCAAGAGGAGACTTGACGGATTTGGGCTGTGGTATTGGGCATATGTTATAACGGTGGCTGAAAGACAGTTAAATACGTACAGCTGGTGCGAGATGAAGAATGAGAAGATGAAGAATATGCAGAAGAAGCAGCGGGGTCCGATTTACCGGAAATTATTCCGTACGTCTGAAGACGGGGACTCTTAAGTATCCCAATATATAGACAGGTCCATCATCACATTAGGGTATAATACATTAGAGGAAATAGATATTTATGCTCTTTAAAAGTACGGTTTTATTTTGTATCAGGCGTCTGTAGTATTGGTATCTTGGCTCTCATTTTTCCTGTCGGTATTTGCCTTTTGTCTCCCTGAAATAATGAAAATATACACACTATGATTTCAATATTAAATAAAGTAGTGAATAAATGCATTTCCTTTCCATATACGTTTCGGAACTTGACAGTATCTGCAAGTTCTCAAGTTTTAGTAACTCACCTCGTGGCAAGAAGAGTTTTTCCAGTCTAAGTATTGGAGATTCGCACGTCATGGATAATACCAGAGCGCCAACGAACGTGACCACCCAATGGGCTGCGCATTGTTGACACTGTAAGAAATATCATGAGTTACTTTCGTAACGAAGCTGAGTGGACGAATTTTGTTTCCAATAGTCACAGCTGCGGAAAATACTACTGTTTACCAAAGCAACGAAATCTAGGTACTGTGGGCTCCGAGTGGAAGCCACGTTCCCTAAGACGACCACTCCATTCATCAGGTAAGCGCAATAGGTCAAACGACTGAGGAGTAAGAATGGCCGCCACTGGAGTATCTTTGCCGCGACACCTGTAACGATAAAGAAAATAATACTTTATGCTTTTGCCGATTACGTTGATGTATCGTGAAGAAGGTTCGAAAGTACCATACCTCCGTTTTTAGTAACGCAGGCTAAGATAACCCATCCTGTACCCAGACTCCAGAAGACTCTGTGCAAGGACGCGTAGAGTGCAGCTTCGACTGGCTTGAAGTTTTTCAGAGGTCCATAAAAAATCACGATTGTGAACATGGAGCCTATGAGAGACAAGCTCGCGAACAGCCATCCGATTGTTACCGTCGTCTGCGAGGTGAAGGGCAGGTGTTCGTTTGATTACTTTGCACGGGTGGAAAAATTAGCAGAGATTTCCACGACTTGAATGTAGATAGAAACTCACCGATGACAGTTTGTAATCTGACAGTCGTATTCGGTGTACTACGTATCCGAAAACTAATCCAAAGCAGTACGAGCACGCCCTCATGTGGGTTTTGACGTAGCTCGTTATGAAAAAGTAATTTGTTGACAAGTCCGACATCTCGCTACAGGGAATGACAAATTATTACTCATTGGCACGGGTAAAATTATTCTTGACGTGCTGGTATCTTGCCATGAGAAAATAGCTGAAATTCAATTCTTACTCGCTGTAGACCAGTAACGTCGGGTCCAAGTTGTTCGTTAACGTTATGACGAATGGTATGACAACTGACACAGCTGTAACCGCCGCTAGAATGAACTCTCCAACTTTACGCCATTTGTGCAGGGGATAAATCACCAGTGGAGCAAGCACGAAGAGCTGCGTGTCGACGGACAGGTACCAGGATTGGAACATGCACTAGAAGTGTAAAGGCGGTAATCAGACAATCTTCGTGCGAATAGAAGCTTTTTATCTCGTTTCAACTGCAAAGACAAAGCTAAGATACTTCCGATGAGTGTGTCGCGTACCAATTGGTCAGTTTTCACGTAATTGTTGACGTACAAAATGTTGGACCACCATGAAGCCAGGCATCGCTCTTGTTCCAGGTAAACGCGAGACCACATTGGACCAGAGCCCAGTTTTGAGAACCAAGTCATGTAGAATCCAACGACCACGAAGTACGCCGGTGTCAATCTGATTATTGGCATATTTTACAAGTAAATTTGGGAAGAATTTTTTCGGGTACTAATCACGTATGAGTGCTAGGGCTGTAATGGATGTATGTTACGAGTAATAGGTTGCCTTATGTAACGTAGAAGATATACGAAGAGGAAGTTGATGGAGTATCCTTTGTTGAGTTGATTGAGGACGAGGCTAGTGATGAGAAATCCACTCAGCAACAGGAACGTATCTACCAAAAGAGGGTTGTTGAGGAATACTGCATTTTCCACTTTTGTCACAGCCTGAAATAGCGAGATTCCATTACGGCAAGGTGAACTTGGATGATAATTGTATGTATATATAATCTAATACTTACAACTTGCCAAAATTTTAGATTCAATACAGGACCGCTGATGATAAATATCAGTGAGTGTCCCGTGATTATTATCAGCATCGCGATCACCTTGATACCAGAAATACAGCTCAGATCTATCTCTTCCATTTTCGGACTGCTGTTCAGTTTTCTCATATTCAATATCACAGAGAATCCCATGAGCGCTTCGGGCAGCATACCTGAGAAAATAAAAAATAAACAAATTTAAACTTTGCTAATGCGTTCGTCTTATTAGCCTTTTTATGATATCGATTACATACGTGAGTAATCGAAGTCGCGTAGATGTAAGTTGAAATCTACTCACCTTCAGGTATATTCTTTTTCCTTATAAGATACGTTAGGTGAAACGCAGTTCCCGCAAATAGGAGGAATATCAGTGAGAATATTAACCATCTGCAAATACGGAAAAAGATACGTGTACCGTTCATACAGAAATCCTATGTACATATATATGTATACAGATGTGGGTAATTGCAATTTCAAATCCGGAGTTCATTTCAAGTTCGAGCGTGCGGCGCATAATGTTTCATCTTCATAAATAATAGATATTATACCGGTGTCAATGTATAATTAGTTAATTGAAAATGCACTGGAAGCCACAGCGCTGTTGATGAGTAAAAACTCATAAGCCTACAGTTTTTGTTCAGCCCAGGCAGGAATAGGTATGATCAGGATCCCGCAATTCAATTACCGATGCTGTTTTCGCAGGGTTTAACGAACGCCAAGATGTTCTTATTCGAGGTTGAACGGTATGACACGTAGTTGAGTTATCGGTTGATTATCAAAATTTATCAGGCTATTTGTATTCATTTCATGAGAATAAAAAAAAAGTTAATTAGATACCAATATAATACATAACATTGGTAACCAAGCAGCGAGGCTTCGAGTGAGGCACAAAAACGCTCGCATATGATAATAAAGTATAATTTAATTTCTGCAAATCAATATTCAGAGCTGTCCGATAGTAGTAAAAACATTCTCTTAACACTCCTGCTACGTTGATTATAAGTAGGTACTAACGTCCACTTATGCAGTTAGTAGGATGAAATCGTCTGCAGTCGGCCGGATTTCAGAACGTATCGAGGTTTATTAATTTTGTCAAAAAAAGCCTCCTGGCGGTGTCTATTTTGATGTCTTTTTCCGAATTGATACGTCTAATTATCACGGATCCCGCGAGCAGTTCGATTGAAGATAATTTATGTCCCGAATCATTTATCGTTTTCAACATAATTGGTTCGGATAATATTGAATCAGCAAAATAATGCCGGTCGCTTCCGCGTACGTTTCGATGTTTGAACAAGCCGAGCTTAGTTAAATTTGTACAAAACTTCGAGATACCGCGAATGGTACAGGTGTAATGAACGGTTTGCATAAGCTTTGAATAATTTCGAAACCGACCGCGTCTATTCGTTGAACGCTACTCTCGGTCTTGCGCAATTTTTAATTTCGGTGACGCGGTTGTTTGCAAGTATGTCGCCGTCGTTCACTCACGTGTAAGCAATGTCCAGATTGTTGTAGCTCTCAGACGTTCTCTTGTAGCAAGAACCCTCCGGTATCCTTGGCGTCAATTTCAAACGAGAGCCGCTGAAGGCTACCGCCAAAA
This sequence comes from Neodiprion fabricii, assembly GCF_021155785.1. NCBI lineage: Eukaryota > Metazoa > Arthropoda > Insecta > Hymenoptera > Diprionidae > Neodiprion > Neodiprion fabricii. The sequence goes on from NC_060244.1 coordinate 4,376,301, forward strand.
CGGACCGAACCACATCCTCCACGTCTTGGGGTTCGCAAGCCGCTGGTACGCAGATTCCCCAATAGAGTTTCGTCACCACAACATCGGACCTCTCCAACGGAGGCTGGTGATTGGATGCAAATGTACTGTACTGTCTTAATTCATCAAACTAAAGAATTTTGCGCAGATTTGCATTTCTGTGTTATAATAATAAAAACAAAAATTACACCATTCCTAACCATTTCTTGGATCAATTGTTTACGAGATGTGAAAAATAGTAAGGAAGAAGATTGGTGAAAAAGTGACGATGAAATGGAAATTCGAAGGCAACGGAAGCCGAGGACGAAACTGTTGCCCGGATTGGTTGTCGAATTGAATAGCGCACTTCATGTTTTTTATAAACAAACTGCAAATGTAAATGGCAAAAATTGGAGCGCGTTGGGCCTCCTTGAGTTGGCCCTAAGGACGAAGAGTAGTACTGGTTGTATAGCAAGGTGGGGGCGCTGACTTACGCCAAAATCCTTCCAAATAGTGCCATTTCGATTACGGTAAAGATCAGGCACGCCGATTCCCACCTCCCCGAGGCAATACTGTCCGTTGACCCCCAGAGGTGCGTCGTCGAGAGGGCCGATCTGAAGGCATTCGTCGAAATTTCCCAGCTGGTACAAGGATCCGCCGAGTACTCCTTCGGGAAATTTTCCCGACGCGTCGTAAACTAAGCAAGGGGTGGAAGATCTCGAGTCAGTAAATTTTTCCGATTAGTCACGGAGCGCGTGCACAGCCGGTGCCAAGGTGTCAAAATAAACAGATATGTTAATTCAACGATTCGTCAAGTGTGTACTGTTTATTAAGGCGCGAATACGCTTTGCGGAGAAGTGACATAACGCGGCCGTAACGACCAACGCAAATTTCTGTGCTTGCCGCGACTTGCAAATTAGCCGGACTTACATCGCTAAATTAACGTTAAACGAGCCTTACACTTTACGGCCCATGACGTCAGGTTGTGAATTCCCGCCATCATCGACTTGCATTGATCCTTGCAGGCGTCGTTGCTTATCATGTCGACGGCCTGGCCCAGAAGAGTCAGATCTCTCGACAACAACGGAAGCATGCTTCCGCTGTCATTTTCGTAGACGAGCTCCACCTGGGCATCGATCTCCTTTCCGGACCTCTGCGTTTTCCATATACTCTCATCTTTTGCCCCGGCAAAGGCAATCGAAAAATGGGAGACGGTTAGTCCCACTATTATAACTGTCCACGGTCTGACCGTAGGCATAGCTGGACTCTCTTGGTTTATACAATGTCTGATGAAAAGTGTTCTTTTACGGTGACTAGTTTATGTTTGCGCACCCATTTTAAGCACAATTATTAACAGGTGTTTCAATTCTCCCTTATACTCGGCACAATGTAGTTTCACGTAGTTTCACTTTCACCTTCGTTGGATTAATAACTTTTAACAACTGTCGCACCGCTTCTCCGTCCTTTTTTCACGTACGTAGATATTTCGTAACACTTTCAGCGCCGTTGCTTGAGTGCCGTTGGAAGTTCATCAACGTCCGGTACACGCGGCTTAGGTATAGAAATTGATGGAATTATTCGGGAAGGACATGCGTCATTCGATTGGCCGTCGATGGTTAATCACCTCTGAGACCTATACCTTATAATTATTATGAAAGAATAAATATTCATTTGTGATATTACGCCTCGCGCATTGGTCGATGATTTGAAAAAAATATAAATGTATACCTACAATAGTTACGCGAGTTCGATCATAGTTCGTAGACGGAAACACTTGCCGCGAATGCCAAACTCGTTCTGCGAAGACTCGTTCCTTCCGCCACGACTAGTCGCATCGATGCTGGATATTTAAAAACAGGCAACTCAATACTAGCCGCTGTTTGTTTTGGGGATCTTCACGGCTAATGAACATGTGCAGATTTTTACTTATTTCAAGTAAATTCGCCTTGTTTCAAAATAATGAAGTAAAAAAAAAACAGTTCTAAAAATCCGTTTACTTGTCTTTTAACACATTTATTATGCGGTTATTGAAATTAAATGCAACAAGTGATTATTATGCTTTGCATATTTGCAACGAACAACACACGCCCACCCGTTTTTAACAATGAATCGGTACGCGTAGAGCTTTACAAGTTTCGTCCGCGAGCGTTTGTATACGGTCAGAGTCAAGTCTCACTTTGGAATTTGATGTTGGCTACAGACATTGACTCTTCCCGGAGATCGTGATGTAACTGCTTGACTCGCCACCGAGTGTAGTGGTTGGTCAATTCGGAATTGTTTTGGCAATTCAGCAGAACACCGCGTTGTCGCAAAAGCACGACGAGGCACAAGCTGAGTGTGACCAGAGAGAAGGGAAACCTACGAGTTGCTTCTCGCGAACCATATAAACTCCCTACAGTGACCTCTAAATCGTTTTCACGTGCGGTGGGGGTAGGAAATCGTAATAGTACCGAGGTATCATTAACACATGGATATCTTTGAAGATTGGTGTTAACAGCTTTGCTGGTTCGCGCCGTTTTACACTATTCATGCTTAATTTGACCCTTCCAACAAATTCTTTTTTTCAAGTGAAAGAAATTGTAGGTAATCAGCTTTACCTGGATTTCATCGTGGAATCGTAACTCACCGTAAACTCACCGATCGAGGCGAAGGAAAGAATAAACAAAAAACACAACAAGTCAGAATTTCAGCAACGATTAGCAGACATCAATAACATCAGAAACTGTGTCAAAACTCCACGTTGTTATATTTCTACGAGGTTGAATGTAAGTTGGTGCGTTAGCAAAATGTGCAACGGTCATCAGGTTTCGATCAGGTCGCATCCGCGTCGACTCGCAGTTCGATCGAGGCGTTCTTAATTAATTAACGTCACAAGACGTCTCGAATAATTTCATTGTGTTTATTCATGGTTGTTCACGTTGGCTTTTCGTACCAAGTTTTGTGTCTAGTCTGGAAAGAGAGAGCAAGAGAGAGAGAGAGAGAGAGAGTACAGAAACAGTAAGCTGCAGTAAAAGTAAGCATGATAAAACGCTGTCGACATACCGATTGATTATTAAAAATTTCGTCAAGAACGTTCAAGTAACTATCTTCTCTATACGCGATGCTTGGCAAATCGATGATGCATTTAATATCCGGCGTGTCACAGGCACGGGAATTTCTCTGCGCGTGTGCAAGTGTGTAGCTTATATTTTTAATTTCATTTTGAATAAGTCTCGTACCCACATTCGACTGTCGGAAGACTGGCGCGTGTATAGTGCAAGAATTGAAATTCTTCTCGGCACGTTAGCGGGACACGCCGGTAGAAATTCTAATAGAAGTTTCCTCGCGAGTATCGAGCTGTGAACGAAGATTGAAAGACGAGTAACCGACGTCTGATCGACGCCGAGAGTATTGCGCGTCACAAACTCCGCCCAAAAATACATAACGCTGATAGTGATTGAATTATTTACACACGAAGCGTTGCAGACTTCCGTATTGTGCGTCTAATGATTAATTAAACGGACGATCATTCGCTTGTTGTCACTATTTCACGCATTTCGTGTTATTTCGGGTATTGCTTGCAGATCTTACGTAATTTTTTCAATAACTGCTGCGATATGCGCACAAGGAAGATCATCTTCGGACGGTGATGATCTTTCGATTGAAAAAACACGGCGAGCAGGAATGCAATAACGTGTTTCAATCTCAAACTGCGCAAAATCTAAACATAATAAATATTAAAAATATTAGCACAATTATACATATACGAACGATTGGTGTAGTTCAAGTCGAGATAATAATGAAAAGACGGTATGTGGCCGTGAATTCGAAACAGAAAGAACAGAATCTGAGAATTCAGGAAGCATTTATAGGGAACTGCATAGCGAATAAAAGACACCGCAGATACAAGGCGATGAGAAAAAGTAGTCGGTGCACAAAAGTGATAAACGTACATGCGTACATTACTTACTTTTTACGATGGTCTTGAAGTGTCGAAATCGGCCTACGTCCTTCGAAGCGGGTAAAATGACGTCAAGCGTTGGATTCTTGCAGTTGCCGAATTTTGGTTAATTACGGATTTAGAAATTATACTGCGCCAAATTCAGCCTAATAAAATTTCGCTTGATTGGTATAAATTTCGCAACATCGCGTGCGGGCATTTGTAATGATCTCTTGTTACTGTGTTGGCTAATTGAAAATTTGTGTTACTCTATCTTAAAGGACTACGAAGAACCTTCACTTTCTTCATTGCGGTTTGTACATGAAGGCTACCGCAGAAAAAAAATCGTTTATAACAATCAGGTGTAGAATCGTTAACGTCATTTTTTTCACGTGCGTCAATTCTTGCATGGCGAATATCATTTTATTGCAATTCGTTACGGTTGCAATTCATTTTATTTTGCACGATTCTTATTAAGCGCATATCAAAATAATGACTTGTTGCAATTGCCGAAGTCAAGGACTCGAAAATAACAAATTTGATAAAAAGTTGTGTACCTCAAGTTTGAGACCGAGAGAGAACAATTTGTTTGTTTTCGAATGTTTGGCAACAACGTTGAGAAATCTTTGCTGACGGTCTTTCAAATCAAAACGGTGTCTTGTATTATACATAACTGTACCTCAGTTATGTATCTGATTTCATCGCTTCCGGCAATGTGTCAAGATAATGCAGCCGAGTATTTTCGTAAATCGGATAAAAGTAGAATGCATTTGATAAGAATTGAAGGTAAATATTACTTTACTTATTTTGACAGGAAAAAAAAGGAAAGCGAATAAGCCACCTTCCACTTAATACATGCGGATTAATTTAGTATTACGTTGGAACTAGTCCAGCGATAATACCGGTGCGGCCCGTACTAGTTTTTTTCTATAAAATCATTCCAACAACTTGAGAATATCCTAACACTCACGTCACGGACGGTCAGTTGAGGCTTTTTGATGCGATAGCAGCTTCAAAATGACTCTGATTTAACGACCAGAATCACGGTTGTCTAATCAAGCATTCAGCTCTGTTTCGTTAATTGCCAGCGGCGATGGATTGTAAATCAAAGAAGGTTGACTCGATTTAATAGGAATGCCTAAATTTCCACTATACATAGACCAGTCCTGCCGTCAATAAGCATACCATCCCATACGTCCGCAAATAATAATGCGATATATCTGGTTTTACTGGTTTGCTAGCGAGTTCCTGAATAGCACAGGTCACAACACGGAGACAATAATCGGTAAAAATATCGAAAGGCATACTTCTCAAATAAAATATCCATTAGTTTCTAATCAGTTTGATCAAAGAGTGTCATATGTTTTCGCCAATGCGTCGGGAACTCGGTCATAATGACGAACGTGACGTGGAAAAATACAGAAACCAATGTTGGAGACAGGTGGAAAATCGTGTCTGTAGATATACGAACAAGCATCGGTACGTAGGAACCGTTATAAAAATTCAACAGGTTCTGGGATTCATACGCCCGAACGCGTTTCGCATCGTCACCATCGATTAGGCATAACAAATGAGGTTTCGTCGACTAGTGATCGGTTATCAAATAAATAAAAAAAATAGAAACTTGGTTGGCTTCAAAGATTAGGATTACGCCTTTGAATATTCCGGGTAATATAAATGCAGAGATCTGAAATATCCGCCTTGACGGAGCAGAATTTGCGATCCAACGGCGTCAGTCACTTCGAAAGAATTTAACGAACGCTTGATTAATCACGTGTCGTACTTCGTTCGATGGGCATTCGGAATCTCTTGTTTTCATTAATTGGTTCATTAGTTTTTTTCCTCTCTGTAGATTCCTCAATATTTTTACCGCGATCCTACGTACATCACGGGTTTGCATACGAGCTTAATTATGACACGGTGTAACGCGGAAGAAAACCTGTGAGCGAATTAGATAAAAGCCAAACGTGTGATCTGATAGGCATGCTAATTGCGAAATTAGAATAGCCGTAAATCAAGATCCGGTCTCGGGTTCACGATAAATAATCGTCAAGGGAATTATTGAGGCTTTAAACCCCGCAGCAAGGCCACCATATGAGACTTGCAGTAGGTAGCAGAAGATTTTTATAATTTTTTTGACATGATTATTCGCTTGCTGCCTTTGTTTAAATTGGATTTGCGATTCAATAATATAATCGTTATAAATAATCGGCTGAAAAGATATGAAAACAGGTTGACGAAACAAAAAATCTTGATCTATACGAACGTTTTTTCTCGGATCCGCTTCGCGATGATTGACCGAGTGTCATGGTCCGCGTGACAGAATGTCAAGTATAATATGTAAAGCGCGGAGTCGAATAGAGCGATAAATTTTTGGATGCAAGTGACGAACCTGGCCGTAAAAACGGTATTAAAAATTTCTTTGGCTTGAAAATATGCGTGCCATTTTGCTGACAAATCGAAGGCAAGATTCCCTGAAAGAATATTTTTATAATTGTTCGTTGGAGATGAGTTGGGCATCATTTTTTCAAAATGATTTCATCATCGGTTGAAACGTGTTTGAATTACGAAAGGCTGAAAGCAAGGATATGTGAAGTTGCGGAAAAAGAGTCAAGGAAACCGAAATAAACGTTCGTTCCGTAATAATTATATTGCATCTCTTACAGCGTTTACAGTTACGGCATTGGCGCAATGAATTCTGCAAAAAGAGGCATGTCTATAATTTTTTGGATTACTTTTGGCGTATCCGTTTCTCCGATACGATCCGAAGACAGTACGATGAAGTGGACGACTCAGATCGCGGATTTTTTAGAACCAATATCGTCGATCGTGGATTCCAGGTGTAGAAACGATACGCTGGATTGTCTCGAGGCTGCGAAAAACCTTTCCAACACCTGGGCCATCGGAAGTTTGTATTTTACGTCACCTACTAAAAGCGATATTAATCACGCACGCATTAGTCCGATCGTTAAAAACCGCTTACGACGTTTTGGAACTGATATTTTGATTTTGAATCGTTACGCAGGTAAATGTAACGCTTATTATCTATAATGTATTGTATAAAATTCTCGTACAACAGTGATCGACGCTACGGCAAATTACCCGGCCGGAATATTGTCGGGAAATATACGTTCGATGGGAAATTTCGACCAGTGTCTCAAGATCCGGCATCCGGACAACGAATACGTGGGAAAATACTGTCTAGCTAGATTGAACTACTCCGCTTATGGGGAGAACGAAGACACCATACTCGAGTACATCGATCTCGTTACGGCGGGTAGAAGATTGCTCGAGCTTGGTGATGACTGGGATAAAGTAAGTTCGACGAACATTGCGTCATATACCAGTCGGAGCGGTGGCGAAAATCGACGGAAAAACAACATCGTACCGAATTGTGATAACGTGACGAAGAATGAAAATAATGACAAAATCGTGTGGCAATCGACCGCGCTTGTTATACGTTCAGAGAAAAAGGCTCGCGGCCAAAAGTCGGCTGTTGTATTTTACTGTGGATTTGAAATCGGCGCATTCGCAATCGCCCGAAAATATTTAAATATTTTTCAATTCGTGTGGCTCCACCTTGTCAGCGTTCTAAGAAATTTGCCCACCCTTCTCACCTGCGGATTACCTTCAGCGGTTGTTGAAAGTCTCACCTGTTTCTACTTCGGATAATCGAGCTGCTCGGTCGGTAAAATAGTATTCGTGATTTCGATACCGCAATCTTACCCATTGCTCGTCTAGTGATTTCCTCCTGAGACTCTCAATGTGGGAAGAATTCAAATGACATTATCAATTTTTTATTTTTTATCCCGTTTGATTTTGGGTCCCACTTATAATAATCTTGAATTGACGGTTAATCGGGTTATTAGCTTCTTGCAAAGCAGAATAATCAAAGTAACGATATTAATATCGTCCTCGTACCTAAACTTTGATCAATAATTTTTGTTTCTGCATTGAAAAATGATCATTTCACTATCGGCGCATTACATGACCAGAAAAAAAAAAAAAAACATTCGGTTCCGTAATTGTGTCAATAAATGGGTGAATCTTTAAACGAACGTTAAAAATGGTGAAAAAAAAGTCAAACCGATCGCACCGGTATTACAAACTGGAATTCTCAGGATCGGATCAGTCGAGTTCATTCATCTCGAATGGTGAATTGGGGATTGGAATTGGGAGCAAAGCGTTATGTCAGAGCCGGCTGCATTTTCGCTTTCTCTTTCCTGGCCGGTTGCGCAAGAGCAAGATCGCGTGTTGCCGGCGATGGAAGTCTTGTCCTCTCTTCGAATAATCGCGCTCCATGCGGACGATTGATATCCACCGCTCTAAACTACGTACTCTGTAATAATATGTTTATTTATCATTTATATCTGTGTCTCCCGGTGCTCTCCATGCTGCCGTGCTTGATTCGGGAATATTCTCGAGCTACACCTGTAATGAATTCATCACTAAGGCATTACGGCTTCGACGATCACTTATGTGGTACCGTTCAATTTCAATTTCCGATCGAAAAAAATGGCTCCTGAACTCTTGACCTTTACTTTTTTTCTCTCACCTCTTTCCGTGATTATATATTCAACAAATCGGTATAAAAATTCACGCTAAAGAAGAAGCTGATTGATAACAAGCATGCGATATTAACCATCCTATTCTGCAATTCAATTGTACGATTAACAACTTGGCAACCATTACACCGCATGCCCAACGACGATTTATGTTCGGGGTCCTCGGAATTGAAAATTTTCTGATTCAACGATACATGTCCATAATTTTATTTCAGGGTACTTTGATCCTGCCAACATATTCACGCAGCGAACTGGCTCTATGTCTTCCGTCAACGTGCTCAGCAAAAGATGTTGCCATTATGACCGAAGATGCTATTCGACGGGCAACCTTAGAGACCGGCGTTCAGGTTGCGGTCTCACTCGAAGATGATCTTTGCTACACTGCGTTACGGACTGAGCCGTTCACAGGGGTCGATTATTTCGTAACGTAAGATCATTAAGAGAATCAACGAAAAAAATCGTATCTCATTCCATTTACTTTGAATCACGGAAAGGTCTTCGATCGTGCAACTTTTCCGATGCATCATGTTTTTTTTTTTTTTTTTTATGCCAGATCAGAAGTTCACGAGACACTGTATACGGTGTCCTTTGATCGAGGATCGGTAATGACTGTCACTTTCTAACACGTGGCCGTGCACGGTGAAAGGCTGGGTACAAGTTTAAAAGTTCAGTTGCACGACATCGCGTCAAATTCAGAATTCAAAGATCGACCGATGATCTGTAGGTCGAAATATGCTTTCGGTTTTTTACGATCGCTGACAAAAAGAATGAGGGAAAAATTTTGTTGAAACAAAGATTTTTTACCGATCGAAATATTGACGGTGATGTATTATTACCTCTGACATAAAAGTGTTGATTGATCGGTTATAGGTTCATCTGTGTAACGCTGCTAACCTTCACCATTGTTGGATCGGCATGGAGTATAATTACCAATGTGCAAAGTAAGTCCGTGGCTTTAAATGATTGGTTTTGAAAGTATCTCGAAATATGCTTTACGACAGTTCAAAGTCGTGTGGTTAACCGAGGTAAATTGAATGAAAATGAAACGCGAACGTATGCACGCGTAATGTATTCCAAATCTGTTTATACAAAAGTATAATGAGTGACATTGCATTGAACTTGGCCTTCCACCAGAGAGAAACGGAGTTCTGCCGAAGATTTTGCGAGCCTTTTCGATCGTCGATAATTGGCACCAATTGGCGAATCTCGGCCCTCCCCCCAACGATGCGATCACCTGCTTGGATGGAATAAGAACCTTGTCAACCGTTTGGGTCGTGATGACTCACCAAACGATGCTTATCGGCCAATTGGCGTACATCAATAAACTCGAGACCATGCAGGTGATGTATAGGAAGTATGGTAATATGATGGATGATTTTTGCGAATGACGCAGTTCAAGTCAACTGTCACACTGGAACATGAATTATGACGGGGGAAAAAAAATTTGGGAGATTAATTGACTGATTTAATGCATTATGTATAGTGGTAGATTTAGAGATGCCGAGACAGAGAGAAAGAGAGAGAGAGAGAAAGAGAGAGAGAGAGAGAGAGAGAGAGAGACGGATTAAAAAAGGAAGGGTACCAAAATGAAAATAAAATGTGGAAAAATCAAGACTTGAAACTGTCGGAGCAAATTCGTTGACGTAACTGCAAGCAGCGTTGGGTCATATTTATAAACTACGGAGTAAGAATACGAATTACATAAGTTATTCGATAATTCTATCCAGTATACGATCGTATTTGGGTACAGTTTGTAAAATTTTGTGAACAGCACGTTGAATTCCAAAGACTTTCTCTGGTGAAAGCCAAATCAAATTGTTTACATCAACCAGTCTCTTTGTCCGTGTATGCATGCGCGTGTCTGCCTGTGTGCGTGTGTGTGCGCGGTTTGGGCAAATTTTGTGAGCAGGTATTTTTCGTATCGTCTACACGCAAATGCCCGTAGAATATAATAAGCGACGTATCAGCACGTGGTTATAGAATCGCGAAACGCGTTGTTACATATGATTCCAAGCTGCAAATTTCGCACGCTCGCGTTATGGTGCAATTTTCCCGCATTGTACCTGAACGCGTTTTTCAGACTCACAACGATTACTGGTACTATGTGATATGGAACAGCTACTTCAACGTGGACACCTTTCTATTCGTCAGCGGACTTCTTCGCGCTTACAATTTGACGAAAGAGCTTGAGCAGGGCAGGGCAAATTATTTGAAATCAGGACTGCAGAGGTATCTGCGTCTGACCCCGGCCTATCTGTTCGTCATAATATTCTACGTGTCGTATTTCGATCGGCTCGATACCGGCCCGACGTGGAACGTCTACGTAGGGCGTAACGTCGAAGCGTGCAGAAGGTACTGGTGGCACAATTTGCTCTACATAAATAATTACGTGCCGGGAAATGACAAGGTAAGCGAATCGGTGATCAAGGGAAGCTGAAACCGACGGACCGAGTTCGGTTTTCGAAGGTGTGTTTCTTTTTTTTTCTCCTTTTCCAGTGCCTTCTACAGTCCTGGTATTTGTCCGCCGACATGCAGCTCTTCCTTGTAGCTCCGCTGCTAGTCTATCCGCTGTGGAAGTGGAGGCTGATCGGAAAAATGCTTTTCACAATAGCGGTGACCGTGTCGATCGTTCTGCCCTTTTTGACCACCTGGATCAACGAGTTTCCCGGAACGTATATGTTCACGGTTAGGTAATCTAGCTCCCTAGCACGAGATCGGCTCAACGAGTTGCCGACCTCGGAGAGCCTGTATCTCAATATGCATTCACAATTACGAAATGCCGGTTTCACACGAGAATGTATGTTTATTGCACTCAGAAATTCCGTACTCAATTCGTACGCGCACGATCTTTATATGGCGACTCACGATCGAATGTCACCGTATCTCGTCGGTGTTCTGCTTGGCCACCTATTCCACCTAAAGAATTCCCCGTCCCTGGCCAAGGTACGTTCGTTGTCTGTTCTTTGTCGTTATTATTTCTTTTTTTCTCCTTACTTTATCACCACCGTCTCTGGTCCAAACTTGGAATAGTAATGTCGCGCAGCGCGTATCGCGTAAGCTCAGGTGTGGCTCGTGTACTTATTTCCATTTTTAATCATACCAACGTTCACAAAACAGTGGAAGGTCGCCGCGGGGTGGATAGCATCGTTAGCCGTCATGTACGCCTGTGTCTACGGAGCAAAAGACATGACCTCCTTCCAGCACACCTATAATATCCTGGAGTCGGCCCTTTACGGAGGACTTCATCGTTTCGCATGGGCCGTTGCCGTCGCTTGGGTCGTTTACGCCTGTCACGTCGGTTACGGAGGTGGGGGACTTCATTAATTGGGACTAATTTTATACGCTCCTGCTTTTTATACACCGTAATAATAATCGAAGTACCGTGTAAACTTACGCTTTCCAGGCCCTGTCAACGCCTTTCTGTCCTGCAGTGCGTTCAGGATTCTAGGACGATTGAGCTACTGCGTTTTCCTGACCCACCTTGCTGTGCTGCTTTACAACGCTGCCGTTCTCCAAGTACCGAGGCAGCTCCATATCTACATCTCGGTAAGATTCGTCGGCTCGTTCGCAGCCAGGTCGATTCCTCTTCCAACGATTTTGATAGTAACAACCGATTTCAATTTTCCTCCGGATGATGACCCGACGTTGCCTCTAGATTAAGACACTGTCGTTTTCATTCGTCGCTGGATTATCCCAAGCCTGATCCAAGCTTTCAGTCGTTGAACCAACATATGGAAGCAACGAGACCACGTTACAACGACATTTTTAAATGATTTTGTTTGTCCGGGAACCGGTGAAAGGGTCTTGCTCGCTTGCGTAGACTCCCGATTGATACGAACTTTACATTAATGTTGGTCAAGGATGGCATTCACTATTCTACCATATTACGCCATTAATGCAATGATATTTTTTGAGTTGCGTGCAACTCCAGCCCTGTGAGATGACACATCCTCTTTGACACTGTTCGAAAATTCATTTTGCGCCAACATGTTTGTGCGTTTCACGGACACAGGCTCTCTCGAAACTTGTGTGTATCTTTTGTTCTCTTTGTGTTTTTAGATTCGAGATTTCATGGGTGACTTCGTCTTCATCTTTGCGTTGTCCTTGCTACTTTATATATTCGTGGAGCTTCCGCTGTATCGTGTAACAAAAGAAATGTTCAAGAAGTAGTAATGATTGTATTATTAAAATGGCGGTTTTACCAAATCGTCGTAAATCACTGGCCTGGTTTTATTCAAATATTGTTTTCTACATTACATAATTGTTATCCATTTCCACTAATGGGTATAAAATAGTTTTTCCGTCTGCATACCTTATCAACGCCGTCGTGTTTCGCGGCAATTCAATGATGCTTCGCTTTTAAAAAAATTCCTATCACTACATAATGCCAGCTTGAAACAGCTACTGCACATGTAGAAAAATTAGAGACAAAATTCACGTGATGTACAGAGATCAACGAGTTATCGGTACAGTATAGGAATGCGGGATTTCCCAAACCAATCTCGGGAACTACGCTGCGTCGATGGTACGTAAGAAATGATGAACAAATCAAGTGGTTTACCGTTTTGACCTTAGTCAAATTTAGCGTGAATTATTTTCCCCGTATTACCTTCCACATAACAATGAATATTTCGGAATACTTTCTGAAATCTTTCATGAAAGGAAAGAAACATTTCAAAAATATTTCAATAAAAGGTTGCTGCAAGTTGAAAATGTCCGCGCCAGAAACTTGCAAACGATTTCTTGATTGTTGCTGTTCGTAAAAAGATTCTCATAATCTTTCTATAAAATATTTTATTGAAAGTTTCTTAGAACGATTTCATGTTGTGTGGTAGCTACCACGATGAGTACATTTCTGGAATTATTTTTTAACGAGGTAACGAAGAAAATAGAAAAACAAAAAAATTGATACCAGGGTTAGCCGTAAGAATGAGAGCAAACAAGCTGGAGCGTGAAAACCATGTGGACTAATAAGAGAGGAAATATTGGAAGTTTCCGAGCCATGTTAATCGGCGTGTTGTTATTTTGAAAATCAGCCCGGAGCCAGTCGAGATGCAGGTAAATATTATTGGCCGAATGGAGACGAGGCCGATAGCGGAAACGGCGGTAGTTCTTATGAGCACCGACGAGGTGTTGGCTCCGTGGTGATTACGCGAACCTGGGAACGGTGGTGTTTACCCAGAGAACCATGCTGGAGAGGTGAATGATTTTGGTAGGGGTCAGTCTGCGCGCGAAAGTGTCCAACGTTGTCCGTTCGACTACTTTGCTCGTCGGCTAGTTCGTAGGACTATTCTTCCCAGGCAATCGGCCCGAGTGAGAGGAAGAGGTGTTTTCTGTTTCCTACTCGTTACACTACCACAAGCCGAAACTTATCGGCGGCTATCCTGTTCGGGGATTGCTGTCAGCGAGTTTTATGTAAGCCCTTAGATCTTAAAGAGTCTATATAAGCCGACGCTCTCGCTCAGGCAATTCCTCAGTCAAAATGCGTGCCGTTTCGTTGGTGGTGTTGTACGGCTTGTGTCTCAACGTTCCGGCTCAGAGCACTGCAATTCTCTCCAGTTGCACCGGCGCGGTCACCGGCAGCGATACCAATCAAGCCAACGCATCCAGTGTTCGACGACCGGTTACCAGTGGTTTAAATTTTACCCACAACCATACCGTGGCTGTCCCGAAACATGTCTTTCAAAAAAACGTATCCGACCTACTCGACGAAGACGAGGACGACGACGACTTGGTCGCGAACACGGGTCAGGATTTCAATCGCATGTCACTCAGACCCAGTGCGCCCCAGAATTGGATTACACAGGTGATATCGACGTTGACACCGCTTCCGGATAACCTTGGGATCGCCTGCCAGAGGGACACGCAGACATATTTACAGGAACTGAGTAACTTCACCCACTGGGCCGTCAGGAGTGAGTAATTTAACTGGTCGAACGGTCGTCGCTATTAGATTTATTTACCTCTTTACCGATATCGTTTTGTCAATTGTGCCGGTTCTTTAAACGCGAAGCTTTGCAACCGTTTCACGTAGGCGTTCCAATTGTGCTTTGAGAATTGATAAAAATTTATCGTACGTCTAACGTTGTACCGTACACTTCCGAGTAAGAGCCGGTGATGTAAATATGCATGCGAGAAAAGAAGAGTTTTCGTTCTCTCAATTAAACTGTGAAAGTTGAGCGTCAACGGTGAAGTATTTATATACTGTGAAAGTGAATGCATCGGTGGAAAATGCATCTTAATATATAATTGTGGACAGTGACGATTCATCTGACGAGTAGAAGAGGAAAAAAGTACATCACCGTACAGATTTCTTGACTCATCACAGAGGGAAAACACACGTGTGTCAATGGCGCTTGTATTAATTTTACTTTACACCGTTCCGTGGATGGTATAACACGTATACACCCGCATGATTTATTCAATGTATAAAGAAACCGTTACCTCAATATCTTTTATATACATACATTACTCGTATCGCGGTATACATGTGTATCCAATATTACGCAAGTTGAAAGAAAGTAAAAACTGGTATAGCAGTTACGCGAGAGACCATCTAGCGATCTTAAAACTTGCGCAATTAATGATCCAGTCGGAACATCGGCTCACGTCGCGTATTTTGTACGAATTACGAATTCACCGGTACATTCACGGATGTTTTATATTCACTGATTCAAAAGTTACCTAGACTCGTAACATTATCGGATTGATGCGAAGGCCTTAATTTCACTGTGACGTAAATTGTGACTCTCGGTCAAAATATGATCTGAATATACAACGTTTTTTCTCCGCCAAGTTTGAGTAATATTAATTGCAAGCAATAACGTGAGATATGGCCAGGAGTCGGGAAAGCTTGAAACAGATCATTTCGCATAATTCTTATAACGGGAGCAGCATTTTCAATTCGGTGTTCCAAAGTCTATGAATAAAAACGAATGCGTCTGTGTGTCTAGTGCTGCTGATTGAACTGCCAGTTCAAATATACTATACTGAATATTTTTTTGTGGGCTGATTGCAAAAATAAAAAAAAACATTTATAATTTTGCATCAAATCAAGTTCCTCACGCAGAAAATCATCAGACTTGAAACAGCTCCAAATTTTGCGTATTTCTATTTCTCAAGAAACGAATTAGACGAATACTTCATTCCCACCCCCCCCCCCCCCCTCTCAGGCCATTTTTAAAAAAATTTCAAGGATTCTCTACTTCAAGGAAAAATTGTGCGATTAGTACAATGCTACGCACAGATCCCATTATATTTTTACACCAGATAGTGATATTTAAAATTGTTACTTTACACCTGTGACGTTGGGTTGTCTTGAAAATTTAATGATACTATTAAAAATACAAAATATGCACGAAGCAGTTTGTTTGCGAGGTTTAAAATCGAAACGAGTTGAATTTGTAGGAAAATACACTGTTCCAAGAGACCGTACATATTTTGTACACGAATCACTAACTGATCTGAATGAGAATCATAGAATTTCGGATTATCTGCATGCGACCAAACTAACTAAAAGAACGAATCATGTCTCGCTGCGTAACAGATAAATATATGTAATTTAATGATTATTTCATCCATCCGGGAGATATGCGTGTAATATGTTACAAAGGCGTATTGTAATCTCAAGCGTGACGCGATCGACCTCAATTCAATGTTCATTACTATGAGATCTACGCTGTTTTATTCGTCTTAACGTGCTTCTCTCCTTTCCCGCAGTGATGGACGCAAGCGCAAAGTTTCCCCACGGTATTCTTATGGGGAATATCCGCAGCATGGGGGACTTCGACGAGTGTCTCTGGACGAAAACCGACCAGGAAATTGAGCCGAAGTACTGTCTCGCCTCCGTTTATAATCTGGATGTGAAGAACACGTATCCGGTGTACGACAAGCTTCAGGAAATCGTCCGAACGATGACCATCGGTCGAATGAACATGGAGACGTACGAAACGACCATGGTACGTGGAACGAAGCTCGCACATTTTATCGGAGGAAAAGAACGCGGTTTCCGAGTGCCGAAGAGGGCTTCCTTACTGTAATATTATTTTCCAAACCAGGGAACAATACCGATGCAGAGGTCAGGACGAATCGAGTGGGCCATGTGCATTCCGGCAACTTGTTCTCCGGTCGACGTTGAGATAATGCTGAACGCCGCCGGAAAGCGGATCTTCCCCGAATTGGATATCAGAGCGACGGTGCACTCGAAGGATTGTTACACGAACTCGCAGCCACAGGGCTTCTCCTTGAGGGACAAGCTCATTTTGTAAGTATAACACATCGGGGTGAAGACACTTCGGACGTATAACAACGGCTGATTTTTTCCCAGATTAAGCATGATGGTCATCGTCTCGTTGGTCGTCGTCGGGACGCTCCGGGACCAGAGTGACGGTAACAACAACGACAACCAGGACGAAGGTGAGGATGCGTTGCGAGGACACTTTTTACTTCCGAGTAAAGTGCAGAGTCAACGAATTTTTCTTACTGCCAAAGAACACGCTGGGAATTGGGAGATATTGTTTGCCGGTGATTGATCGATCGATCTATTTTTTTTTTTCAGAAAAACCGTTAAGTGTGAAGATACTAGACGCGTTCTCGTTGAAACGGTCTTGGAAAAATCTCACCGACTTTTCGCCCAGTCGGTCCAGCAGACAGATCGAATGCCTGGACGGTTTACGAGGAATTTCGTCGCTCTGGGTTGTCATGGGCCACCAGGCTCTTCTGGCGTCCTCCAGTCCTTACTCGGACAAAGTGACTTTTTTCAAAGTAAGACCATTTTCGGGTGTACGTTTCGCGTTTCGAGCCAGGCACAGCGTTTGTTGTTGCAGGGGTTGATCTTTGGCATTAAGGAAACAATAGGCTCGCGGCTGATTGTGAGCAGGATTTTTGCAAAGCCCCTCGCGAATCACGACCCACGTCTTTGTTGAAAAAGCATTAGCTCACTGACGTCAATGCAAAGTGAAATATTCAGCTGAAACTTGACAGTAATTACACGACGTGTTCAATGCGAAACAGTGGAATAATTACACATAATCCAGGGAACAGACCAGAGCATTCGTGCGCGCAAATATGCTCAAGTCTGTATGCATATTTGCGGTCGTTCGTTCAATCGGCTAAAACTTGTAAAAAATTTTTATTACTCCGAACTCATGAATCAGTAATGTTTTTTTTTTTTTTTTTTTTTTTTTATGACAAGAGAACATAAAACTTAAACATCTCGATACTCGGGATAAAATTCATACTCTCGTATACCGCAATAATGCAAATCTTTGAACTTTGAACAGCATGTTTTGGATGTTTGCGAAACGAAATCTGTTTAACGCTACCGAAATCATCTCTTAGACGCAACAGTACACCATCCTCATGATTCTCTGGAATTTCTTTTTACCCGTCGACACTTTTCTCGTCATCGGCGGCCTCGTTCGGTGTTACAACCTGATGCCAGGATTGGAAAAGCGAACCGTAAATCACTGGAAAAGTGCCATTACAAGGTATCTCAGACTGACGCCGGCACTCCTGGTCGTTATCGGTCTGTACGTATCAGTTATGTACAGAATATCGAACGGACCGCTATGGAATCGGCACGTTGGCGAAAACAAGGTCGCTTGCGAATGGAACTGGTGGAAGACCGTCTTCTACGTAAATAATTACATATACAACGAGCGTGAGGGATATCACTTGGTATGTTGAATTATTCTTCATATGATTTAAATCAGCCGAATAAGAAATTAGAGAAAAAAAAAATATCAAAAAAATCTGGCTCAAAGTTCCTTCCAAACTTGATTAAGTACGAGTACCATAAGTACTTGGTAATAAAATAACCTATGACCAAATTTGTAGGTTTGCAACTGATTAGATAACTGACAAGACTACACTGTGGAACTGTCAAGTTGAACAGCTTGTAAGTTTCAAAAATTTTCATCGCTCATTTTCATCGTGATTTCAGTGCCTGCTCCAATCCTGGTACACGTCCGTGGACATGCAGCTGTACCTGTTGGCCCCGTTGCTGATAGTGCCGCTGTGGCGTAATCCCAAGCTGGGCATGACTCTCCTGATAACAGTGGCTGGAATCGCGACTGCAGTGGAATACGCGACGATTGTGTTGAACAAGTTACCGGGTCTACCGATAACGATGCACTCGGAGTAAGTTGAACGGCACTGGAACGCCTAGGGCTATATTTAAATCAGGACTAATTGTGCCAAAGTCCGTGTCTTTTGCGTCGAGAATAAGACTGCAGAACCGTCGGTTATCCAATGGCTTAACCGCACGGCGCATAACATAAGTAGAAAGTGTGCAACACGTGGGTACGCGCCGATTACGAGGTTCCGTAGTATCATCGGTGTGTTGTGTTATTGTGTCGGGAAAGTTGAGGTTCTCTGCAACACATTCCACCGATCTTAGAATTGCGATAAGTCGGTCTCCAGTCCCGTTGCAGTTAAATTCTCGCTAACGAGTCAACCTGCGAAATCATTCTTCATTTCACTCATACTCACATCTCGTTCCTTTTCAGCGACATTGCGATTCTCACCTACGTACGAACTTTCTATTTCGTTTCCCACACCAGAGCGATGCCCTATTTGATCGGTATTGCAACGGGGTATCTAATGCACCGGTACAAGAGCATCACTATGTCGAAGGTAGGACAGCTGTTCGACATCACACACTTGTCTGTTATTCTCGTTATTAACCTTACCGCTTCGCGTGGAACCTTGATTCCAGACGATGCTGAGCACAGGCTGGCCATTGGCGATGCTTGGACTGTTTTGGCCTCTCTTCGGATCTCTGGGTTATCTGGCAGTCGATTATCCGCTTGGATCTTGGAGACACGCGTACTTCGGAGCGTTTCACAAGACTGTTTGGGCCGTGGCCATTTCCTGGATAATTGTCGCCTGTCATAACGGCTACGGAGGTTCGTTTTCGACATTGAAATATCTGCGTCACAGGAGCTTGCGTTCCTTGCAGGAAGGTGGATTTACTAAAAAAAAAAAAAAAATTATCACTTCTTTCAGGACCGGTCAACGCGTTTCTTTCCAGCAGGGTATTGAAGTTCCTCTCAAGAATATCGTATTCCGTATTTCTGCTTCACCTGGGAATCCTCGTGTGCTTCACAGGATACCTGAGAGTTCCGAAGCATACAGATTTTCCCTCAATAGTGAGTACAACCTTTTCTTCTTGGATTTGAGATACGACGTCTAAAGTTATCGGCAATTCCATTGTAAAGCATGAAACTATCTTTATCCCTAAAATATTTCAGATGAAGGAGATGGTCGGTGAACTGAGCGTCGTTATCATCCTGTCGATCATCCTTCATCTCAGCGTCGAGGCGCCGTTCGCGGAACTGTCTCAAATAGTATTCAGAAAAACCAAGCGGGAAGTGAAGAAGTTAAAGTAGCTTTCGACTAACGTTATTACCCGATGTCGATGTCGCTCGTAGAATCGCGTCGTTTACCCAAAGTGCCGCTATCATAACGGGGCATTTATTGTTATCGATATTTATATAAGTACCACTCGGCAACATTCGAGCTGGGAAAAAGACAAATGAGTGAATTATGTTGTTGTATATATGTTGTATATTGTACGTAGGTATTTATTTTTACGAATGGCGCTAAGCTGAGACGCCTGCGACGTTCACTTGAGTAGCCTGTATAAATAAAACGAATATTCTTCATGTTATATAATATAATCAGGCGTCGACGTTATTCCACCAAATCCATTTCCAAGCGTATCTAGCCCGTGCGAGGTTCTTCCTGCTTCGGATTTCGCTATTCCCGAATATTCGGACTCCGGTTCCTGTATTAGGGACGGGACGTCGCGTCTCGTCTCGTTGGTAGGCTGGTTATTTCTCGTCTACTCTCGGCGAAGGAGTGTACATACGTACACCTCGGCATTGTTGATTTCAACGTGAGTGCCGGCTTGTACAACAAGGCGCATGCCGTACGCTTCCATGGTTGAAACGTGCGTCGACTGCGAAGGTCCGACGAGGAAGACGCGTCTCCTCGAGACGACGGCGTCGCCGCTCTTCTCTGTTGCCAAAATAAATAGCACGAGTTCGTTGAAACTAAAGTACACGTGCCACGTACCTCTCTGCTTGGCTAGAGACGCGGCCTGGTGGTTCTTCATCTCTGCGTGATGGCGCACCTGCCAGAGACGAGCTACGTTCTGATTTTACAAATTCTCGATACATTTTCCCCACGTAGCTCGAGATTATTCCCTGACAAATAAATACAAAGTCAATTTTAAGCCTAATTCTTATCACATTTGTCGGGGAGCTTCGCTCCGTGACAAGAGCATGGATTTCCATCAGGATATAACCAACGAATCGATCTCGTTCGGTCCGTCTGTTCGTAATGTCATCTTCGCAGTGGAAACTGGTAGCTTCGTGAAAATTTTCTTTATTCGGAACCGGATTGTCGGCCACGTTACTGTCGCGTTTTCGAGAGGCTAGCTGCAGGGATGCTGTCGACGACAACGAGAAACATCCGATGACCTCCCGCGGTATTTGCATAGTTGGATATTCATGTGGGCAAAGCCGTGCACGGTCATGTTGTACGTATATACCATTATATATATATATATATATATATATATATATATATATGTATATACACACGTGTACGTCTGCCAACGCTGATCTAGGAATGTCCTCTGCTTGCGCGGGTCCCAATGTGCAGGATCATCTCATCGTCAGCATCCTGCTCCTCATTACAGAAGTACGGCGTACGATTTAATTGCAAGGGGGAATTGCGAATCAATGGTTTTTTCATCCATCGACGGATAAGACACGAGGAGGGAATTTAATTCCGATGGAAATTATTCCCTCGGTCGATCTTGTACAAGCAGCAAATGGCAGGACACTCGTGAACACGGAGATAACTCTTAGATCCTGAGCGAGTTAAAAGAAATACTTGAGCCAATATTATCAATCAATTTGTCGTCTTTGCTAATGAAATAAGACTGTGGTCTCCCTTTGCTTTACCCACCCTCTTTCCCTCCGGTCCTCCCTCCGAGTCTTGGCTCTCGTATTCTCGTCATCTCCCTTCGCTTTGCTATAACTCTTCAGTAATTACTACGATTATTTACAAGATTGTCTCTGGAGATTGAAGAAATACAAGCTTCAAGCGGATCTCGGGATCCGGAGCCTTGCCAGAGGGTTTAATCCGATCAACGCGGGAAACGAGGTGACTATTCGTCTGTAATTTTATTTCCTTTATCTTCGATCTCACCGCGATTAACGAGTGCGTGTCGTTTTTCTTCCGGAAACCGAGAATTGAAAAAAAAAAAAAAAAAAAATGAAAATAACAATAATAAGCGGACCACGTAATCACATCTCTCTGTTTAACGAAACGCGAACGAGGGGTAAAATTTGAGTTGGATGGCTCGCGGGTTCGAATGAAAAGTTTTGTTGGTAAACTTCGTTTCCTTCAACCCCCGAGGAGAATAATAATTATGAATAATTAATTAGGCGGTGGCAAAGGTCTTTCGTCGGGGATGTTACACCGTCATGTTTATTCAATCCTAATAAGCGACAGCAATCCGGAGCGCGACGTAAATTATAGAGGCTGTCGCGAAGGTCACGGGGTTGGTTCGAAGGTTTGCTCGGTAACTATACGGCCGAGGTTTTCCTCGCCCCCGAAGAACCGGTACCCCCAGATAGACGGAGGTAGGGACGGACTCTGGCTGGATGCCCCCCAGCCAGCCGGTATTATAACTTGAGTTGAGCAGATCCTTCGTGGGAACCGGGGACTGCAGCTTCCGCCGCACGCGTCTCGCGTCTCCGAGGCTGCACGGGGTGCCCGATTCCCGCTCCAAGTGTAATCTCTAAGCCCCTAAAAGGCACTCGCTTTCCTTCCACCCGTCTCCGAGACCTCCCGAAACATCTCGTTCCCCTTTTTGTTACTGCATCCCTGACGATTCGTACGGTAGAATCCCCCCAAGTTGCCGGAGGGCGGGGGTTTCTAGAACGGGCACTTACGGAGCGGCTGCTCGGAGGTTTTCACGTTCCACCGTATATCAGTGAGCCGATTTTTTCCTGGTTTTTGCCTTGGAGGTACCCTGTGGAATGAATATCTGCGTTGATCGGTGGAAATTCGCGGTGTTGGTTCGGTGCAGCCGAATTGGTGCTCGCCGATCGGGCAGAGGGAAAGATATCGGTGAACAATAATTATTGATATAAATTCCGCACTCGGCTAATGTGTAAAAGGGAAGTCAGCGGGCGTTAACAATTACGCCGACCACCATTGAACCCCTGCCTCGGTTCTCAGCGTTGTGATTCATTTCACGCGGTAACCTGAAATTCTCGGCTATACCACGCGTCCGTGTTTGGTAGGTGGCTACGTGGATAAACGTGGATGTAGACAGATGAACGGAGAGACGGACAAACGTCAATTATTGTCGAGCGAAATCAAACGTGGGGCGCTCGATGCATATTGAATAATATTCCGTATCAAATACCATTCCGATATACATAGTTTGTGCGGTACACGACGTGTGTTATATGCGCATTGAATGAAGGAAAATTCCCGACGAATAATTGTCGAACATATAAAGCGTTTTTGCGTACACGCTGCTGATCGCGAAAAGCAAAGCTTTGAGCTGAAAACCGAGCGTGAGTTTATACCGAATGTTACACCGCTGTATATCCTTGCCACGAATATCTATACTTTCGTTAACATTTCTGCTTTCTTTTTCTCAACTGCTATATGATTTTCCGGTCATTCGAAATACCGAATCGCCCCCGGGCCACCGACCGCTATTACGAATTTCAGTTTCAACCCAATACAATAATTTTTCACGCCCTCTCAAGTTTCCATTTTCGTAATTCGTATTCCGAATTCTCCAATGTCTTACTACAGAACTATAGTGTATTGTTTTTTGTTTCGTTTTGTAATATAATTATAACCGCCGCACAAATTGATCAACACAGATAAGCGGTATCAAAGAGACCTCCAACGGATCTAAGTATTTTTAATAATTAAGCTTCCGGTATCCCTGGGAAAATAATTCAGCGATATAATCTCTCGAATCCGTCAAAGCCCAAGAATCACCGAATATCTAAACTCAGTTCGTTTTCACTTTCGGTGGCAACGTTTGTGCACACTTTCTAATAACTAGTCGGATGAACTTGTACGACAAGTAGAGGGCCGCGGAAGCGACTAGGAGAACGAAGGCCAGGACGTCGAGAAGTTCTCGCTGGTGCCAGGGCCAGTGTCGAAGTCGCGGTCGCAGGTGAGGAGCACCGTTATGCCTGATGACGTATTCTATCCACCACATCGCTCGATCCATCGGGTCTTCTTTTCGGTCGTTGAATAGCTGACGAAACTTCAACATTCTTTCCTTATACCTGCATATTTCGCACAGCGGAATGTACTTTCCCTTTCGGACATTTGTCACGTTAGTGTCGTTAGGTTTTAATTCGAGATAATTACCCTTTGTCCTCGATGACCTCGACGATGGCTCCTCTAAGTTCATCCCCGGATAGTGGCTCGAAATTTACCCGCTTGCCAAGTCGAATGGATTCAAGTTTACGCACGTTGAATTTCTGGTCACCAAAAACAGGTATACCTACCAGCGGAACGCCGTAGTGTATGGCTTCTTCAGTACTTTGTCTTCCACCCTGATAAACGAAGAGCTTGATGTTCGGATGGGCTGAAATTATAGAAGGACTCTTTCAATTATCCGATTCGATCAAATCACGAGGTGAATTCTCAGGCACACATTCTCACCGAGGACGTCTTGTTGAGAGAACCACTTTGATATAAAAACGTTGTCCGGCTTGCCGTCGAGCGAATTCTGCTCCCATTTCCACACAACTCGGTAGGGCATAGCGGCGAAAACGGATATCAGAGTACGTATCTTTTCGGGAGCTAGGTGGTCGCTTAGCACGTTTGTGCCTAGACTGAAGTAAACAAATCCCTCTTTAGCATCGTCCAAAAACTCCTTCAAGTCCTGAAAAAGAAATTCAAATTTTAAAAAAGGTATCAATATTAACTTTTTTCGCGTACGTCGTGATTCACACATGCGGTTGTCACATCTTACTTCGTCGAGACCTTGTAATTTGAGTTTCAAATGGCAACCCTCTATGTGGATGATGGTAGGTAAGCTCGGCTTTGGGTATTCGAGCAATGGATGACTACTCGTTAATACCAGACTCATCTCCGTGCTCAGATCCTCAACACTTGGCACATGCGGTCCGAAATATTTTCTCAGCAGTCTCTCTTGCCTTGGCAATAGATCATATTGTCGTAAAATCGCGTGTTTTGCCATTCTGTAAGCATTGATCAACCTCAGCCAGAAATTCATGTCATCCGTGTAATCATCCATCAATGACGGAGAGTAAGGCAGGGCGTGTGTATTTCCTGTGAGTCATCGAGGATTTATTTATTTTTTTTTTTTTTTCGTAGAAAGAAGAAGAGCATTTGAAAACTACTTTTACTTAAACGTTTGGTTGGTACAAACCAATTTGGTAACTCAGTGAGTGTGACAGAGACGTGGTGCAAACTCCGATGATCGGAGCATCCAGCCGAATCCGGAGAGCGTAGATGGCATCGTAGGACAAATATTCGGCGATGATGAGGTCGAAGCGTTCGGTGCTGTTTGGACTGATGATTCGTTGCATTTCTGGATGGATAAGAACAGCCTCGGTAATCGGTTCTGACACTTTGTACCATTCCTGTATAAAGGACGTCTCGTCCATGGCTATGGCGTGGTCCATCTTCAGGTCGTAGGTATAGTGCATGTCTATTTCCTTGTAATTATTGAGGCTAGGATCGTTCAGCGGATCCGAGGTGAAGATAACCAACTCGTGGCCCCGCTTGGAAAGTTCCATTGTTAACGCTCTGAAGACGATCTATTGGGCCAGAGACACGAATATGAGCAACAAAATGAGATTAACTCTCTTTGGAACCCAAGTAAAACCAGCTCGTTTCTCATACCTGATGACTGAAGGATGGAGTAACAAACACCCCGAGTATTCGCGCTGATTCGGCAACATCTCCCAAAACGTACAGAACAACTGTCACGCTGAATACAAGTATTCGTACCATTGTTGGAACCGTGTGCATCTTCATCAAACGTCTTCGTTCTAATAAACAGGTCGTATTTTAAAAGGTAGAAGATCTGTGACGCGTTAAGATGTTTTCGCCGTTTGAACATTACTCGCTCAAATTGGAGGGGAGCGTGAAAACACCAGGAAGTGGAGTGAGGTTGTGGAAAATCTCTAATTGCCTTCGTATCGTTCCCATAGCTTAGAAAACAAATGGATTAATGGATCGTCGGGATTCGGTATAGAGAGGTGAGTGAATTTTAAGATGGCGAACGTTGAATGCTGTGCAAAACTACGTTGCAAAAGATGCACAGATTCTCCGAAGAGACCAGCTTGCGTGATTCTGATAAAATTAGTTTTTTAAATGGAGACGGGAGTGGCTTTTGTCGAAAGTATGACGTACGTGACGATAGCTTGATGGGCAAATACGAGGCTCAAATATTTACGAGAATTTAATTTTCCTTTGACTTTATTCAACGTAATCTATTATTAACGATGTTATTGCTGCAATAATATTTGTTCGCCTTAGGTGCACATGAGAGGATCTCCCACCCCACCTATTTCTCGTGACGATAATATCACCTATTTAGTACGTGCACGCCAACAAACGTAACTCGTTACAAAGCAGAGGGAGCGTAGGTTGCCTTGAATGCTCTTTCAGTGAGAACGATGATTCGTGCCAAGGTTTTCACTGACGCCATACGCGTCGGACAAAAATTAATTACTGGTGTGTGGTATTCTACTTACTTTTCTCTCTTTCTCTCTCTCTCTCTCTCTCTCGCGTAATAAATTCAATGCAAACAATCTTCGCCGTTGACGCGTGCAGACCTTATTCTGAACCTAATTATTGCGTC
Source organism: Neodiprion fabricii (assembly GCF_021155785.1). Taxonomy (NCBI): domain Eukaryota; kingdom Metazoa; phylum Arthropoda; class Insecta; order Hymenoptera; family Diprionidae; genus Neodiprion; species Neodiprion fabricii. The sequence goes on from NC_060244.1 coordinate 4,402,675, forward strand.
AAATCAAATGTCCTTGTCCAGCAGGAATAAGAACCGTCAAAAGTGTGATGGATTATTATCTCGCTTACGGCTGCAGTTTTATATTGAGCATATACCCGAGGTCTGTGAAAAGAACGAACATTCCTCATCAACGGAGGCTGCGAAAGTCTGCAACAGTCTTCGACACGTCCTAATCAGAGCACATTCGTGCGATTTCGATACTCGGCTTTACTTGTATCTGAAAAATGTCTGACACAGAACGGTAACGCGGTGCGAGGGGAGGATAGAAGTATAAGGGGAGTGTTATGCCGGGACGATAACTCGCCCGGGGCTAGACCGGGACGCGGGTTTCAAATCTAAAATCTCAAATAATTCGAATGAAATTCAAAGCGTTCCGCAGAGACAAGCGGAAACTCGAGTGCGGCTCCCCCGCCGCTGCGGAGGTGAGATAGGGGGTATTATCGGGGAACTAATTAAACCAGAGTATAAGAAATAGAATAAAAAGCGGCTATCTTTCTTGCGATAGACTGTTGTACCTATCGCGGAGGTACGGGACGGGTCGGGGCGAAAGGGGAAGTAATTAGGCTGGAGGCGAGAGATGTAGCGGATATTGTACGACGACGACACCGTGGCCATCCCGTCGGTGTCGGTGGGTTACGGTTTCTGTGCCCGGTCTATACTTGTTGTTATCTAACTTAAATGAAGCGAGTAATAATACAGTTACCGTTTCGGCCGCCTCGAGCACTACGGTCAACGAAGGTAGACGTCGTTGGCTCGGCGTCGGCTTGGCGTCCCGATTCGTTCCACCTGGACCGGGAACGGAAGCTGGATGATGACGATGATAATTCCCGTCCGGACTTGATTTCCCGCTCGTTAATCGCGCGGGGAGGATATCTCGGTCCGATTATTATCATTATCATCATCTGAGGACGGACTTCGCCGGGCTGTTCGTATTTAATGACGATAATAATTTTGATAATAGTCGGCGGGGTAATAGTGACGGTAAAACTGCCCGTTCCGTATACCTGTATAAAATGTAATGCCAGCATCGAGCCCCGGATGACAGAGAGGACAATTAAAACCGATCGGTAATATCATTAGCGAGGATTTTCAACGTATCTTGATAGAATGTATAGTTTCTATTCTTTTATATTCGTTGTCTCCGGTATCCGTTGGACTCCGCTTCGTTTTTGTCCCCGCTTGTTCGCCTCTCTTTCTTTGCTCGCTCGGGCTCAAACTCAAGATCTGTGCAGGAACTTCAGCGTTCCGCAGTTCTTGGCCACGGTCTGTATCTACTTCACAGTCTTTCCTTCTCGTGCCCGTTGAAGAAACTTTTAATGTAATTGCCGCGGGACGTGAAAACGCTGATACCAAAGGGCAAATGAATCAGAGAGCCTGCTGACTATCAAGCGTGAAAATCCCACGTTTCGTAGTTTAGGCCAATTTAGTCAAATTCTCCCCTTCTCGTTCAATGCAATTTCGAATACCGTAGGCCCGGATATTCGACCAAGTTATTGTCACCAAGGCGCTCAGAATCCCGGGAAAGAATCTTCACTAATCGGTTAACTGGAACGGTTCACATCTGGTTTGTAGTCAGCTGATTCGCATCGCGAAAAACGACATAACAGCGAATTTCTAAATGCAGTTTTAAACAAAAACACCTTAATACATTTTGATTTTATGGAAAAATGAAAAATTGACGTGAAAAATGAGAAATCGTGATCTCGGTTACGTATTTTTCACGCTATATTGTTATTTTGTTGAGAATATTGTTCCAAGTTTGTTTTCCATTGCAACATAACCGGCCACCTAATCAAATTTCCCAATAAACTGATATTGCTGTGCATCCATCGATCACGACTGCAGTACAACTTTCCGTCACCCACACAAAGTGATGCAGAATACAAAGGCGGCTTGCATGCTCAGGGTAAAAGAGGGAGTTGGATTGATGGAGGGGGTTAAACTTTCGAGACAGTCGCAGGCCAGACGGGCATGTCCTTGTCTGTAAGAAAACGAGCCGAAGAAGGGATGGTTGTAGCAGGGAAAAATGAAATGACGTGAAAATAAAGAAAGTGAGTGTGACGTATCTCATTCGTCCTCATAATAATATTTAATCCGATCCATTTCATGAAACAGCGGTTTGCTCTTACCCCCAACCATCGCCTGATCTCCTCTCTCTCCACTCTCTTCCCCTCTGCGGATCTTTTTCCCAGTTTTTGCCCCTCACCCTTTCGCCCCAGCGCCGGTTTCCGACGAAGAATTTTCTCTGTTATTAATTTCATTCTTACCTTAGGTACGATCAAAGTGGAGCAGCGACGCTGTACGCAGGACGGAATTTCATGCGTGCCAGTTCCGTATTCAATTAAAAAAAAAATGATGCTGACCTTAAGGTTTGGCCTTCGTTTAGTTCTTTTGATTTTGTACTTTTGATCCAAAAGTACAGTTACTTACTTACTACTTGGCTGCGTAACACATTTTCGGGACTTCAGTCTTAGGTATACTTTCTCGACGCCAGGAATGCTTTTCGTTCGTCAACTTTCAGTCTTTGCCTTGATGATATCTACCTTGGAAACAATTTAAATGGGGTCGTCACTCATTATATCTCAGAATGTTGATCTTAAATAGCGCGTGTAAAATCTGTAATAAGATTAATATCTGTTGTCGAGATTGTTCAATGCGATTGTGCGTCTTGTCGTTAATGTCATGTAGAATACCGATGTTATCGGAATTTCAACTCATGAATTGCTCGTCGCTGGTATGGATAAGAGAAATTCGGCGTCAAACTAATCCGATCTTCTTGATTCCAATTAGTACAAAAACAACTCCATTAGCTTCAGGCGGTGATATTTTACTAAAAATTGACGCAAATAAGGGTTGGATGTTCGCTCAAAGGTTCCGTAGATACCTTGGTTTATTTTACTCGCCGAATTCGTTCCAATGACAACACGCATCTTTTACTTCGAACGTCGTTAGATCGAAAACTTGGAATTCACACGGTTAAACGGTATAGCGACCGCGAAATTTGATTGTCGTCAATTACCAAGTTTCCGAGCAATGCGACGTCTAATGAAGTTTCCCTTAAGTCAAATCCCACCCGCCATTGCTTAGCCGCTGATAGCCTGATCATCCTGTTCAAACTGCTTTGTTGAAATTTCACGGAAGACTATCCAAATAATTGAAGATATTGGAACAGGCGTCGTTCAAATTCGTGTCCACACTCCGAAACTCTCGCCGAATATAAGCGGCAAGCGCAAAGAAATCGTCGGCGACTTTTCAGCCTTTGGTAACCCTACAATCTAACATATTTTCCTCGAGTGTGATCTATGGTATCAATTTTATGGCCGGTATGGGATTCCTTTATGACATTGTCCGTTATTTATGTCTTCGGAGCGGCTGGTACCCGAATAAAATGGACAAAGCTAGGCTACGCCTCAACGTATACGGAGGAATACAAACTCAATACCGAAGAAAATCGGTGATCTCCACGAAGGAGAGTAAGAAAGAAATATTTCCAACGGAGAAATCCAACGATATCAGAACCAGATACGAATATTATCCGTCCGAGTTTTTCGTAATTCACGTCGGCTCTTAACTCGGAGTCGTTGGGAATAATTGTCAATACTTGAGTGAAATATGCCGGTGGTAATGTTCAATCTGAAGAATATATGGAACCCATTTTGCCCCCGATATACCGTCGTGTCTCTTCGAACACAATTTGTCAAGCTCTCCATCTACCGCGGGTCGAACGACGAACGGCGGCCGAAGTGGGGGTAATAATGGGCTTGGAGGGCAGCCGAGAATCCTTCCCATCATCGGATATATTACGCCGAACCCCACGGGAAGCTGATGGACCGGTGAAAGTACTTTTCACCAAGCATACCATTTCCTGTCGAATCAAAATTACCCCGTCTGCTACACAGCCCTAAGGCCGATATGGCCGCGGATACTCCTTATCGCCGAAGACGGTCTGCAATGCCCGAGGAAAACGGAACCCGTATCAATCTGCCTCATCTTATCTGCTCCCGATTCATACGAAGAAAGAATTTTTCCCCGGTCCACATTTCTTATTATACTGACATTCGAGACGTCCACCAGCCTCCGTAAATATCGACGAGATTTTTTCCTCACAAATTGAACAACGCTAGAGATTCTTGTCCTACAATTGTTCGACACTCAAACGAATTTATATTTCGTATTCCGTCAACGGCTTTTCCGTCGCGAGAAGAAGACGAGCAATTTTCAAAAGTCGAAAAAATGATAAACGGCGGGAGTAAAAATATACCGACTCTGCGCTCGACTCGAGGGACAATCGGACGCAGAAACAGCGCGATAAGCTCTGGTTTTGTTCGATATTGCGGATGGCTTTTCGACCGCGGTACAGGCATCAAGCCAGACCATTTCAGCGTTGAGCCAGCCAGCCAGCCGTCCTGTTTACCATATAGATGACTCGTTAGCCAATGTTTAATTACTGCATTTGCCTAGTCCAGATTTATCATTCATACCGCTGGCCAATCTAGCCAACGTGATAATAAGCCTACCAAATCTCTATTGCCTCCTCACACCCGAGGCCGTCGGCTTGTCCGTATCAACGCGCGGTTCGAATGACCTTCGGTCAAAGCTTGCAAATTGATTTATTCAATTGGTTCGGTCCTGGAAATTTTCCCCTTCCCCGACGCCGATTGAAGCAGCCATCGCGGTATCCGCGTTATCGATCGATTGTTATCCCGTTTTCCTTTGCGGGGAATAAAGTAAACTCCTCGAATCAGCGAAGGATGAACGTCAAAGAAATGACGAGAGAGGGAAAATCCAAATGGTGAAAAAATACTACCGTACCGGGTGAAAATCTCGAGCGAGAAGGAGAGACGCCGACACACTGAGTCGTTGAACGCGTTGCCTCGTTGGAATTTAATTTTCCGGTCGTACTGTGCGGAACTTATACAGCTATAACGCCCAAAGGCCCCGCGACGCTCGTTCAACGGCTTCGTCATTACGCTGTCATTATATTCGCACACTATACGAAAGTATTTTCCTCGGCGTGCGTCCTCCGTTGCCTCGTCCCGTCAAAGGAAACTGGGGCGCTTAAGCCGCACATGGGTCTTGGTAAAATCGTCAAATTCCTAGAGACAAAGGCGGCTCTCGGAGGAGTTCTTTGATTATCCGAGAAGAAATCCATTCTTCCGTTTCGCTGCATCAAACGACTTTATTTCCTCATTTTTTTTCCCTCTCTCCCCCACCACCGTACCTCAGGATCGATCGGTTCAATCCCGCCGCCGATAATCGGAGCCTGGAATCGATTTGATGTAAAAAAAAAGAAAAGGAACGAATGAGAAATCCGCCACTTTTGATCCGCTTTAGAGCGTGCTAATTAACCGAAGTACAACGTGGACGAACAGGGGTAGAAGGCTCGGAACCTTCAGAAATCAGAATATAACCGACGGCGCCGGTTCCCATTCGCTTTCGAATCGCACGCGTACAACGTAACTGCATTCTCACACAGCGGCTGTAGGGGGTGTCTGTGAACATGTGTGCACACCCCCGTATCCATAACCGGAAGTACGTGAGTTGTACAAAGCCCCGCGTCCCGACGTATTCTACAGGATGTAATTAGGTGGGCGGGCATCGCATCGTCCGGGTTGTATCTGCCAGTTCGTATTGCAGGAGGATGGTGAAGCTGCATAAGCTCGGTGCCCTCTTTCTCTCCGGGGAATATATTCAAGATAGAAAATAATTGACCGAACCAACCGACTGTACATTTTTTTCTGAACATACCCGATGAATAGATATTTCAAATGTATACGAACCAGCGACCGGAGGTGAGTACTTGCAGATCCACCAACTCGAGGGATGAACAAGTCCTTTCAAAGGGCGGGTGCGGGTGAAGCTCTCGACGATTCACGGGGGAATCCTCGAAGACGTTTGCAGGAACGGCGAAGTTGCATAAGGTGGAGAACCTCGAGGCACGGAATTCGACGCTTGACGAGCTTTTATTTTTTGCTTCTCGCGAGGCTCGCGTGCACCTACCGCGAAAAAGTCTCGCTGTGCTTACCGGTTCGCCCGATGATCCCGATAAGGAGATAAACGGAGTCTGAGATCCGCGGAATTAGCAAGAGGCTGAATTGGAAGTGGATGAGAATTGTCGAGGGTGAGATTCTATTCGGAGCGGGTGCCGCCGACACGGAAGCCTGACTCTCTTCTGCACCCGCACGGCAAACAAACGCTCTAACGAAACTTCTAATGAGTCAAATCTTATTATCATTCGAAGCGAGTGAGGAGAAGCGACGGGGTCTCAGGTCTTCGTATACATCCACCTTGGGTTCGAGGACTGGGTGAGAGCAAGTTTAGTTACTTCGCGTGCATAAACACACGCCATTACTTGAAATAACAGCATATACGTACCTTCGTCAGCTACACCCGTCCACTCGCAGCCCGTAAGGGCGAGACGCGGCTTTCTGTCAGGGGATGAATTAAGCGCTCCTGATCTTCCGGGATTATAATTAATTCCCACCGTCTATTATCGTCAGTTGGAATTCTCCGCATACTCCGATACCCATTGTCCTGTACTTTTAATTACGATGCGCCGCCAATAGCCGAGGTGGAAAATTGGTCGGAAATGTTTTCTCTTTTCCATCAATTCATCATCGTCAATTCGCAAATTATGATCGTCTGGTTCATAACCGGACCATACCTACTCGGTTCATGAATCTAAGGCGCATCTGCTCCGTGATTCGATTAGTTAATTATCGTCTCAGCACCGAAGCTCCGTGCGTAAGTTTTTCCGAGAATCGTATCTCGATCACACCGACATCGTTTTGGCTCGTGGATATAACTTTTTGGATTTCGGCATTTGGCTTATTTTCAGCGTACGTCGAGCCAGAAATGACGAAAGCCTTTGTTCCCGTTCGGCATTATGCCTGCCTGGAACTCAGCGGCGCTCAGGCAGCCTTAGCATATGATTACATGCAACCGGGCTTCACATTTTTATATTGCATGTGGGACAATGATACCCGAGAGAATCCATTGTTTGTTTTCATAATCGTACCCGGGGTGAACGTGCTGACTAATCCCGGCGATTTCTCTCGGATTTCGTCGAAACTGTTGCCACATACCCGCGGATGTGTACTCGTACGAGTGTTGTTTCCACCCTCACACATATCCTGCGAGCAATAACATTTTTAACGAGGATTACCCTCCTGTTTGCACACTTTTATTTCAAATATACGCGGTTCTCCACCGCTCTCTGTCTGCCCCTGTTTTTCCCGTACCGTTTAGTTTTGCTATTTTTTCTGCTTTGCCAGGTGGAAAAAATAATAACTTCGGCTTGAGCACACCAATTTATAATTGAAGATACCACTGGCTTGTCGTAGTTATCCGTCAGGTGATGAAATAAAAAGCGCTTCATCAAATTATCCGTTTCAACGATTGATTTATTTTCCTCGACCGTTGAAATGCTTGAAATTTTTTATACGTGTGAAAAATCTCTCCACCGCAACGCGATAAAAACAGATATGTTTCTGGAGAATTAGCGGTTTGACGTTGTACGTAGATTTGAAAATGTGTTCGCCAGATGTTCTTTCGATTCTCCGATTTATCCGGGCACCGGAGATTATTCAACTTTATTGGCCGGCATCGGATCGGCCAACGGTGCCGTTTCAGACATTATTCAAAGTTTGTTCGACGGTGTATCGCAGCCTCTGATTCCATTGAAAGTACGCGAAGCGTGCTCGAGGGCGGTCTTGGCCCCTTAGCCCCTTGAATCAGGTATCTAACTGGTTTCGTAACTTTTACCAGTTGCTTTAAATTCTCGATGGAAGCGAACGCGGGAAGCAACGTCGAGTTTCACAATGAATCAATGGTTCGAGGGGGGTCGACTGCACGGCGGGTCGCGTTCGTCTCGACAGCGTCACTATTGGAAAATTTACCTTGGAAATTAGAGTAAATGAAATTAAAAAAAAGTTTCGACGATTCGCTGAGTCTGGATTTTCAAGCAAGTTCGGCTTTTGTGTTCGAACGCTCGGAGGTATAATGAGAGGAAGGTTACCCCGCTCGATTCGCTCCCCCTTTCGTACGGGGAACTTCAATCGGTCCAGAACCCAACTGCTCCCGAGGCTGGACAGATATAGGTATAGTCCAATCAGTCCAATCAGCAAACTTTTGACTACCCAGTAGGTACGAACCTGACGCAGTATCGGCACCGGGAATGTCAAGTCAGTTCCCCGTCGTTCGAATTAAACACAATCTCACTACCGACTTCGTCAAAGCTCGCTTCTAGTTTTTCCTCGTCAAGAATTCGTACGTTTTTTTTCCCCCTTCTTAATTTCAATTTAAATTTCAATCCCGACCTTCGATTTGTTGTTTAATATTCTCTGCGGCGACAACTTCATCGATGTTTACGATTTCCGGATCTTCTTACCCGGAGATTTCTTAACGCTAAACTTCTATTCCCGCTTAATTTGATATCGTCACGGACATCTTACAATACCCATAATTAATTTTGTGTAATTGACGAGGGGTTTAAAGTTCTCCGCAAGAAGCTTTACGAACTGACTACACGGCGGGAAAACGAAATTAGTTGCCCAAAAAAATTCGAAAAAGTCTGAAATTATACAACCCCTCTAAAGCCTGTCAAATTCACAATCAACCATCCCGAATTTCGTTCCAATTATTTAACGCTGGCGCGGTATCGTCACTTTTCGACTTGAAATGAGGAAAAAAAAACTTGATAATTTTTTATTACTCTCTGCCGATTCTTTCTCTGCGACAAAAGGAGGTGGCGGTGCAGTGCCAAAGAAAATAAAACAAAATGAAAAACACCGAACGACGAGAGATTTGCGTTGACTATAACTTGTAGCCCGATGGAACGGAGGCCATAATTCTCTGGCCGAAAAACCCATCGGATGAAATAAAAGTGTACAAAGTTCGGATGAGAGTGTTGCAAACGGTGGGGGTGGAGGATGAAAATGAGTGCTACAACTGTCACAAAAGCTTGCAACGAGAAGAAAGATTATTCCGTCTGGCGGGATGTTATTAACAACCCAATTTATTTGTTTCGTACGAGAGAGGATTCGGAACGAGTCTAACCAACATCTGACAATGATTACCAATTACCTCTCGTAGGAAAGCGTAACATCATATTCGAGACATTTGGTGGTTCATTAGTATCAAGGCCTGAAAATTGCGGGGTACGTCTAACATGAATCTAATTTAAATCTCATACCGGATACGACACTGTCTGCGCCTGGGTAACCGTTCGAGTTATCGAGAATTCTTTTCGAAAGCACGTTGAAGAACGAGCGGCTGATTGCCGGAATCTGACTTTTTAATTGCGTGTCATAAATCGACTGATACGGATCAGGTCTTTTGTGACACTCGATTTTCTGGCTGGTCGAAGCGAAGGTTCGATTTTCACCATACTACCCACCTTCTTACTGCGAGATACAGAGAGTGTATGGATAAGAAGTTTTAGATGCAACGAGCGTAATCACGATACATTAAATTTCTTCTTTGAAAATTACCTGACCAAAAAATTCATACATAGTTTTTCGCAGTATTTTTCATGATTTTGAAAACTTTTCGACGCCTGTTGGTTAAAAACCTTCAAATCTGTGCCTAATTTAACCCGATTATTCAAACGCTTGCGAATCTTTGTGTCAGGGTGTTTGTCATGTATGGTGATTTAGGTTCTTCTTCTTTGGGATTCCTCATTCGCCGAAGAGCCGACGCGTTTTTCCTCCTGACTCAAGAGCTGCCGTCGCGGTTACGGTGCGGCCCGCGTATTACCAGCCGTACGAGTTATCGAAGAAACCCTTGGCAACCTCTGATTTATGGCGTTTATTCGAAGAAATAAGTGGCTTAGAGGAGGCCGCGCACACCGGCCCGCCGATCGATTGACAAATCCGAGAACTCATATGCAATAAATCGCCGCGGGCGTTGCACTTTTTATTTATCGTTCTTTCCCAAAGATGCATCGCGTTTTCCGCACTATTCGTATTTTTCTATCATCTGCAATACACGGCTGTCTTCTTTTTTGCGAATGACGAAAGAAAGACGCGGGAATGAAACGATACGGGGTTTAATAAACATTTCGGCAAACACCGCATAATAATAGCGATTTTGAAATACAGGGTAACTTGCTTCTCCGATCGGCCGATTCTGAATTCTCCAATTTCCGGCCTGAAGCTCGGAAAAACATAATTCAAGGAAATAAGGCTCGGTAGTGACTTATCGTTTTCCCATTCAAATAACACATGGGTTTTCATCCGTATCACCTATACCTACACCTACTTGTTAGAAAGAGGATAGAGATTTCATTCGCGCATCCTTAAAGGTAATAAAAAAACACTGCACCGAATAACTTTTCGCATAAAAGTTGTCGTCCGAAATTTGTACGTTGTCGCGAACCATCTAATAGCAAAATTGAGAGTATTCTACAAATTCAAACTTTCGAAGTAATGCTCGATATCGGTGTTTTTTCACAGTAAAATCCTCACCAACGTGCATATTTTGCGAGACAGTAAATATACGTGAGATTCGTGGAGAAAATAAAAAGTGAATTTTCGGAGGTGTGTATATATTGTGCGAGTACGAATATCGCGGAACTGATTCGGGAGAGTGTAATTGTCATTCAGAGTTCATTCGAAGAGCATCTGATACAGAAGGCAAGGTGGGTATAGAGACGGTGGGAGAAATCCAGAGTGCTCGAAAGCAAACACCGTCCCGCTACAATGGAACGCAATTTCCTGCGAGAGAGCCAGTCAGTTTCCTGCACCGACGAACCGTCTTGGCTAAAAGCTTAGGCTCCTCTCTCGTTCACGCTGGCTGCGTTAAACAATCAAACCTGCGTAGCATTTCGTCAAGGGCTCCCACATTACGATCTTAGAATCTTTGGTATTGCCCTAGCACTTCGCTGTGCGCTCCACCAGGTTACTCAGAAATGGAAATTCCCTTTCGCTCCAATTTGATCGTCGAATCGTCGATTTTTGCCCCACATTCGTATCGCCGCGATAACCGAGTCGGATTTGAAATAAAACCGAATAAAAAATTTCGAACGCACTTCTGAGCCGAAATTACATTCCTGCGCTCTTGGTTGTCACTTCGCGGAGTTTTGCGGGAAAAGTATATTTCAAGCCTGCGAGAGTTTTTCCAATCTCAAATATCTCAAGCTATCGCAATTTTTATCACTCTGATACGCCGTGTATAATAATCTGGAGATCGTCGACTCGCTAGAAGCAAAGCTGGGTAGTATTATTGCTTTAATCGATCGTTCCGATAATTCTATTACTATTCACGTTATTCAAATTGTACTTAATTTTCCGCGACGTTACCTTTATTTTCCGATTTGCATTTCGTTCGTGCGGAATTGTCTCGAACTCGAAGCTCCGGATGTTTCACCTTTTTTTCCCTTTTCCTTTTCTTTTTTCACGTGTTTTTTCTTCCTTCCTCTCTGCACCTTTTCCAGTCATCCGAAGGCTGCGGTCCTTCGCATCTACATGTCGTTATCTGCAATCTTTATTCCGAATGTAAATTAAACATTTCGATTTTTTTTTATTCCTCCATCTCTCCCAAGGAAACTATATTGCAAATTTAACAACATGCAAGTATAATCGGTGGGAAATTAAGTCGTGGACTATCAGCCGTACGAGAATTGCACAATTACGACGACTATTTCTTCTTCTCAGTGGTTAAAAAAGCTTCGTTAACCCGCTGTAAAATTCTTCGCTTCATATTCCGCTTCAATCGCGAGCCTCTAAGTCCTTTCTAAGAATACGCTCCGTAGTCGCTACCAATCCTCAAGGGGCTGCTATTAGTCAGCCCCTACCGATTGCCTCAGACGTCTTACATTTTTATTGTTATCAGAGGCTATCGTTAAAAAAGGTGTAACAGCTGTATTTTACTCGTGATGCTAAAGAAGAACACACCAAATACACTTCGGTTTTAACCAATAATGTACGAGTGTGTTTTTGGTTTAGAATTGCATGTCGAATCCGGCTGTTATTCCTTCTTTCGCGTTCGTGATCCATAGACGCGTATAATTAGAGGTATCCAAGAACAAGTCCACGTTGAAATGGAGCGTAGCACTCCCTTAAGGAAAACTTTCTGAAAGCTCCAGTACGCAGTTTAGTTCAGAGATGGCTCGAGTTTGTCGTCCAAGGTGCTCAGTTTCGCGGACAATTACTCTCGGCTGTCATTACGACGATTGAAAAGATGTTCGAACAATCCCGGAGGCGCGCTCTCACCTCGATCGAAAAGCAAATTTTCGTCGAGGTCGATGCCTCGACGGTTTATCGAGTTACAATGCCGTTAGTGCGCGGTTGCCCGAGTTGCCGTCTGGCGTATCTAGCTTTGGATCGTCGACGGAAGATGTTTGTTTGACTGAACCAGCATTCCCTGCTCCGACTCGAAAGTCTTGAGAGATTCTGTGCCAATATAATGTTGAAAGCAATTATGATATTAGTCCAACGTTTGCTCGGCCGAGACGGCGCGGGATGAATGCGGTAGGTTTCTGGTTGAAGCGGGACGGGGTTTGATATTTATTATCAAAATGAAACCGGAGATTTTGTGATCATCGTGATGTACTCTGCTACATTGAATCGGCGGCCGAAAGCTTCAGAGGCGAAAGTTGCTACGGTAGATGGATACGTATATAGTTATATATAGGTATGTATATAATATACCGATGTCCCACGTCTGTCCGAGTGAAAAACTTTAGCTTCGCTTGAACCGCCGTCGCTATTTTCCGTATCTCGATTTTCGCCGAAACTTCCTACAAGCCGTACCTGCTGCAGGGTCCTAGACTGGAAATAAAAGACGAAGGAGAAACTTTTCGACGTGAAAAAGCGTGGAAGGTAGGCATCTCAAGTTTCAGCATACGTCTGCCGAGAGAGAGATAGAGAGAAGGACGAGGGAGATGATCGTTCCGTTATTACACCACGAAAGCAAAGCCTGCTTACCGAGTTGATTAATCATTTTGATGGGTAAATAATTTCCTTGAAATATACCGGCGAAACTGCCGGCTGTTTCAGTCCTACCGAACAGGCCTGCACTTTGGTTTGGGTAATGAAATATTTCAAGCGCGATTTTGGTTATGACGGATTAACGTCGCCGCCATGCCGATGAGTTGCCCCGCGTCGTTTCATAGCTCGTTAAGAATTCCAGGGACAAGGGATTATGCCGGCAATCAAGCCGGCCGTATCCTTAAGGCTCGGATGCAGGTTCAGGAAAGTTATCGCCAAGGTGTGGATCGTCTCCCGTGGCAAGGCTTATCACGCGGGATCTCGTCGAGCCAAGAAGAGCCGATATTAAACCCGGGCTTAATTATTGTACTTGATTAGCTGCCTGCAGTCGCGATCATCGTACGCCTCGTGCGATTTCGTAGCGCAAAGATCCGCGTATATGAAAAACGCGAATCCCACCGACTAGTGTAACATGCACAGCTACTCCGATCCGGATTAAGGGAAAACTGAACACTTAGTTCGGGCACGAAAAGCAATCCAATCTGCAGTTCGGCGCTGCGGCGAGGTTCGGTTCACTTCACCGATATGAAGCGCAGCTATATTATAGGAAAGTTTCTGATCAACAATTTAATTAACTGCGAGCTGCAGTGCAGCTGGTAATTTTTTTCTTTTTTACCTTCTTATTATTATTATCGTTGTTTTTTCTGCATCGCCAACGAAAACTATAAGACCAAAAGAAAATCAGGAGAGCGAAGAAGAAGAAGAAGAAGAAGAAGCAGAGAGGCGCTCGGAGACGGGATGAGATTCGGTAGCCGTCAGGAAGTAGGAAAGCCTCGTACGTACCGTACGGTTAAATCGGCTAATCCCATAAAGGGCCAAAATTGAGACTCGTAAACGCGGGGTGTACTATAATGCGAGGTCCGATGCGAGATCGTTAACCAGAATCAAGCCGCTCGGCTTCCAGCCCGGATCTCATGTATTATAAATCCCGGCTATGCCTACTGCCATGCTCTCCGAGTTGGTAGGCACATAAAACGGCGAAATAATTACACGATGTAGTTGCACTCGTGTCATGATTTAAGAGGAAATAACCTATAATTCCTCAGCCGGGTAAAGCACTCCGCGAGTCGAGGGTGGGTGGGTGGTTGGGCCGTTCTACCTCCGGGTGTAGGTGTGCTCTTGGGCCGTTAGTGTAAAGTGTAGGCGATTCCGCTAAAGTATCATGCCTATAAAATGAAATTAAACTTTCAGAAAATTTATCGGAGAACGCGCGGCGATACCGGCTTGTTTCGCCGGCAGCCAGCTCGGGTTGCCCCGAGAAACCACTTCATTTACAATCCGTTTTTAATGCAGTGGAGAACGCATCTTCTTCTTTCATTTCCCAGCTTATGTTCCTACGCTTTTCGCTTTATCGCTACTCAGGCGCCCCTCTTCAATTACGTTAGGAAGAACCGAACGCGCCTCGAGATGCAACCGATTTATCTATGAATCTTCTTCCCGTCCCCCGCAGACACGCCAACTTCTCGACTGCCCTCTGAGGACCCAGGGAATGCACCGCGCACCCTCCGGGTCACTTTCCGACTCTTGAGCCTTGACCGTTCGGCAACCCCTCGGTCCCTCGACCCTTCTTCTCTCACCCTCTCCAAGTCTAAGATCGTAGGCTGCATATATTTACTCCCGTAACAGGCGTCTCAAAGTGAGATGGCTTCAAAAATCAACTCTGAGTTGAATTTAAGGGAGTCAGAGCTTGAACCGCGATTGTGTTCGATCGTGTGATCCACGCACACGTCGATCTTGCGACTCGTTCAGTCCATTGCTGCATTGTCGAAACTGTACCGCGACTGCCCCTCAAGCGATGCGATATAAAATTTGGGGCACACGTGATACGGCAACTCGTCATATTCGATTGTAGCTCGACTTTGTTGAGTTATCACTTATTCTCTAAAGAGGGTAAGTGTGAACGTGTCTCGAATGAATCATTCTCGCGTCCGCAGGCAGCCGTTGTCTAGTCAAACACACGCTACTCTGACACAAATATTACGTCTCCAGTTTCACATAAATCTATGTATGACCAATATTTTCCTTTCGTTCCTGCTGTTTTTCGAATACCTGCATTCGTAACGCGCGTCTAAAGCAGGGAATATAATATTCGGAGAGTAGAAGTAACCTCCAGTGATATGGACGAGTAAAATCAACTCACAGATTCGGATACGCGTTGCACTTATTCTTTGAGAAAACTGAAATTTTTAAATCACCACAAACGCCTTTACAAATGACGATCTTTGATTTGTACCAGCGTAATTTAGTTGCCGTTAAATGAAAATCGGCGATTTTTTTCCTGCTAGACAAAATGGTAAATCGGAGAAAGCTTGAGCTTGTGCAGGGGTCGGTGATATTAGCTCGGGGAATATGGCGGCATCTTTCGCTGCTCGATCGCGTACGCTGCGTCTCTTCCCTCAAGGCAGCGGGTTGGTACTGGACGATATATACGAGACTGCGAATTTCATATTAAACGTTATAAAGAAGTAGCGGAGTGATTTATGCGCACAAATTGTCCTGTCACCGGTATAAAGCTACATAAGGCACAAGGTGCAGCGACTCGATCCCCACGCGTCTCGCTTTTCAGTTTTGTGCTCGGCTCGGCTAACTCTAAGGTCTGGGCTCTTATCTGTAGGTGAGTATATGTACACACGTTTCAAGACCATGTCCGAATTTTATTCTCCTCCGTATATATGTACTCGTAGCCATCGCGTTTTACGGCAGACATTTCGCCTGCAATATTCTACCCGCATTAAATATCCACCAACTCATATATGAGAACAGCGATAAATATGCCCAATATTCAAAAAATAATCTTTTCGCAATGAGTTACACGGGCTCGCTGTTTGTCTTGCCGAAAGAAGTTGTGAATAAATATCGCGTATAATTTTCTTGCGAAACCCCAGTTTATTTGGAAGTTTATTTATTCATCCAGGTATTTAACGATGTCTTACTATTTACTTTATTTTCCACGTTGCAAATAAAATCAAGATATTGAAACGTGTTTCGTGCAATTCGTTGAATTACGTTGCGTGCAGCGAGATCTGCACCGAATATCTCACGTGGTAGTAGCAGTTATCGGTTAACATCGGAAAAGTTTTCCGCATTGAGAAATGCCAGATGGTGTCACTTATCGTAAAAAACCTCGATCGAGCGTACCGCGAGTACAGCGCATGATACGTTTAGTGTCTCGGGCAGAAAAAATAAAATTAGTATCCAGGCACTCGAATACTGGGTGAAACATAACATTATCTTACATGAGGATTCGGTGCAGGGACGAAAGTGCAGACGTCGCAAAAGGGTCTACCTAAAAAATGGGCGAGGAATTTTTGCACATCGATATGAAAAAAGTAACCGCTCAGGGATTAAAAGGATTCCGAGGGTCGGACAGAAGTGCAAAATTCTGTGAACACCGGGGTTCGAAATTTCTTCCAGTAGCGTGAAAGGATAGGGAATCGATCGTTTCGATTTCATGGGGAGTTCGGGTGCAGGACCTTGCGTTGACAAAAAATGAAATTAGAAGGTTGAAAAGAATGAAAAAAGGAAAAAGCTGAATAAGAAGGTGATGGATGTGATTGGGGCGAGGGAAGCTTCGATATCTCGAGAGATATGAGAGTCCTAGGAATAGGATGTGAAAGGGACCGATCAAGAGCGCGGCCTATCACCATCCCATTTTATCTCTCGTTTTCCCCTGTGGCTGGTGCAGGCGCGAGTTGTTCGATTTCAGGAAGTAAAAGGTGAGGAGACCGATCTCCGTGTTACAGACCCTGCGTCAATTTCAAGTTTTTTAAGTAGCGTAGTATTCTGCTAGTGGCAGCGTATCGATGACCTTTGAAATTTTTCAGACCATTTTACGCGGATTCTGAGGATTTTGTGAAAAAAAATCTATAGCGCATATTCTCAACTTGATTTAACAACGAATCGAAAGTGGCGGGCAAAAAGTATAAAATCCCTTGTTTTCTTTGTTTCTCTTCAGCTGTTAATCCTACGACGTTCCAGACATTTTTTTTGGATTTCTGAGGATCCAATCGGATCAGGATCATACAAATCGATTCGACGACGAATAAGTTTTCGCACAAAAAAGTAAAGCTCTTTGAATTTTCGGTGAAAATTTCAACGGTTTGTAAAAACGTTGATATTATTTCTGTGATGCACCGTATCGAGGTATTTTTGCAAGAGGAATCGATTGCGCGCAGTCCAAATACGCTGTGTATTCTCGACGTTTGACAGGAAGTTTGACGATGCAATTCCATTCAAAGTCTAAAGCAGAATGACGAATAAGTAATTAAAAGTAATTTGAGAAGGGATTGTGTTCATTATCGCTACCCAATTATGCGTCGGTACAAAAGTTTTTGTCAGAAATAAACGGTCCTGACAAATTTTTCATTATCTTATGTTTAGATTATGTTATAGATCTTGGGTACAATCCTGTATTGTTATCTTCACGAGTTTTCCGAAACTGATATGCATTTCATACAACCCACTGTGACAATCTGCCAAATTGTAGGAAATATAAATATTTCCATATGTTTAACGCGAATACTTATTGTTAGCCAGATGCTGCAGAGTCGATTCTTCATAAAGTACGAATGTGAATTCTTTCAAACATTATAATACATAACCTACGTGTATATATGGCATTCCTTGTCGATTCGATTGTCTTCTGCGAATGCGTCAGATACGCGTACGTATATACACGATATCCGTCGAACGAGGCGGAGAGGGATGAAGCAGGGGTGGGTGGGAATAAAGACGTCAAAGAGATATGTGTGCACTGTGTCGGACGAGTGACATCTGGGAAGACATCGGGACTGACAGGGTCGACCATTTAAAATGAAATTTAATACCGTTTCAACCCCTCAAAGGAATAAAAGACATTCCCGATATTTACCGAATGTTTTATGCATTTTATCACCAGGGATTGCAATTTCGGGAGATTTATTTATAAAGCGAGGGGACTTTACCGACGCGTTTAACTGCTACACCATCCATGCAGCACAGCATTTTTATGCGAAGCGGAAAAAGCAAAAAAATTGAAAAATTCGAACACTGCCAGGGGTGAGAGGTTTCCCACAGACGTCGAACAATGCGTCTGTTATACGCTTTGCACATCGCATCGGTCCAGATTCGCGTCAATAATTCAGAAGGCCAAATCGTTTTTCACGCACGGTAGTTTCAGTCTTAGCCCGCAAAGACGAGACAATCATTATTCTGGATACATTAATACGAACCAAGAATTCCTTTCTTTTTGTAAGATTTCTGACCGTCTGACGTGCGGGCGTTCAAACGGTTCTGCTCAACAAGTCCTCGGTATCTCGAACAATTCGCGGTTATGTGGAAATCGTTACCAGGAACAAAGTCGCGACTACTTGTATGGTGGATATTCCTCTGCAAAGTCACAGGTCTTATTCTCAAGGGTAGGAAGATAATAGATCTCGATCAATAAAATCACGTTCAGAACAGTCTTGAAAATAAGACCCATGGCTATAAATGCCAGCCTGAGTCGAAGAGAAGAAAATAAATTGTAGATTTTACCTAAACTGTGATAAGAATTCCGTGAGGAGATTTTGCCAAAGTTGTTGCCGAATTTACAAAAATTGCTAAAAGATTCTACTCCAAAATACCGCTGGCGCAACGGATAAGTATACCTATTGCTGTATATTTTTTGTTTCTTTCGTGTGTGGTTTAATCGAGACTCCAAAATTAATTCGGTGACACATCCAGCTTACGGCATCGACTGCGGGGCGAGCAGAATTGGCCGAGCTAGGAAATTAGGAAAATCCGGAGAGTCAGTCGTCGGTATTTAGGATTTCGAATATGGGACAAGTTGCGGCGTTTCCTCCCTCGATGCAGCGACTTCGCATTCTCTGACGAGAAGTTCGTCGCTGCGACGTAACAAGGGCTAGTTAGCGAGTCTCCTGTGTTACTCGCCGTTTCTGCCATGGCACAATGGCGACAAATTTCACGCCCTACGTCAGCCGGCACAGCCCGCGGCGTTCGAGAAAGGGCGGGTTTCACCCCCTTTCCTATACATTCGCGCTCTCGGTACTTTTATCCAAATAATAAGACGTAATAACTGCTAATTCATGGTCAATCGGCGGCGGGTTTTGCCTGGCACGACGAACCGTGTCGACCTTCGACTCTTTTACCATTTCTTGCGTTAACCGCTGACGCATCGTCTGGCTAAACCCGAGGGATGAAACTGGGAAACGATTACCCGAAGGCTTTCATTGGTTTTCTGGTTATACCGATGTAACTGGCTCGTTGCCCGCCGGTGCAGATCTGCTCGACTTTCAATCGTAATTCCCTGTTTTTCGTTTTCCCTTTTATCCATTTTCCCATTTTAATACCGTTGCCAGACGCACGGGAATAGCTCCTTTCTTTCGTTGTTATTCTTAGGTTTTAATCGGGCGCGAATCGGGGAAATTAAGTCGGGTCCCAACGGAGGATTGCACCTGAAAGTTATTTCAATCTACGCGAGAGTAACTTCATCTACCGTACGAGGCGACGTCTGTAAAGCGGCGGACTCGAGTCGGAGAAGGTGGTCGGATTTTGACTGACAAGTTTGATTTCCGGTTTCTGGTTGCGGCGTCGAACGTCGCGGCTCCGAAATTACTTGACTCGTATACTCGCGACGGCGTTTCCCCGGCTTTATCCCGTATCCTTCAGCTCTATTCCCAATGATTTACAACCCGCGGTTGGTAATGCGTTTTATATTCAATGAGGCTGTGGAGAAGGACGCGGGACGTCGTGCGTCGAGCGTCTGGATAGAGTCGCGGGAATCGAGACTCCCTACGTAAATGCCGTGGCGAGAAGTAAGTTTGTTGTTGATTTGCATCGACACGTAGTAATAACGTTTATTGAAGTGTAAATGCAGCCTCCTGAATTTCCAATCCTGCACCTTTCCGCCGACTCTTTTGCATTCACCCTCACCTTCCAACCCCCTCCACAGGCGGCGAGATGAAAATAGTCGCAAACTCTGCAAGGGGTAGGAATTTCCGGCCGGTATTCCCTCCCCTATTCGTTTACCGCCAACCCCCGCGCTGTTTGTCGCCATAAATGCTCACTTTCTTTTGCTCGCGCGTTTTGTCTCATCTCACCCCGAAATACCAGGCTGCACGTGGCGACAGGCGGCAGACACCGATCGTCCACTTCTTATTACAGCGAAGGAGAGAAAAAAAGGTAGGGGGAAAAAAAGTGAATCATATCGGATGAAAAATGCAGCGAATATTTTTCCCGCCTTGAGCTCAACCAGCGAGCACGTGTCGCTGCAGCAGCAGAAGCAGCGAGGGACGAAAGCGTTTGTAATCTACGATCCCGTCCGCGAACCTTGTCTGCTGGTTGTAAGAGGCAAGGGTGGGTGTATAAGACGTCGGCATCCCGACAATTATCGCCACCTTCCCTTGGTCTTAGTTTCGGGGAGTCTTGTTCCCCGTCTCGGCCCCCGCGCCCTCCCGCACCCTCCGTTTAAACCCCCCGAGGAATCCCGGCCTAACCCTTCCCCGAAAATACCTGCATCTTCTTATTACACGTGCTGCAGGAGTCAAGCCGGTTTTGAGATAATTAACAAACGTGCGTTGATTAAGGGTGAATAATTCTAAACCACGGGGGCGAGAAAAGTGCAGTCCTTTCGTTCGCCATTTAATTACACGAGGCAGAATTACCGGCGCAGACGATGCCGCAGTTACTCCGTCCATCCTTATTGGGGTCTTAAAATATTTTATGAAATTACCACACGGCGCGGCAGCAACACGGTATTAAAAAGTGATCGCATCCCCGGGCGACTCTCTCGGGGAACCAGCTTTAGTGGTAGGTGTTCCTGCGCGTTGGGCATCGGCAAAGAGAGACGGGAAAAACGGAAGAGCGCGAGGACGTAGGACGCTCGGGGCTCGAACAGCCCTTGGAAGCTCTTAATTTACGGCCCCCTTACCCCCGACCCTTTTCTGCAACAACCTCACCCGCCGCCTAGACGAGGTCCTCACGACCCCCGTGTAAGGAGGGTTTATACTGCAGACTTGTAATCTTGCGATGCTCTTGGTTATTTCGAATGCACTGCGGTACCGGGACCAGCTCCTCGACTCCTGCTGCTGCGGATACCAGTTTCAAGTAGGGGTCCGACACCACCCCTTGACATTCCTTCGTTTTCCACCCGTGATCTTTGTTCTGCTAAACGATTTATCGGGCGGATGATGCGGTTGAAATAATAACAAATCGCAAATATGTCTAGATCGAAGTTATAAAGGGTGAAATTGAACAATTTTCAATTACTTTTTTGAAATATTGTTTCGGTAAGACATAATTTCGTCAATTATGAACCAGATGACGAGTTTTTATTCAATGTTCTTGGTGATCGATTGTTTGAGAAGATATTGGTTCGATTGAATCTAACTTGACGGAACTTGGACTGATATTTACATATTTTTGCGGATTGCGATTTGAGAACTTTTTTTTTCACTTCGGAAGTCACACGTTTAACGCGGATAACTCCGATA
The DNA here is from genome assembly GCF_021155785.1 of Neodiprion fabricii. Taxonomy (NCBI): domain Eukaryota; kingdom Metazoa; phylum Arthropoda; class Insecta; order Hymenoptera; family Diprionidae; genus Neodiprion; species Neodiprion fabricii. The sequence goes on from NC_060244.1 coordinate 4,424,135, forward strand.
TTTCTACAATTGCAAAAACCTGGTTTGGAAATGGCGGATTGCGTCTAGACTAAAAACGAAAGAGATTCTTATTCCGAGTAAAGAATAATTGGGTGGTGATCAGCGCGGGATTGTAATTAGCCGAGCTTTTGAGGGAAAATCGTTCCCAATCAAGCCCTCGAGAACGAGTCAGGAATCAGTCGTTTATCCGGAGCCCCAAGGCTTCTCCAGACTCTGAAGCATGAAAATCTATGGCGTAGGTACGACTAGTTTCTTACTCGTTGCAGATCGTTTCGGCGAGGTCTTGAGTATGAGAATAAGAGAGGGAGAGTCGTTACCGGGGCGATACATTACCCGAAGACCGGTAATGCGTTCCAGGGACCCTTATTGAAAAATATTGCGTTGATTCCGCATTAAAACGGCAGTTCATTGTCTCTCGCGATGTTGGCTACCCGCGTATAGTCGTTTACATGCTTTTTATGGTCGACTGGCTTCTGTTTTTCCATTCCGACCCATAAATTAGGGAGAGCGAGCTTTTCCCGCGAGCTTTGCTACCCGACGCTTTCCGTGGTCCTTGAGTCTTCGCCCGCACGGACAGTCCGGCGGCACGTTACGAATAAATCCCATGCACGCAGATACACTCGCGAAATCCGGTCCATGTATGCATTGCCTCGTGATTCGCGCGAATCTGAGGCTTGTAAAACATTCGCTCATTGCCTCTCCTCGTGTTTCAATTCGCCAATAGCGGTCAAGCCCGCGTTCGTTCACCCCGACTTCACGACGGTACTCGGCAACGGTGTATTCAGCACTACGAGCGTCCGTAATCATCGTCGTAAGCACCCTCAGCGAAACTTCACTGATTTTTAACAGTCGCGTGTAGGCGAAACGGGTTTGCCAAAGGTGTTCCGAATCTCGCACGCGAGCTTTCCGAGCTGACCCTAATCAGCCGCTACCCGATAGTTACGTCGGTTCATTGCGGCTGTTTGAGCATCGATCATTTATCACCTAAGTGATGATCCCTGGTTATACCTCGATCACCTCTTACGCGCAAGTGCACAAGGGCTCGTGCTTTCATTGCCCAATCTCAAGTTGTTACAGTGAAATTACCGTTTGTAGATCGATGAATAAGGATACGGGCGAAGCTTTCACAGACCACGGCTATTCTCGTACCTTGTTTCCCGTTATTCCGAGTTTAGTCCAGGTCTTCCTCTTAAATACCAGAATTATGGGGACCAATGCAGCGCTCCTTGTTGAAAGCAATTAATACTATCAGTTAAGTAATTATCAACGGTTTCAGGTAGAATTGTTTCAGTACGCCAAGACCAGCATTTGAGAAGTAAAAGACCTGATCCAAAAAAAAAAAAAAAAAAATAAATAAGAATGATTGACTCAGAAATAGGATTTATTTTCTGAAAATAACCATACCCACCGTCTTACAGACACTTGGCTGTGTAATGAATGTGTTCACGTAATTCGATACTTGCGATATAAGCGTGAAAAAAACCGAACTCTCTTTTAACCCATCGTATGAGAATCGTCTTTAAGACCATTTTTACTTCGACTTTGTGACGTTGAAGGTTCCCCGTACGAATCATGGTAGATTTGAGATGTTACCGTTACGCTGCAAGCCGTCAACTACGTACACCGCTCATTCCGTATTACGTATATTTCTCATCCTGATACTATTCGGGTCTTTCTTGAGCTCGCAACGACGCGTGGTTTATCCGCAAACTTTAAGACACTTCCGGGTAACGGCACAAGGACGTGGGAGGGACGTGGATCGGGTCCCAGGGCGGTTGTTTCGGGAAGGGAGCGGGCGCGTGTTTGTAGAGGATTTGACGTGACCTCCCTCAGTTTTCTCTAGCAATTAGGCCAAGTTATAATTACCGGGTGGTGATTATAGCATGCGGACCATCGCATCGTGGGACCGGGAACCGCGTTACGTTCGGTTACTCGATGTAACTTGACTGCCTTCGGATTTGTTTGTGCTTCGGATTACAACGGTCGGTCGACCCTTGTAGTCTGCATAGCCGGCGCTGCTGCGACGTCGCTTCATCCCGGCGTCCCGACGCCCGACGACTACCCAAAGCTTTGGTCATCCACGGGGACTCTCCGAACAAGCGCCGGTTAATCTTGCGGGATAAGGGTCAATTTGGAACTGATTGCGCTGACAAGGAGGGCGTCGCCTCGCCGCCTACCCCTCGCCTACGAATATATATCCAATCTCTAGAAGTCAGGTGTGGTTCCGTCAATTTCGCGGAGGCACGGAACGGTGATTGAGGATGTGCATCGGCGTGATCCTCTGGGAGAAAAGTCTGGAGAAGAGGAAAAAATCACCAGCAATCTGACGTGCGCTAATGCATATAAAAGTTTAGTGTACCGGTTAGTGATCCTTGTTGGTTGTACCTGTTTGATCCTCAGTTATAAAATTACCGAACAATTAATTTCTAGTATGTAATCCTCTGGCAACTGGTTTTGGTCATCGAGAAATTTATAATTTGTGCCGTCATTTTATAATTTTTGAAAATGAAAGGGTCAACGATTGGGTATAAACGTGTCATTAACTGATACGCTTACCTTACCTAAAAAAAATAAAAAACATGCTTACTGTGTGACAGAAATAAAGTTGAGCAATTTCGAATGATGCAAGCTGATACGAGGTGTCAAGAATTTGAGAAAAGGTTTTATTGTTGAACCGTTCAAAATGTTTATTTTAATCCAATTCTAATGTTTTTACGTTCATTTTACTTGCTGACCAAATGCCGACAAATCTTTTGAAAATTATCCAAGTAATCTTGCATGATTATAGCGAAATTATAACGAGTAAGTAAATTTAATTTGCGGTGAAGTTGTTTCGTACCGTACTTGCACGATTATTCTAATGTTATTCACTCTCGTAAGTCACTTTTTGTAAGTCAACAATTTATATAATATCTATGATTAGATACGTTAACTATGAATTGTTATCAGAATGCTTAAATATGAATTTGCAAGCCTTTATTATGTGCATAGATATTTTTTTACCTTGTTATTTATCGTTAAATTTAAACTATTAAAATAAATAAACATTCGTTTATATTTTATTATTATGATATAAACATCATATGTCTAAGGTGTTAGGAAATTTTTTCTGACCGTCTCTGGAGATCTCCGTATATTATGATGAATAAAAGAAGCCCAAAAACAATATGTTCAAATCAGAAACACAGGAGCTTGTTTATTCTGAACCTTCCAATCGCCAAACCTTATCTAACATTTTTGATATTCAATTAGCTTGTGTTATTAGAATTTTCACAGATTTATCTCGATTACTCTATAAAATCAGGGTCGAACATTTTTTAAACCGACATTAATTTGGTAAAAACTGTATCGAAAGAATCTCACCCAGACACGTGAAAAAAATATTGATAACCTTCAGTTGTTGATAACTTTAAAAATACAACGCTGTTGTTCATTCTTTTTAAATCCCTATGATTTTCCAATTGCGTGACCATTACGCCGTTATGTCAAGCTGATTTATTCTTTCGTTCGAATATACAGTTCACGTATAACCTGATTCTCGCAAATTTATTCGTAAATCTTTCCTGCACCCGCATAGTTATTACCGAAAGTTTTTTAAGATTAAGCTAATTTCAAAAGAGCCATTATGACCAAATTTTTATCTCTTCTTAACCGTTTTTCATACACGTATAATTGCATCATTGCGAGCCTCGGTACGAAGATTGGAGTAAAAGTTTGACTCCGGTTCGCCGCAACGAAAATAAAACACCGCGTTCGCTTTCCTCCTCATCCTCAGAGAGCTGCGACGTTAATTCAAGATTAGAAAAATCAAAGGACCTCCTCCACCCCTCGGCAGCTTGATCGTCCGATATACTCGCGTCGCCCGTGGTTGAGACCATATCCGTCATCTGCTACCCCACGGCAAAACCCTCGGAGCCGGAGATGAAACTCAGGATCCGTCAAATTCAAGTCCCGCGCACCCTGTCGTTATCACTCGCAACACCCCCGACGTTATTATTTCCTTTTCGATTTGGTGGGAGAAATTTCCACCGAGTGAAATCGGTCCGGATTAAGGGAATCGCTCATATCAACCGGGTGTATAAATAAACGACCGATGAGATTGCGGGGAAGATTCAGCCGAATGAGAACAGAGGAGGGATTCCGGAGGGAAGTTTCAGCCCCCGAAAATGGGGTTGAGAATTTTTGGATGGACCTACGCCAGCCCCCCTTCCATCATCCACCGGAGCACTCGAGTGTCTTTGATTAGTCGGTCCTCGAATCTTGATTCTCGATTTCTTTAGGGCCGCTGCGACGAGGTCCTTGGAATCATTTCCCATCCCTTACGGCCTCCTTACGTCCTTCGATCCCTTTCGGGATATCTCGCCCGCTTCGTTCAGAGTAAACCCGATTCCAATCAACGATTAGGTAACCTTATCGGGCACTTTTTGTGTTTTGAATTCTCCCCAGCGACCTTTTCCGCCAAATAAGCACGACGAGAGCCGCCGGAATAGCGTTTTCAAAATTCCCCCCATTCACCGGCCGCGGATGCCATTCGGACTCTTCTCAGATCACTCATTTTCAGTTCGATTTATTGGAACCACTCGTCTGAAGAATGTGCCAGAAGATTGATCCTATTTTGCATACCAGAAATTTCCAAAGATTTTGGAAATGGTATTGAAAAAAATTGAAAAAAAAAAAAAAAACATCTGATCGCATGCTACGAAAACAATTCATTCGATCCAACATTTTTTTCTCTTTTGTATATCTTATCATCCCCGTGGTAACTAATTAGATAAAGTGTTAGAATTATGTTGTACGTATCAGAATAAGAGAAAAAGACTTTGAAAAAAAAAAAAAAACTGTGAAGAACAGAAAAATGACAATTAATTCTCAATTATAAAAATAAAGTGAAACGAGTTGTACGCATTCAATTTTGTTTTTCCCGGCGGGATATTTGGCCTCGCCTGACTGCCTTACCTCATGCACATGGTACATATGTATAGTCATATTCATATACATGGGTTATACACATACGCATGCATAGACGTATATATATATATGTATATGTCTTTACATGTATAAGATATACAACTAACTGACGTTTCATGAATTGGAAATGTAATTTTACCAGCGCTGGCCCGAAACGGTAACGGTTTGCACGATAGGCGTAGAGGTAAACGAGTGCATAATTTTCACAAAGGTGTTGCCACGCGCAAGGTTCTGGCCTCAGGGCGAGTTAATTTCCCACCGCGTAATAAACCACGTCGTATTTGGTGTCAAAGCAGATATTCTCGAATAACTGCTTAATAATTTTGTTTCCCGCATCTCTTTTTCGAACCTCTGGATTGCAATCCACCCTGCAAGTACTTACTGCTAATCTGGAAGAAACGGCTAACACGACACGACGAGTAACATTGGAATCGATTGAATGAAACATCAGACACGAATTCAAGTGTAATAAATTTGAAAGCTTAGGATACAAAACGAGTTTTACTGCGGTACGATAAATAGGAAGAAAATTGTTAAATCTTAAGAGTCATCTGCCTTTTTGTTAAATGGCCAATTTCAAATGAAATATGAATATTCCGTAAATCGGGGTACGAATCGAGCTTTTATTTGACTAATTCTTACCTAATTTTCTGTGGTTGGCAGAGAGGTCTTTCTTCATTCTTTGATAAGCTGCAGACCGCGAGCGATACAATCGCATTTGAATTTTAATTCTTGCTCGCGTTTTGAATATTATCATAATATAGCCGACGTGCTATATACCTGCTATGTACATACAGGCGGTTGGGCGTACATAAAATTCTTGGCGTGAATAATCTTTTATTTCCTTCTTAGCATTTTTCAATTCTCCATTTTGCACACTCCGGTATAAGCCAATTGGGTTTCTCTCTTCTCGGCACCGGAGTAAATCATAAATACAACCGCATTTACGGTCTTTATCCCTCGCCTTCTCCTTCCTAGCCCTCCTCTTCTTCCCCCCCCCCCCCCCCCCCGCAAACCCTCCGTCTAATTTTTTCTCCCTTATCTCCTCTCCCCGCGACTAACACTTCGGGTTTATGCATTCGCCGTTTTAATCTAATCTGCGGGCTCATGTAAGAATATATTAAAGAAAAACTTTCAGCCGCCGCACTTTTGAAATTATTATACCGTCTCGGGACTTGGCGGTATTCTTGCGATGCTGCCAGACCAGCTTCCCACTTTCCCACTTTCCCGCCTCCGATACGGCCCCTGTTACTTCACAGGAACCGTCATCCCACCCCCGGAACTATCCAGACTCCTAGCGGAGGCCCATACATTTATTTACATATTATTATGTGTGCCGCAATTGCCGCAGGAGTCACGCTTTCTGCACATTTTCGTCTTTGTCGCGTCCCGAAACGATCACTAATAAACGTTGATTGAACAAACTCGATTTTTCCTCAATTCTTTCGAGTCTGGAACTGTGCGAGATGGCAATGAAACCCTGGAATCAACTGTAAGAAATTTAATCATAACCGCAGTTACCAGGAAATTATCGGTACGAATAAATAAATAAACAGCTTCTCTTCAGTCACAATTGGACAAAGTAAAAAATAAAATACAATTGTAATAAAAATAATCATATCTATTCAGTTCAATAAATTGAATGAACGAAGTTGATTGATAAAGGAAACGAGCCGCATCCGCGCATACAATAAATTTGCAACGCGTGCGTAAAGTGTCTTCGGAATTACGTTGATAATAATTTTTGTTTGTCTTGGAAAATATAACATACCGAGGTGAGTTATCCGAAGATATATAGATATACCTACAGAGAGAACAACGTGTACGGTGTTGGCGAGGCAGCGGTGGCAGCGGTGCACTAAACCCTTCAGCATTCAGCACACTTGATCGCACAACAGTTATCAAAGGAACTCATTTGAGCGGGTGAATGGGTAGAAAGGAAGTCAATCTCGGTGCGCGGAGATAAGACCCCAACCCCCAGGCGACCCACACCCAAGTTCCCGGGGTGTTCGCTTTCCAGCTACGCCGTTGGTAGAAGCTCGAATATCCCGTATAGCGCCGAGGTGCGGAGGTAAGACATTTTCGCAACTTCCCTGACGCGAGAGCTACAAGGTGAGTGAAACTCACCCACCTACATCAGCCCCGCATTTTTCCTCACCCTTCACTTTCACCCGTTTCTCTTTTTTTCTTTTTCTTTTTCTTTTTTTTTTTTTTAGTATTTTTGTATATTCTATTTTTTCATTCCTCGACAGCAGTCACTTCCGCTAACCTCGAAGAAGATTCGTCATTGATGATCCTGATACCGAGATCTCTACAGTTATTTGTCCGTGGAACCTGTTTCTGATCGGAAGGACAAGAAAATCTGTATCGATTTGTTTGTGTGATAAGACGACGCTGTGAGTTTGTTAAATTTAAATAAAAAAGGGGGTATTTTCTGTACGTGCGAATATTTTAATAAGTGAGTGGTAAATTAGCAAGAAATCGCGCAACGTGACACGAGGTTCGTTATATCTATATATATATATATATATATATATACCTGTATTTGTATACATTTGTACGTTGTACCGGTTTTCTCGTTGTCGCGCAGTGATTGATCACTGTTATTATTTAAATTGTATTCATGAGCGAGTTATACAGACTCGATCCTCATCATTCCTCCATCCCCTTCGTCCTCCTACTCCTCCTCCTCCTCCTCCTCCACCATCTCCTCGTCCTCGTCGTCGCCCTGATAATGGAAGAATAATTAGGTTCGACGTAGTTAAGACGATCACCGTGCGAGTAATTGCGTCAGCCGTATAAGAGAAATGTTGCTATCATTGCCGGAGGGAAGCTTCGTCGTTCGTATTATTATAGAAGCGGCGTTAGCGAATTTCGGAACATCCCGTCACGTGACCACTTACGAGGAGGAGACCAGCCACCCCGGTTTATTCGCGTCGTATTATTGTATAGCCACGGTACACAACCCCTTTCCTTTCCTTCCTGCCCCTTCTTCGCCTCGGCTTCCTTCCTCCTTTCCCATAATTCTGCAGTAATTAATTACCGCGTGTTTATTAAATACTTAGTTGGCAAGGTACGGGAGAATGGAATTCGGTTATCTTGAGTCTAGCCCTCGCGGCTCGGCTGCAACCGCTTTGCTTCACCTAAGCCGTTGTATCTAAATTATGTTTAACTCGTATTAAATCACTCGGCGTGCCATAATTAACCAACGAATTTATCGTTTTAGTTACGAAGGTTCTATGGTTTTTTTTTTTTTTTCGTTAGGTTATGTCTAATACTTCGCGGCTCCTGACATCCTGTGTATGTCCGTTTAACGCATACGTTAGCGTGGCCGTTGTTTGGGACCGTGATGATTTTTTCTGATACGTTCCCGAAAACCTTATCAAATAATTCAAAAACAGTTCTCTAAATTTTTCAAATTCTTACACATTTTTTTTTTCACTTTTATACGTGATTTTTACTTCGGACACATTCTCAGCATTAATATTTCATTGCAAGAGCAATGATATTTAAAAAAATCTGTAACTGCGAGCTCTGAGTGCGCATTAGTGCTAATATCTGAGAAAAAAATCACATCATCTCACCGTGCAATCTTAACGAATTTCACATCCTCGAAACCTGACTTTTTCGCATTTAGAGGAAGTGTAATTTGTCTAGATTACCTGCTACGATGATGTGATTTTTTTCTCAGATAGTCGCACTAATGTCCACTAAAACCTCGTAGTTACACATTGATTTTTTTTTAATATTGTGTGTTTGAAATGGGGAAATCCACCCTCTTTATACGCAGGTCGGAGTTGGGATAAAAATTTGAATTGTTTTTGAATTATTTAAAGTTAATTTGGGGGGAGCGCCAGAAAAAAATCGCCAGCAGCCTAAATAACGACCACCCTGGTATACATGTAGATAATTTTCGCGCGTGCATTGGCCGAGACGGGTCAGGTTTTCGCTTTGACAGTCGTGCAGTTCGAGATCCAATAAAAAGCTAATTGAATCTGTGACGCGGCCTGACTTCGCTAATGAAATTTCAAAGTACCAATTTCACGATACGCTGTTCCTGGCCCACCTGTATCCAGCTATGTACCACTCGGGGAGACAGGAGCGCAGCCCAGACTTCGAACGGGAAACAGAGAGACGAGTGCAACGCGAGCTACAAGAATTCAAGTAGCAATACTGCGGGGCCATTTAAACTCTCTAAATTGGAATAAAATGAGTTTTGAAACTCGTCGAATTTCCCCGGCTAATTATCGCGGCTGCTGATCGATCTCGATAGTAGACAAAGCCTGCACTTTTTCACATTACAGGTATATGTACGAAATCGACGCGAACTTTTTGCAATTTGGAAAGTCGCACACTTTGTTATACGACTAGACTATATTATGTTAAACTATGTACCTGTATTATACATTGTATACGTAGTGCGAAAACTGCGACGATGTAAAAATTCAAGAGGCGCTTTAGTATTTATGCTGCAAGCTTTTTAGGAACGAAGAAGTCGGCATTCCGGCTCTCGGATGCTCTGCTTACGTGACGCTGCGGGGAGATTAATTTTGCCAAATTAATGTTCCTTCTTAAACTGCAAGGACGATAAAGTTTTTCGGTGTAATTGCGCATTTCGCATTCGCCAACGTAAACTGTGCACAGGTAGCTTGCTAGTTCCAACTCTAAAGCGAAATATTGTTACTTCACGCGAGTTGCACGTTTCGCAAACTTTTCGTACAATTTATTACACGCTTAATTATCTCTTTAATTTACCCCGCGTTGCACGAGATCTTTATTCTCAGACGTTTAATAATTTCGCCTATTGAAGAGGAACTTTCAAGTGCACGCTGCACGTTGTCCGCGCTGTTTATAACCTCGAAGCTTAAACTGTGTACCGTGTAAAATTCTAATCATAACCGTTTATTCGTCGACATCTAATAAATTGATAGTTGAGAGTTGTGAGGCATACGCAAGACACTCGAACGAGGTTATACGGCGAAACGTGAGAGATATTCATCCACATCTTAGACGTCCGACGGAGGATCCACGGATCCAGATTATTAATAACGGCATCGAAGTCTTAATTAATTTCTTGGAGACGCTGTCAATGTCAGGAGAGACGAGAGTGAGGTGAAAATAGAAAGGTAAAAACTGAAAAACGGCAGGGAAGGAAATAAAAATAATGAATGAAATAAGAGAAGTACCTATGCAATTCCTGAGACCGTCCTCCCTGAGGAATCCAGCTCGTCTCTCCTCCCACCCTCCTCCACCATCTCTGCTCAGAACCCATAAGTCTGATCCTGGCAAGTCAGAAACAGCGCTTCGGTAGTCTTCTGAGTATATAATAAGGTTTTCCCGTAATTAAATGAAAATCAGCACGAAGCCGGAAGTTGGTCGTCACTCCGTTCCGAGAAAACCGGGCGCGACTGCAGAGAGGGAGAGAAAGAGAGAGAGAGAGAAGGAGACGGGAAAAATATATACCGCTACTTGAAGAGCCTCGATTCCTCTCGAGGATCCTTCGGCGAAACTGCAGGTCCAGGTATCATGATCGCGTTGCCTAATTGGATTAGATTAAGAGATTCAATCTTCAAAGACTCCCTTTCGTTTCATCACCTCTCCGAGCTGCCGAGTTAATCTTTGGAATAGGTACAACGGATTTCTCATTATACGCTCTGCGTCCGTTCGCGCCCCATTTTATTATCGGTTGGAAACAAATCGAGAAACCTTTAAAGCTCCGTGTCTGCGGAGAAACAAGTCGCGGAAAATTTTCTGCCTGCTTCTCTTCTCTCGTGTATTCCTTTCGTTCCTCCGGCGATTCGTCGATGATTCTTTTGAACTCCGTCGATTGCCGCCGAGTCCAAAGCGTGTTGACATTACAGGGGCAAGAGACGATGCATAATATGAGCGCGGACCGACCGCAGCATTCAATCAGCGTCTCCCGCGTGACTCTTGAGCTTTTTTCCGTGCTTCACCGCGTCTGCGAGTCTGCCGGTGATCGGGTTGAGAGCAGTTCGCGGGATGTATAACGGGCGCATATTCTCCGCACCCTGTAAAAGCTTTGGATCCGTTTAATTACTCAGCACTCAAACCGCGCGGCCTAGACGATGCCCATTAAATCAGGTGGCTCAAAATTCGCTTTCAAAACACGGAAGGCGCGCGCATCTGCTCTCGGAAATATGTTGGTATATGTGCGTATGTATGTACGTTCGAAGCGAGCCTCGTTCGGATTGAACAAAGATGCAAACGATCGTCTGGAATCGCATCGAAGCCGAAGTTGAAGCCGCGGGAAGGCGAGCATCCCGTGTTTCCGGATTGACTCCATAATGCGGACGCTGTTCGGAGGATTCATTTACATGTTCGGGGGAGCGAAACCGGCGGCTGGTTCCAAAATCAGGCCGAAGTCCAGCTGCAATTTTCTTGTTTGCCGATTGCCAATTTATATCACAAAACGACTAGCTGGGCGTTTTAATCAGGAAAACGAGCATTCCAAAATCTGATGAATCCGTGCGCATCCCGCATTGTGGAGGACTATTAACGGGATGGCTACAGATACCGTAGAGTACCTAGAGTATATAGAGTCGGTGTGGAAATTGAAATGTTTCAATTTAACTCATCGACAATTTTTGCAATCGCTTGTCAGCCTCGGGATATTCGGAGGATTGAAAATTCGTTGAAAATGATCGTTGATGTTTACGATCGAATTTGAAAAATTTCTCGAATCGATGTAAGTACTGTTTTAGCGCTGCAACGTTGAACCCGTTTCTAGATTTTTTCATCGACGACAATCCGATACACCGTTCCCGAACAACGCTCGATCTTAACGCATTCGCGCTTTGAAACTTTTATGCAAAACACGCCCCGTATATATCAGCCTTAAAGCGAACCCCTGATAACAATTTCATATTAGGATTACCGCGGCACATACAACTGCACACCCCCTTCCTGAAAGTGAGGGGGATAATCTCTTGAATAATGTGCATCTTGTTACTGCAATATTAAACAGGCTAGCCAAATAAAAAGAATAAAAAAACGAACGATACCCTTCCACGACTTACAGGTACGTACATGCATCAAAGGTTAATGTATAGAGACCGTGACGCTTCACGGATATTCGTGAACAACTGTGGAATGAAAATTGAAGGGTAAACATTTGCATTCACGTATTCTACACACCTGCAAACGGTTTGATATAAAACTTCCGGAGAGATAATAAACACACACACGAGTGTAAAAAAATTATAATTTCAATAAAAAAACCGGATGTAATACTCCCAGAAAACGTTTTTATCAACTGTTTACCGTACAGATTATCAACATTTTCGAAACACAGTTCACAGAATACAGGAAATGAAAAATAAACTCAAACTCTGCGATTAGCTGATCTGATCGTTTTTCGTTGATTAATTACACACACGCACGCACGCGCGCATTTGTATCGCAATAAATTTTCACACTGTATTTCGTACTTTGCAGAAAAGTGAGAAAAATATTTGTCCGTATAGTTGTCGGAGCCTTTTACAGTCACGAGAAGAACAAGTGCCTTCGGTGAAAAGAAAAAAGAAGACAGAGAAGAAAAGAGGGAAGTAAAAGTAGTCTCGTTCTCAAAAAGTAGTTTCGAAGCCGTTTCGGGATCGGTCTGAAAGCATCTCCGTATCGGTACTCTCCAATTTCAGGCAGTGCCGACTTGTGGATCTAAGAGTGAAAAATATGAGAGGCGGGTGTGTTTGTAGATTGGAGATTCGAGACGCGTTGAATCTAAGAGACGCAAATTAAATTACACAATTTCACAATCCGGGCATCGAAAGAGCGCACTCGCGATGCGATGCGAGCTTTGTGTTTCCGCAGCGAAACTCCGGCAGAAGCCGACGAATGGAATCGGTGGCTGTGAAAGCGGGAGCCAAAGGTTCGCTCGTCCCCAAGGAGCAATGCGTCGGGTTCCCGGCGGCAGTGGGTGCCCTTCTGATTTACACCCGGGCAGACTTCTTCTGAATATTTAACGGCGCAAGCTCTAGCTGAGCGCTCCCAAGTCCCACGAGTCGCTGATCCGGATTAAGGGAAAGTGATAAGTTACCTCACAGCCTGTTTGCGACTTCCACTCAGCCATCGAGTACGAGTTGTTTTACCCAACTTCCTCGTGTTTTTACTTATCGTTAGATCCACTCATAGATTATCACACCTTTCAGGACTCGACGCGTCGTTGTTCCCACTCGATGTATACCCCGTTACAATAAAATTTATCACAATTCGCATCTTCGATTCACTGCAAATGATCAGAGCTGTTATCGTTTTGGATTCCCAGGCTGAGTTCAAGTTCCGTTACCTGTTTCCTGGAAGACACCGCTGCCGTAATATTGTGCCGGAGGCAGGTAAAGTGGCAGAGTTTCGTCGAGAATGCAAATGTCAGCGTACGCTTTGTGAAAAACCGTAATAAACCCGTCAAACGGTTTCATCTCCTCTATTAGCGTGTTCAATTCCCTTGCGTCGAGGGGTTTCAGGTGTGGAATTAAATCGTGTGCACGGTGTATCAAGTTTGTGTAAATTGGATGTAAGTGCGGGATGAAATTGGTTCCCGGTTGTCTCGTCTAGCCGAGTAAGTTATAAGATAGGTAGGTGGGTCGGACGGTCGGAAGGGTTGGAAGGGTGGAAAGGTATCATACACGCGCAGGCAGAGCGAGAAGCGAATTAGAATTCCCGGTATTATTACGGCAGGAGTTTCTATGCCACCCCGGAGGCGATGACTTCCGTGCAGTTATTCCCGAAACGGGAACAGGCGACGGGAATATGGGCTCAGGGTCCCCCGGTAGAAGTGGACGATTATGGCGGGACGGTGTGAACGGGAACCGAAGGGGGCCGGCTCCGGGTTTTTAACGCACCTAATTGAGCGGGCGCGTTTAGGATATCGTTCCTCTGGGCACGATCTTTGCCGAGATGATTCCGAGGCCCGGCCGCCCCCGCTTGCAGGGTGAGATACAGCCCCTGAAAAGGTGGAAGGGTGGGAGGGAGCGCCGCGACGCGACGCGCTGCGAGGCGTCCATTCGCCCTACGATATCTCCTCCTCTTTCCACCCGCCGACAGATTCGCCGTATTACCCTGCCGAGTGTTATTGCAAATAAATTCTTGGCACGAAAAGGCAGGGTGAAAAGGAAAAGAGTGCGAGAGAGGCGAGGGATCGGTAGATTAAAACATTACGTTCACGGCGTTACTGAGCTACAAAACTCACGACTGCCGCGTGGTAGGTAAACCACCGCCCCCGGCTTCGACTGCCCGTTCGCTTTTACACCACCCTTGAATCTACAACCGCCGTTCCAACAACCTCCCCTAACGATATTTTCATCTCACTACCACTTTTTCGTCGAACGAGGATAAAACGACACACAACTGAGGTCCTCGACATCTAACGAAGGGCTTAAATCCCGATATCGATGTCGGCCGATACGTTGCACCCTGTATTAATACGATGCCGCATATTTTTCGCGACGGAATTGAATCGTTTATAAAACGCGTACGGATCACAGTCGCCGCTCTTGCGTTTTCAAAATACATACAAAGGTTCATGAGGAAATGTGAATTTACAAAGTATGGATTGGCATGAGCGTGGTTTCAAGTCGAGTCAGTTTTGTCCTTTGGGAAAAGGCTTTCGTCCTGAGAAACAGTAGCGTACCTCTTGAGCTTTTACTACGTAGACTCACCAGTAACGACTCTACGATGTTAAATTTCTTCGTGTTAAATTGAATGTCTTACAAATAATCTCGGTAAAATGTATGAAATTTCTCACGCTACGCGCCGTGCATGATTCGATGTAGGGAAAGCCTTGAAGAAAAATCGCGGAGGTCTGCACCACGCCGAGGACAACGACCCAATCTATCTCATCCTCGAATAGAAGCGAAGCTCCGCGATTCGTTCCGGGAAATTATTAAGCTCCGTTGTCACCCTGCAGCTTTCGAATGCGAGTGGTCAAGGGGGCAAGGGGGTGAAGGGGCGGGGGGGGGGGGGGGGGGTTGAGACATGGACACAGCGCCGGTGAAGGGATATATCTGGGCTCACCCTTCGAGATGTAAATCAGGCTGACTGGTAGTTCGCGCGGCAGGCTCGGGAGTTTGGAAAGTCGGAGCGGCGGGGGTCGCTGGTTTTGGACCCTGGGTCTGGACCCGGAGGACGGCTATTACTATCAATTTGCATGCCTCCGGTCACTCGGGTTGCCTTTATCATCCTTTCATCTTGGAGGCACAGCGGTTTATTTCCGGGCATATATTTTCCACCCCCCCCCCCCCCCAATAAGAACCGGCGAGTCCCCCTAGAGTGAATTACCTACGTCCTTGTTTTCGTTCCCATCCAGGATCCGCTTCGTTTCGTCAACGCTTTCTGACCAAGTCGATATTGAGACCGTCTTATTCGAAGGACTTTTTTACGGTTCACTATCGGCGCCCTTTTCCCGGGTAGAACGGGCCAACCCCGTTCGTTCGATCGGCAATTACAGCTCTCTGGAAAGTCAGACTTCCTTCGTTGATTCGACTCTGGGTTCTCCTCACTCACCCTCGTCCCTCTACGCCGAGAGAATCGCGTTGAAAATAATTTTACTCAGGCTTCCGTCGCGCGTAAATGCTCGAGTGTCTTACAGCGAGGATAAACAACCGCGTGGACATCGAGTGGCGATACGTAAAAACGTGGGAACCCCGAAGTCGGATACCTACGGCTTGTTCTCGATTCGAAAAAAACCTCTTACAAAAGGGGCTGTCGGGTCAACTCGATCCAGCGGTAAAAGAGCGTGAGACTCTTGTGAGAAAAGCGATTCCCCGGGAGTTGCAGGGGGTTCAGGAATTTTTGCGATAGGCTTGGAAGCCCGAGGTAGAGTTGAGGGCGGGTAACGCGCAGGTGAGGAGGCAAGGAATACCCCCGAGCGGTAGCAGCGCCACTCGTAACTGGGGAAAAGTTGGGGGAGTGAAATTCACAAGTGTATTTCGCGAGTCGTCGGACTTATAAGGCAGACCGAACGCAAGGTGCGTAGGGCAAAAAGCTCTCGCTCCGAGGTTCGACACTCGTTTCGTTGGGACTTACATCCACCCCCACGGAGGAATTACAATTTCTATCGACTTCGCCGGAAACTGAGAGGAAAAGAGAATCCATCTCGATCGTTCTTCTCGATCATAGGCAGTGTATTTTCTCGCGTAATAATAGAGCGAGCTTGTGAAAATCTCCCGTGCAGAAAAAACTCCGAGAGTTTTAATTTCATACGCGACGAACTTTACTTCGCGAGTAACGAAAGCGGCTGGCAATGTATTCCAATTCGTTATCGCCTGTAATATTTTCAACCGTACTTTTTTTCCCCTTACCTCCGGCTATTATTATTTATGTCAAATGAAATATACATGTGTAGAGAGAAGCCGGCCAAGGCGATGAACGATACAGATCACATGCCTTGGCTGCGTCTTGCTGTATATTACGCACCGTTTAAATGCAATGATATTTTATAACATCGCAGTGAACATCTTGCGAGTTCTTCTTTTCTGCTGACCCTTGAGTCGACGCTTCGACCCTCTGGCCGAGACGTAAAAAATGAAACTAAAAAGGCGGAAAAATACTGCACATACAGAAGCATGAGATAATAATAAATCAGTTTGGCGGTGGTCTCCGTCTGACTGCGTAGACTGCGCCAGGTCGACCCTGTCTGAAGGTTAAAGTCAATCATTACTGCCATCCACCCTGCCCGAGATTAAATTCTTTCCAACAGCTGTACTGACGTGTTATTTTTCTCTCCGCTTTTTTTCCTTTCATTTTTCTTTCTGCCTTCTCCCGAGTTTTAACCTGAACTAGCAGCTGACTAGTGTACAAAAAAATAAATAAATTAAAACACAGGAAAATCAAAAAAAAAAAAACGCTAATTCTAACGCACTTTATCCTTGTGTCAATAAAATTCCATTCGAAAGCGGCTCATATTTGCATCGCTTTATTATTCCAACGGGCATTTTCAAACGTCCAAACCAATATTTGTACTCATACGTCTAATCAATAGTGAGGAAAAAATCCCAAAGTACGCTGGTTCACTTTTTGTACGTTTGACTCATTTTTGAGCTCGCATCGTTTTCGTCATCCAACAACAAATCTACACACAATCTCTCCCATTTTTTTTGCCGTGTGTATATAATTTCATCTGTTTCTCAATGCACAGGCATGCTCCGTGATTCCGTTGCGGTTATAGTCTTTGGGCGTGCGTAAGAATTGAGGCGAATAAAGCTGCCTGATTTCCCTCAGGATAGTCGGAAGCCTGTCGATCTGCAAATTTATTGCAAGTCCCAATTCGCAGAAGCAGAAGATTCCAAGATCTGATCTGCGAACGTAACAAAGCACAAAACAACCACTGCTGATTGTGGTTTAAATTGAAAATTTGGTAATGATTTCCAGACGGAAGTGACCGGACAGGAGAACGTTAAAGGGTCTCAGCGCTCAGGGGTGAATTTTTGCTAATGATAGTCGGACGGGGATGAATCGCGTCAAAATATCCGTAACCTATTAACATACTTTCTACTTGTAACACGAAATCCCCGAGCCAAGTTCTCCGGAACTTTATATTAGGTTTTCGGTATAATTCAGGCATCCGGCGATTACCCGCACCTAGATATTTTACACGTTACGTGTATACGTATAGCTCTACGTAGACCGTGACAGTGCGAAAATTGTCGAGTGAAATTGTGAAAATTCAAATTGTATTTATGAATCCTAAAGTTTTTCTGCAATCTACACAGCCGCGGCTCCCGCAGGTTGCTGCAGTGTAGGAAACTTTAAATTAAATTCATTTGGGAGATTCGTGATCCGGTATTACCATAAATTTGCAAACTCTCCGCCCGCGAAGTTCGAATATTTTATAACCGGCGTTCGACTCCGCGCGTCCGCTTCTGATTTTCCACTCTTCGTTCAACCCGCCGTAAACTTGATCGCCTCCATTAACGCCCCGCGTCAACGTTCCGCATATATCCGTAGATTGCGAATTCACCGTCCACCTGGACACACTGCACCAAAAAACTAACCCTCTCCACCGACTTTCTCCTAATCAGGTTTTGGCCCGCCGCAGAGACTGCTTCGTCTCGTTATCATTCCGACGGGTTCTGGCTCGCCCGCTGATAGTCCTTAAGTCGATCCGTGAAACAATCTCCTTGAGACAAAGGCGAGCCTGGTCCAACGATAGCCTCTTGCCTAGCCCTTTTTCTCGATGATAGGTTGCAGTATCTGCAGGCTTCGCGGTTGAACAAAGAAAAAAAAAAGACCCGGAGTATCCGGCCGCCGCGGAGTTAATCCTAGATGCCTTTTAATCGCGGAACAGTTCCACGATCTCCTCCGCAGACTTTGACCTGCGAAATAATTTGGCCAAGTCGAGATTCGCGTACGGTGAAAGGCGAGATAAGCGCGAATCGGAGAGAGAAAGAAAGGGCAAAGAGGGAGGAAAGTTAAAATTCGTTGACAAATTCTCACCGGTTCCACGTTCTCTACAAGGTTTAAGGTGGCTGGATACTCGGTAAGAATTACATTCCCACGCCTCGGAATCCTCCGAGCGAAACCTCGTCGCGCCTCCCGACAAACCCGCGCTATTAAATTAGATTATTTCAATTTGTTGGCGCGAGTTAAAATCGTCCGACGATCCTGGCTGCAGCCGCGCCACCCTCGCCTCTCCAGAGAAACTCGGAACGCCAGACCCAAGCCGTCTGCCAACGAGCCAACCAACCATTTTAACATCCACCGCTCGTACTAACGATATATTGCCAATTGCACCCGATTCGCCTCGGGTGCATAGCAATGCGACTTGCGCGTGCGCCCCTCGAATTACTCCCACTGATCCCGGAATCCCGCGAACCCCGAAACCTCCCGGGACCCGCGGCTTACGCATTGCGGTTCTAATAACACCCCGTATCCGTTTTCATATCTAGGTGAATATGCTTGCCCCGCGTGTAGCGAAAGCCAGCCTCTTCTTCCCAGCAAAATATGCACGCGAAACGTTTCAGCTGCAGCAAGTTGAAACCAGGATACTCAAAGTCGTATAAAAAATTTGGCAATATCGAAATACAGAATCGCATTTCGAGGCTGACCGATCCCGATTTCTGATATCAAATTTTTTTCAGACTCTGCGGCCTCGACGGTTTCTTCTGGTGGCTTCCTTCCTAGATTTTCGGCCGTCAAAATTCCACGGCAATTCCACGCTTAAGAGTATTTTACCGGTTGCGTGGCTGCGCAGTTCAAGAAACGGCTCGTTGATTTCACGGTAAGCGTTCTCCAGGTAGCGCTTACAGTCCCTCCACCCCCCCTCTCCAACGAACGTCATTGTTTCCAAGCCGCTTGCACGCGTTTGGCGGTGCATTTTGCTAGGCATTAAGGTATTAGTCGGGAGGTGGGTGGCGGTTGTAGTACCTACCCTTCGGAGAAGTATAAACCCTGCAGGTTGCAGCGGCGCTGTATTTGGCCCGGAAATAGAGAGCGTATCTCAACACGGGGAAAGGCTTCTGACAATTAACCCCCGAGGCAAGAAACGGCGTGCATGGCCGTAAGGAGACAGCGTTTAAGACCCCGCGGTTCGCTGGAACGAAGAAGATCCCCCCCGCCCCCCAACCCCCTCCCGCCCCCACCCTTCCATCCCCTCCAGCCGAGGTATTCTTAATGCAGACGCATTAATCAGCGACCCCAAAGTAAACTGATCTGAATATTCCGACAATCCCCGGGATATTGGAGGCTCCCTCTCCCTACCTCTTCCACCCCTTCCACTCCTTTACCCCCGTTTTCAGCTCTGCGGGATGATTGAAGAAATGCGTTTGATTTTATTCACGGTGAGCTTTGTACCGTATTAATCGGCATCGATTTTTTTTTGTTCCCTCCTTCTTTCCTTTCCGCCTTCGGTTTTCTTTTCTCTTCCCTTATTTCGCGTTATTCGAGGGAATTTCAACTCGTACTTATCTCTCGCGCCTTATCCCGCTCTCCGTGAAAACCTCAGCCCGTGCCTTCCTGTCTCTCCTCTCACCGAGATTTTTCTCGCGGGTCTTCAGACTCCAATAAATGGTTTCATTTTCGGTTCGCGCCTCGATATATAAAGTCCCTCACCTACCACTTCAGCCCGCCCGTCTTTCCTCCTCTTCCTTCTCTTCCTCCTCGGCCCGCCTCCCCTTTGCCAAGCGGTACTGTGCGGAAAATAAAGAAATATACCGAGCCGCCGCCGCCGACCCGGGAGGAAAGGAAATCAGAAAAATGCAGCCATCTCTTGGGAAATTATCGTAATGAGATGGTTCGATATCTTGCCCGGACCGCCGTTCGCGAATATTATCTCCATAGTCGTCGGCAGTCAACGACGACGACGTCGTCTGCCTCGTTCTCGGCTCAGGAACGACTTAATTCGTCGTTAATTTGCGCGAAAACTTGGCGAATTTAACCTAGCGCGTATTGGTTAGGGGACCGAGTAACGCGCACCGCAATCTTTACCCGATCCTTTTCTTCGTCTCTTTTAATTTTCCGTCACATCCCTTCGTTGACAATTTTTTTTTTTTTTTATTTTCTCCTCCTTCCGTTTCGCACTGCGAAATCGGACCTTTCCTATTTCCGCAACGTATTCCACGGTTAAGATCGCTTTCGTTGCAGCTAGACACGTCCCGCTTGTTATTGTTCGATTTTAATTTCATCTCGCCTGTTATTCCACTAGTCTTGCCGCGGTCTAATAAGTCCAAAGACCCCTCCTGAATAACCGTCGGTTATCGCGTCTCTCTCGTCTCGCCTAGCTTTTATAGATCGACCGTAAATTTCTTTCCACACTTTCAATAATATTGAAATTATTTTTTCCCAGTTCTGCGCAACGTGATATATTATACAAACGGCTACGTATAACGCGCATCACGTCAAAAGTACGTAATACTTTTAAAAGTAAAGTGCGTGCAGTGGCTACAGTTCACAGGTGAAAAAAGAAGAGATGCGATGGCGTGGGAAGGAATATAGGTATAAATAGCTGTAAAAAAGAAATTAATCAAATTTTTACCGATGTATAAATTACACGAGGTTGAAATAATATTTTCTAATTAAATTTAAAAATATCAACAACGCGTTTACCTCACGCAGACCAAGGATCGGCATTTTCTCGATATCACGTCGTCAGCAGCGCGAAAGCGAGGAGTAAAGAGATTCTATTAAAACTTGACGTAAACGCGACAACGAATTTGCACCGCCGAGAGTCGGCTTTTAAATATACGATAGGTATAATTAATTTTCTTATCGTAAAATAACGTATAAGCGGTTTTCCGTATTTATTATGTATAGTATACTTATTATACGTGTGTATACATATATTGTATATACGGTTCTTCGTTATTCCTAAGAAATAAATTTACAACTTTTCTTGCAGCGAGTGGAGCGTTCTCATTGTGCGAGGGGATCTCGGTTTTCGAGCCGCTGTTTATGTTCTTTAAGATAATTTTTATCAAGCTTATAAGTATTTTTCACACAAAGGCCGGACCGAGATTCGCCTTCGTTATTTTCCTGCCTTATCTCGAAAGGTGAAAAAAGAAAAAAAACAATAAACAATAAAAAAAATAACGGAGTTTACATCACAGCGACCCGTGCACAAGGCTGCAGGAGCTCTGCTGTTCAAAGCTCGAGAGAAATCCCGGTTATCGTAATAATTACGCGACGTGCCGCGCGCGCGCGATTTTTGGGGTCCATCAAACTTTCGACTCGAGAAAATAAATAATTGACGAAATTTCGAGGGCGTTAAGTGAGCGAGGCCTAATTGTTGAACGCGTCTAAAGCCGTGCTGCGAAAACAGCCGTAATCTCAATCAAGGCCTCCGCCTCTCGGCGCTCCGGGCGTTAATAAACAATTCGAATTGCCGGGGGCGGCGGTGGTTTACCGGATAAATACCCGCCTACGCAGCATCTCCTCTTTTTCGCGTGCAGTTTCTCTGGCCTCGTTTGCCTTTGGACCCGCGTTTCGTCGAGGCGTCGTCTCATCGAGGAGCGCGAAAGGAGAGGGCAAAAGTTAAAGTTTCATGGCAGAGAACAACGGCGAGAGGTCTGCTGCAAGCACGAAAGAAGAAGGAGAGACTCGGTGTTCCGGCACCGCCTGTATATATAAGGGATGCCGGCCGGCTATCTCTTTAGCCATGAATAAAAACACAATGGAAGTCCTCGTTGCAGGGCTCCGCGAGTGTTTCCGAATGAAATTACACAACTAATTAAAACTTCACACCGTTTCTGAAGCTAATGATGCCAAGATTGTATTATTAAGATTCTCGCCCGGTTTTAAGGAAAATATTCAAAGCGATATCAGATATTCTCGAGTGCACTGCACCAGCATTTCTTCGATTAATTAAAACGTCGAGTTTTCAATCGCGTCGTTGCGACGATTATTTTTTTTTCTTTTTTCTCTTTCTTTCTTTACTCGATTGTTCATCAGCAAACCATACTTCACCGCATACTTTTCACTGCATAATATATATGTATATATATATAGGTGGATGTATTTCCCTTTATTGCGACGTAGAGAAGACGGTAAAAAATAAAAGAAAATTCTGAATAATCAGAATAGTCGTAAAAGCTGGAAATTTAGAGAGTTTGGAATAGTCGTAATACTGAAGCAAAGTTGGGGAACAGTCGTAGAATTTTTTATGCGGTTAGAAAAAAATATTTTAAAAACTTACAAGATTGAAATTTTTTCACTACCCAAGATTTCGTAAACTGCGTGGAAACACTTATGGTAAATTATTGAAGAAATGCAAAAAGTGTAGATATTCAATCAAACTAATAACGATAGTCGAATATCAGTAGCGAGATAAATGTACCTATTTCGCGAATCGTTACACAAACGTCAATTTTCCAAATATATTTCGGCTCCACCTCCAGCCGTCAGCTTACGCGCCGTGATTCAGTCGGGAAACTTAATCTATCGCGCGATTAAACTTGAGCCCTTGATATCAAAGGGTGGAGAGGGAACGACGTCGCGTCGCGGCGTTGCGCGTCGTGTACAACGCAGCGACTGACTCCCTTCAACCGTGCCATGCTATCTACCTAAATCAGTGGTAAATGAAATTAATTTATCCGAGCCAATCTGTCGCTGTGGATCGGTGTCACAGTCCGCTGGGGAACGCCGTGCGGGATACTCGATGCGTGAGACGGATAATACATCCAGCCAACCTAATCGCGCTCCTGATACCCGTCCTTATCGCTTTGAATCTTGATTTTGATTGGGTCGTAGGGAGGCTTGAATCTGCGCCTGACGTTCGGCGATTATTCTTACTAACTCGGCGCTAATTTTTTCTCGGAGAAAAATAGGAATAACGGAAGTTATTGTAATCAAGAGTTGAGTTTTCGCTAATTAGCGATGTTGCAAGGCCTAGAGAAGCGACTCCGACCATTTTCGGACTATATCTGTTATGCAGTTTATGAGTAAGAAGAATAAAATGGAAAAAAATAATTTGAAATATTTTATTCCTTAATGGTTTTTTGAAAATTAACCAATCGTTTTTATTTGTGTTATTCAAGTAACTCAAAAATCACATTCTCGATAAAATACAAAATTCAGTCAGTTTCGAGTTAAGAAATGCTGCGTCGATTGAGACCGAAATTCCCAAAATTCGTCGATCTACGTTTAAGATGTCACTTTTTTTTATATTGTTAATTGAATAGGAAAGTTCAAAAATGACGCTAGCTTTCACGTACAAATTTCAGTCCGGATGAGCTAAAGAAAAGGGTGTACAGTGACTTTTTAAAAATTAACATAGTCCAAGATCGGTTTGTTTCGTAACCGAAGTTCGTTTCACACTCAAAACATTAGATGAACGACATGTTTATCGTTAAAATTTTTCAATAAAGTTGGTACGATTCGTCCTCTCTACCTCACATATCTTTCGGTGAACCATTTCACATTTTTCGAATGCAGCAGTTTGGAAATGAAAAGTCACGTTAACAGTTGTGACCAATTTTTCAAATTTGGAACGAAAACAATTTAGCCATCAGCGAACAATTTTCGCAAATTTTGTACAGCGATTGTTCTTCTGACGATAATGATCTGTACATGAGTTGAATCGGACCTTTCAGGAATGGGGAAATCATTATTACATTTTTTTAAAAGTGTAACGAACTTTGTTTAAGATACCAATCAATTCTGGAGTATGTCAATATTTCGAAAGCCACCCTATTCATCCCCCAATGAGTTGGCATCGTTGAATATTGAGCTTGAAATTATGAAAAGGTTATTGACTTTGATCACATCGTTAATATATTTACTGAAAAAAAAAACTGAACCTAAACATTTGTGACGAATATAATATCGCAAGATTTACTTTCATCGTTGATAATTATTTTTTCTTTCAACGAAGCGGAAAAATGTGAACGACAAAGGGTGACGGTAAGAGTTCACAATGCTTTGCTTTCTCCTATGAAACGGCTGACAACTTATTCTCTTTCGTAACAAAGTCGAACCCATGGAATGACGAATCCTGAATGCCCTTAAAACGTGGTATCATAACTTTTCATTACCAAAGCCTCTTAGTTTCTTACGAAGCGTAATTTTTTTCATGATTCTTGGACCAATTCGTTCGGTAATTTTTCATTTGACTTGGCAAATTCTTAACATCAAATTCGGTTGCAAGCTTAAATTTAAATTATAACAGAATACAGAAACAGTTTTCCCTTCTTTTTCTTTTTTTGATTCATTGACTCAGCAACAAAGTCGAAAAATTCCTGATAATACGTTCAATCGAGACATCTTACCCGATGCGCATACTTCCGATTCTGGACTTGATTTGTCGGATGAATTTCAGTGGCCCGATGATCAAGCAAGAAGCCGGAAGCCAGTGACACGGGATGCGATCCGTGGCTGATGTGTGAGGCGTCGCGGGCGTCGGGACGTCGGTTTGTCGGTTAGACGACGCGTACCTAACGCCCGACGACACTGACGTATAGCTCGACGTACTGGTGGAAGGTAGTGGAAGCAAGGCTGTGTTCCGAACACACTCGGTGAGCATCGTGTACGCGTGAACTTGAGTCGAAACATGCTTCCCATCGATTCGCGAGGGCTGATATTTGCGTAAATAACGTTTCTCCTTTTCGAGAGTTCACTGGGTATAGAATAGGGTGAAACTTGACTAGTGCAGAATCATGAAAAGTCTGGCCAAACGAAGAGGAGCATCACGGCTGCAGGTGTGTTAGTAATTCGTAAGAGGGAAGCTTTTTCCCTCAACGAAGCATCGGGTTCGATTGTGGTTCTCGACTCTAACCCGTTACTCTCTCCGACTGTTGGTCTAATGCCAAACATTAGCGGTTCATACCGGTTTCTCCCCTCGTTGAGGTTGAAGTTCATAATGGACTCCTGCGCACAGTTCAATTAAACTGAAATTCATACTCTCGCCGCGAGTCTCGGTGTTCTGTGAATTCTTTCCTCGCAGTTGCGCAGCGCTGTTAGAAAAGCTGTCGAAATGTTTATCGAAAGTAGGATTGATACGACGTTCCGTTAAACGCGTCGCGTCAGGGCGTTGCGCTCCATTCGTTTGATAACTAATAAATCAAACACCTCGTTAACAAATCGGGAGCTGTGATTGTGGCGCGTGACGAGAGCCGGTGTGTGTATAACCGGAATGAAAATGCGCATAATTAGGCGCAATTATAACGTTTGCTTTACCATTCACCGCGTGAGAGTAAACTGTCCTGTAGTTACCGTTATTTCAGTTTCCAAAATAACTCGGTGTATCGTATCGTGCGTTATAAATTTATCTCGCACCATCCGCCGTATCACAGTGAAATTCGTTTATCGGTTTCGAAATTACGTGAAATCTGAATGTAACTCCTCTCCTGCTGTCTTCGGGAATTGCCCCACCCTGAGAGCCGCATGGTCGGAAAGTTACGGCGAATCCACTGCAGTTACCAGAATCTGACAGGCGAGCGCATCGATAAAATGACCAAGAAACCGGACGTTTCTCCGGGGCGCGTCGCGACGCTTATATAGATCGTCGATGCAGCTTCGAAAGGTTGGCGTCTCGTGCGACTGAGTGAGGAAAAAGGGCGCCTTTACACGTATTTGGCATGACGTCAAACGGAGACATTAGGATTCCACGAGTGGCCGGGGGTTGGGGCAGTGGAAAAAGACCGGAGCTGGGTGGACGAGGCGAGGGTAGGGGGGTGAGGGAGGGGGAGGGTCGAGGGTAGGAGTCACTCGTGCATCGCGTCCGTGACCGGCCTACGGCGAGTCCCTTTAGCGGAGTTTCGGCGAGCCGGGCATCGATAAGCGCGGCTCGATTTTTGGCAAGAAGAACAAATTTCGCTGCAATTTACCGGGGACTGCATAGCCGCGGCTGCGGGTTACATCCAGCGTCCAGCCGGAGCGCCGGAAGACGGTTCAAGCTCGATTTAAGGGGTCGTTCGATATCCAGCAAACTAAACGATCGCGTCTTAGCTCTCTGCGTATCGCAGTCCGTGATATTCGGCCGAGCGGGAATCCCGTCGTTGGCCGCGTGAAAATTGAACTTGCGTCGGTCGTTTCGTTCGCCTTGGGCAAACTGGAAGCGCTGCGCGGTCGCCGAGAATTGGAAAGCGCGCTGCAAGATCGGGAATTGGGGTTCATCCATCACTGGATATCGACGAAATCGCTACGGAGCGGCTATGTTTGGCAGGGTGAAGGCCGCGCGAATGGGGGGAGGGACGAAATCCGGCGGGGTTACGACGATCCGCGCGCGAAACGCACGCCGCGCCGCTTCGGTTCTTGATTTGAATATATAACTGCCGGTCGGATATGAACGATCCCATGAATAAAATTTAAATTCCAATCAGTCGGCGAACAATGCAACAATGCGGAATGCGGAATAGGCGCAAGTGTGGCGGCCATCGCGCCGAATAATTTCACACCCGCAAACCGGCCGTCTAGACCAGGTTACACACCCTTCCAATCCCGGCCTGACGACAAAGCTCCGACAATGGACGCACCCCGAGACATCACCGACGCCCTATAACAATAATTCTCACGATTCATCACGCTCGCTCCTCCTTCACCCGGCATAAGGTAGATCCTCCAATTACTGTCATCCTGCGGCGTAAGCCACGCTCGGAATGAAACAAGCGCGCGGGGAAAGACCGACTGCGTAACGACCGCAGCGGCAAATTCAAGAACCGACAAAATTTCAACTGCTGTCCGATAAGATTAAAGCATGTATTAATATAGTTTGAAATCCGTGAAAGTGTAACGTGTACTAGAAAAAAAAAATTTGATACGATCATGGTTTTGCAGATCTGTGATCCGACTTACACGGAACATGATAGTTTTGAATTATTTTCTTTATAACACGTGTCTAACGATGATATTTTTCGGTGGTCTAATATTGACCTCAAGTCAAAGCTCTGGACAATTTTTAACCTAACACCATTTGTTCAGCGGGTTAAAGCAGTACCCAATCTAAGAAAAATAGACAGGATCATTTTGCAAAATAACGCGTAATGAGAAGCTCGGTAACGATAAACGCGAAACGAAAGATATCGAAAGGGAGAAAAGAGCGATGAAAAAAAACAAAAACAACGTTGTTTTGAAAAAGCGATCGGCCTCTCTACCCAGTCAGAGTCGTACCTCTTTAATGATTGTCGGGCAAACAAATCCGTCCCCGTGTTTTGCGGGGGTGCAAAACCCTCGGCCCTGGCCGATTGTAAGGCGGAGTCGAGTGGTAACCGGTGGTCGGAACCGGAGCTCAGCCATCCCCGTCGAGGGGTGCGACTTGAGCGGGGTGCCAAGTGAGCAGAGACGATTGAAACGAGGCACAAAGAGTCGGTACCCGTGGCGCAGCGGCGAAGGAAGGCCCCATGAATTCCATAGGAACAAATATTTCTCGCCGGGTTGCTTGGCGGATGACGCGAGGCTGCAGCAGCGGCGAAACCTCGCGGGGAGAAATGCGCGGCTAGACGGGTGCGGGAAACTTCGACTGGATAAAATTTATTCTAAGGATTTCCATACGCGTGATTCATATAATAAACGCATTATACCGAGAGAGAGAGAGAGAGAGAGAGAGAGGGAGAGAGGAAAAGAGAGGTGAACGAAGGGATGGAAAGTCGTTGGGGTCTGCGGAGATGGCTTTTTTCGTATGACATTGTTGTCTGATGGGGCTGCGGATTGAATTACGTCTGTTCAAGGATTTTGAATTCGAGCATTGGGGAAGCCCCGTCTCGTAAACGTCTTATCTTTCGGAGGGAAGAAAAATAAAAATACTTGTGAACCTGGGGCGAGATATAATACCGGAATACCATTTTGCCAGACGAAATATTTCCCCCTGTCGTCGCGTATTAATCTGACTATAACAGCTTTCAACTCTCGTCTCGTTAAAGTCGTATCAATCACATCGCGTTAATATCGATCCAAGCCAAGCCGCACGGATCATGACACAGTTGTAACACCAACGATGAATAAAAAACACAAGTAACCAAAGAGACTGTGTATGGTCGATGACACCGTAATCTGTTCAAGTAACGCCGATATATGCTCATTTTGCGCTCATCAGCATCAACAGATGCGTTACAGATTTGTAAAGTCGATTCATAAGCCGTATAGACATACTTGTAAACATATCATTTAGCGGAAACTCCTCGTTGAAGCGTGAACCCTTAGCCGAAGGCGCGTGTTTGATATTTTGTTACCTCTTCCTATTTTCGGTGCCTCTCTTTTCGCAGTGAAGATAAGCCAGCGGTGCTTGAGGCGTATACAAAGTGGCTACGTAGGATCGGCGTAGGATGAGAGCAAGCGAATCCGGGGTTCGACGGTAAAAGCGCAAATATTTGAGGGGCAAATAGAGTGATACTTGGACGGGGATCCGGTGCAGCCAGACTATCGGTGCCTCACCTCAAGTGGGCGAGCTGTGCCTGGTTTCACCACAGCGGTTGCTGCAGCCGTTTCGGAAGGAGTAAAATCCGCCGTGCACGCGCCCCAATAAATTGCAAACATTAGCGAAGTAGCTCCCGCAGCCTGAAACTCTTGCGTCTGGCGCGGGAAGACGTCTTTGGAATGCAAAAGAGGATCCCTGCCCCGCCCTGCAGAACCGGAAGCAGCCGAACGAGCTGCATAAGACGTCGCGGATTTACCGTGAGATACGTTACACGTAACAATCGCTGGCGCAGTTTCCGCGAGGGATGGATAATGACGGGGGGGATGGAGCACTCCCGGATATTGGTCCAGCGGTGCATTTCTCCTATCGCCGATTGCGCGGGAGGCTCGGAGATGCGATTTGAGCTCTGTTTGACGCGCCTATTTGTCACCCTGGGAGGTGGCGCAGCGACGGGGGTCGCAGCCTAGGACGAAACCAGGGACACCCCCACCATTACCCGCAACGCCGCCGCTATTAGTCTTCTCGATGTTATTGAATGGACCATTATCGTCGTATAATACCTCGATATCTCTCGGTGGTTAGGCGGAGCGAGAACCCGTATCACCGCCAAACCGCCGGGGTGAGGTTTACGCGGAAAAGCTCTTCGCGAGATTTTCGTGTTTTCATCGAGTCCGCGGCCGCGCGAGAATCGCGGCAAATTCCGGGGTGAATTAAAATTCACGCGAGTCGAATCCACCTACGCAGCGGAAGGCAAAACGGCCGCGACGCCGCGACTTTTCCCGCCTGCTTCTCATCAATCAGCCGGTTGAAAATTCAATTTGTCTCCATTGATAGGAATCTGCTGAGTCGGCGACGCCACTCGCTTCCACGCGACGCGGCACGGCGGCACAGCGACGGAAATTCCAACGGCGACATATGGAGAAACACTCACACCGCGTGCAATCCGCGTGTCTGCATCCAGCCGCTGCACCAACACCTGACGTGGCTAAATTACGCGGGGGATGGATGGGAGAGCTTCCAAAACCGTCACGCAACGCGGAAGCTTTAACGCTGCAGCAGTCACGGCAGCCGAGTCGTTCGTCTATGCAGATCTGGGCTGAAGCGCAGGGCAAACACCGCCGATATAATCAGGGAGAATTAAACCGTCTCAGTCCTAGCCAGCCCGAAACTACGCGAGAATCTTGCCGCAGCCGCAGCGCTGCGAGACGTAACGCGGAACTGGATTCTATATCGAATTATAAGTTGTTACCGGGATGCGGTGTCTTGGCACCTTACGTAGTGTCTCGTCGTTACGGTTTCCCGTGTTCTCCGACGCCTAGCCTTTCTAGTTAACGACGCAGTGGCCAATCAGACCCCACCTCGACAGCCTCTTCCGGAATTCTCGGGCTCATCCGGAGACGCGCGAGATAGGAAGGGAATTCAAGCTCGACTGCCGATGAGTTTCCGTGTCGTCCTCCATGTTCCTCGGGCAAATAAAAGCCTCCGGGAACTTCTCTGATTGGACATGTTCCCTGTCCTGGAATCACATCCACGTAGCGCACTGGTCGAAATGACAGTCGACATTGAAATGAGGCCGGCGTGGTAAAGCCAGCGATAGAAAAATTTGCAACATATCGAACAAAGTCTTATGTCATTGTTGAAATTGTTAATTTACCGTAGAGCTACCTATATACTTGCGTAAGTCAACGTTTGGCTTTGAATATCCGTTTTCGTCACCGTCTGTTACTAATCGAGACTCGCTCTGATTTCTTTATTTCTGCGTCAAATGAAAATGTCTTAGAGTGTTTTTGCTGCGTAATGCGTATAGAATAAGGCTGCCAAGCTTTTTCTTGTGTTTGATCTCGATATTTGGAGATGTATACGATAACGTCGAGACACCTTGCACCGTCTCTTCAACCGACAATGAATGATGCTGGTTAACTTGGCATATCAAGTCGTGATGGATGGACAGACGCTGATGAGATGTTTGGTTCTCCGACGTTCGTATAAAGTACACATCGAGAGATTAACCGAGTCAACTGCGAATACAGGTCTTAGTTGATTGGTGAAACGAGTAGGCTTACGCGTGTCTGTGTGCCTGGTTGCTCTTCCTCTCTCTCTGTAGCCTTGATAACAACGCAAGTAGTCGAATCTCTCGGTATTTCCTCAGAGATTTCCCGACAAAGGCGAAGAGCGAAGTCTTCGTCCGATTTGTCTACCGTGAAGTGCACTCTGGCAATATGTGGGTTCAGGTCGTGTCTGTTCTCGCCATTGATTCGAGTTCGGGCGAGTGTCGATGGCCGGTGGTGCGAAAATAATGACACCTACTCTGGGCACAAGCGAAGTGGATATTTCTACCTGCCTCCCGGTAACAAGTATCCAAGGTATAAAATTCTTCTTCGAAAGATCGGAACCGCAGTTCCGGAAACTCGTTATTATCGAAGCGAAGCTTGCCTGCGGAGCTGAAACGACTGGAGCTTCCGCGGGCGCGTTGTTTCAGAATCTATAAAAAAACTTCCAGCTCGAGCTTTAACTCGGGTCTGAATGGAGTCATAAAATGTTTATTCCTATCCTCTCCCATCCCCGGATAAACGCTCTCTATATCCTACCTGTAAGCAAATTAGTAGCAACTTTTATTCCTCGTAAGGCCGTAAAGTTTTCGTATCAACGCGTTAAACTATTACCATCCGCAGGCTTATTATAGGTATATAATTTTACGGCCAGTGTGGCTGGTTACGCGAAATATCCTCCCTGCAAGTCATGCATTCGCGGTGAGTCCTCGTCCCGATAAAAACTTTCAACATTTCGTCATTCTTATCCTCCTTCATTTCCGCCCAATGCCCGTTACCACGCGGATGAGTAATGCACGGATCGTATTGACACCCCGGACTTTGGGTGGCGCTAATAGTTATTCGCTTAGAGCGATGCAGGGTCACGCATAGGCAAACAGCAATGTACACGTCCAATCGTAACGTAATGACTTGGTCTCTCCGTTATGCAACTAGTTTCTCTTGTGTGCACTGTGCTCATCCACCCTCTGGCTTCACCCTGGCAAACGTGCGTACGTTAGGTCGATCAACATTAATTAATATCGTTCACATGCACACCGTACCAATGAATTACCCATCTCTGCGGCGAGTAATCCAGTGTTCGAATCGCTCGACGCTGCCCGGTTTCGAAAGCTGTACCAAATGTCGACCTCGCAGATTGTTTCATCCATTTTTCTTCACCTTTCAATCGTGGATATGAGTAGCCTAGGCCCGTCTCTGAGCAATTTCTCCCAAATTGATTTTTCAGATTCGTTTTCGAACACGAACAATCGCCAACGATCCAAAGAATGAGATTTCTGCAAGACTGGCTGTTCAATTACTTACATCAATTTGTGCGACTTTGGGATTCAGACAATGGAACGGCGGAGAGGGATCTTGAATTAGATCTATGTATACTCAAAGACAAAATGACGGACTTCGGCTCCATTGAACGTTTCAATTTACGAACTTTGAATTCGATTGCTAATTGACCCCCAGGATTATATAAACGGTGTGCGTTAGTCGTTAAGAGCGAGATGAGATTGGTCAGATCGGCATAACTGTCGCAGATCGAAGGATTTGCGCGTTTTCTCGTTATTTCGGACAAATTCAATAATCTAGCAACGGATTCAACGTGAATCCCGCGCATCGAGCCTCCGGCGTTTGATTGTTGAAGTGTTTTGCACTTTCGTTCAGCACTTGGGCGAAAAATCAGATTTCTGAAAAAGTGTGTTCAGAAGGTTATCCTCAAAACGATTCTCAGGCTGAATCGAGCCGATTTGGAATTTTCCGATTCTGCCTGAAGATCGATTTCGACTGCTTGTGGAATACGAGGATGAAAAGTGTAAAATAGAACGATGAAATGAAAAGGGGACGGCATGATTATTAGGTTATCCTGTTGGCTGGCGATTTGGTATCGAGCGGACATGAATTTTACAACTCGTTTAATATAATCAGATTATCCGAATCCGCCGCGGTGGCGTTACCACGGTCGTGCAGCAGCAACGCAGCCATCCTGCAGCGGTTCTACAGGACGCGGAGATTTGGGACGCCCGCAATGAATACAAATATAACGAATTTTTCTCATCCATTTTATTCTTCATTTTCTCTCTGCACGACTAATCCGCACTCATCCGCATTTGCAGTGCAAGACCTGCACCAGCGGCGACGTAGGTAATGCCTACCGATGAAAGAGCAAAGTGGAGCGTCAAGCAAACGCGGTGTTTTACAAATTTCGCTGTAGAGACCGTCGTAATGAAATCCGTTGGCCTGGAGTCGCGTCTAAACGAACCGGGGTCAGGTTATAATTTTCTCCCATTCGTTTCAGACTTTTCCACGCCTCTCGCGGAGACCTAAATCGATGCATATCCAAAGTTATATCATTGCGTCGGATTCTCGAAACTCGGATATACGCCACGCGTGGATGCGACGATAGGCTTAGAGCCGAATAAAAAGAAGCCGATGCTGCATTGCGGTAGCAAATTTTGATCAGCCAGAGCCGCTGCAGGGCAGGTTCACCTGTTTTAATTTTGTCATAAAGAACGGAGGAGTTCAAACGATTGTATACGTTCGGTCCGTGTGCATTTTCGGTTCGGATGGTGCCCGCAACTTTTACTACAACTGCTGCAGGGATTAAAGCGCGCGCCGCGTTCGAGTAATGAAAAAAAATAAGGACGTAGCACGGCGGAAAATGGATTTTTACGATGCTTACTTAGAAAATCCTGTAAAAGCTGGCTTTGCATTTGCGCGTTAAAAAGAGTTTCGAATTACCGGAACGCTATTTCACGTTGCAGAGTTCGCGCGAGTTGAAAATATAGCAGCATCGCCTATTCGTATCTTCGAGTAGGTAGATCGCAAGCTTTAATAACGTGATCAACAGGGTGAATGATTTATTAAAAATTCAAAGAACGTTCATTGCGCGTTACCCGCTGATTGATTAACGACTGAACCGCACGGAATAGAAACATGAATATGTATTGCGCATCAAAATTCCCGCTCAAAAAATGCCTCGTCCACAAATTTGCTGATATTTCGAATTCATATTTTAAACGCATCAAATTTGCTGACGAGAATTCAATGGTAAATTTCAATACCGACGTTTCCTGTTTCGTGATGAAAATCGACAAATGCTTAGCCCGATCGTCACGCGGAACTAGAAACATTTGCTCGGAGATACAGAGAGACGGCAAAGCTGCCGGCTGAGCCTCTGTTGTCAACCGAATCACCGTAATTATAGCGCGACGATAATTTCAACGCGTAATTATCAATGGTGGTTGAACGGGTCACGGTTCATCACTATTGATAGTGTGAACTATCCTGTCAAGCTAGGCTACAAACCCACAATAGGCCGAGCAGTCTCATCCCCCGCCTAATTATCGTACGTGCCTAATTTCAAGGCAGAACGTTCAGACGCGGTAACCGTGATTAATGCTGATCACCAAACGCCATTAATTTTCACCGTGATTCACTGCAGCGTCAGGCGAGCGAAGGATGATTTCCGTGTGCGACGCTAATGGGATTCCCAAGCTTTATGAAGAGAAAAACAAACCGAAACAAGAAAGAAGAAAAAAAAAAAATTACTTGGTAATGATATTCCGTAAGAGTAAAAAAATTACCAACATTGATTGACACGTGTCTTGACCGACTCGTGTATTCGCGAACTGCAATTTTCATTGAAGTGATGTATTTAAGGTTGGCTCAAGGTTCGCGAAAACAGCGTTATTGCGCTGTAGCAGTTCAAGAGACTTTTAAGTTATGACGCACGCTCACTTAGGAGGCAAAATCGTAATTCGAATATTTTATGCGGACGTCTGACCGCGCATTACCGGCCGCTGAAGCTGAATGGACAATTTTGTTTGCGGCATAGTTAATTTAGGCCGATACAGTTTCACGGGGAATCAGATACTGGCGGAAATCGATAAGCAATTGACAGAAGATAATTACCGTGCTGGGTCCGGTCAGCATATGCATACCGGACTCCGTTCGCCGCATTGGAATTCTATCTGTGAGGACACTGGAGGCTTGGGAAACGGTCGTTGATTCTCATGATGCGAAAAGAACATTCATCGTGAAAAAATGTTCCCCATGGCTGCTGATTTACGTTTGTCGTGTCGGAATTTCGTGTGCATAATCGCTATAGCTGCGAGATGTTGCGGTGCGAATTTCAACCCTCTCAGCGCAAACTTGGCCAAGCAAATTTTCTAACGAGGACGGCGTTTCCCTCCGTCAGTAATGGAATCTTTGTGTGTACGTACGAGCCAAGTTTCATACCGGTTCTGCTCGAGTCTGGTTCCGCCCGAAAGCGAGTTACTCAACTATTACAGACGCGGAGCGATCTTGCAGAATTCAATCCCTTGGGATTAACGGATTTTGTTTATACGACAAATACGCTCTCCAGTTAGCATTACTTGGCCAAGTAATTATCAGTCTTCGACGAGCCGCGGTATTAGATTCCTATTGACGGCTTGCAAATTCTCAACCAAAGTCACTCGGTCCGATCGGCACGACATTGCTTCAACGGTCTGTCGACGTGTGTCTCTGTACTGGTTTGTATCACCCCATCAGACTTGAGCCCTGCACCGAATCTGATTGTAAGTCGTGCTGAATAGTCAACTGCCATTCGCCGATCGCAAACGACAGAAGCTCTTGTTGTCACTCCAAATTACGAATTCCAGTTGCAGTAACAAATTACGGTGGCTGCGACAGAAATCGCGAATGCGAAACCCTCGACTCCGGATGAATTTCTCCGCGAAAGAATTCTTTTTGACGAAAAACGCTTCGATGCATGCCGTTGTGAAAATGGAACAGTGCGTCTGAGTCTACAATCCCTTAACTCCGAGGAGTGCGGGGGTGGGGGGGCACCTTATTATCTAGCGAGCGAAATAATTGCGTGACTTTGTTGCGTTTACCTGAAAACGAGCCACTTCAAAGTTAAGAGTCCACGTTATATTTTTCAACGAGGTCAGACCGGTGTGTGTTTCTTTGAGCCACCGCCGTCTACCGCCTACAAACGGCTACAATCTGACTGGCATAACGATATACTCAAGGCTCGACTCACCTGTCGTTGCAACCTCGCACCGAGCTTTCAATTGAGAGAGCACATAAAAAAAAAAAAGTTGTAGGTATTTGTAAATCAGTCTGTGACTTGTATTCGTCTACTCAAAGCCCCGATCGGCGTTTATGCATACTGTGCATACCTACAAAGTGTCTGCATTTTCTGACAGCGTCGATTCGATTCGCTGTTCAATCATTTTTCATCACCCAATTCACAATCCGCTTTTGTTTTACTAAATTCGTACACCAGTGTTTGCCCATCGATCGGATCAAATTGTCGAGTTTTTAAATTCTACCGCAGTCTGGCTTTCATCTACAATTAATGCTCGTAGTGGTGGTAAGATTTTGTCGTGTTCGAGCCGTCGTCGTCTAGCTTCATAAATCTCAGGTATAATATAGTCATGATGCATAGTTGTGAAGTTATCCGGTGCGGCGGAGCGGTTAGTCGATCTTGAAATAGAAGTGCACGATCGTTACCTTATGCAAGTATAAGGTATAACCGAACTTTGTCGTCGATCAGAAAATTTCATTTCATATACCGATAGTCGAACCTAGCGGCAAATTAGAAAGTGCCGGGTATACTTGCGATGCAAGGGTCGACGTTACGGCGTCGTATCCTCTTATCGCAGACACTTTCATGCTCTTCGCAGCTCTTCCCTTACACCTTGGCAGCTTGCAGAATTACTTTTTCCTGAAAATTTCCATCGAAAGATCATACCCAAGAAAATTCAAAGAGCGGTGTATAAGACTACAATTTACATTCACAACGGTGATTATACGGACACCACTTTTTCGGAGTAAAAATTACTTCGGTTGCGGCATTTGACAAGTGTACAACAAACACTTGCTGATGTAACATCGATACGAAGTTGACTAGCCGATGCGATGGTGAGATCGATGGCGTAAACAGCCAACCATAAGTTATTAACGGAAGCGCACGAATGACGGAGGAATTATGATTTATTCGGTGAGTTTAGCTCAGCTCGCTCACTCGTTTATTTAGCATTTCAATGCGAGTTAGAACGGGCAATTTAGCTATTTTTGTTGAGTCAAAGCCCGAGGGAACGCTTTGAACTCCACGGTGTTGGTAATTTTCATCATGTGCCGGCTGCGAAACAGCCACGCAGGAAAAAGAATTGACCCTGGTTTCGGAAAATTTCATAACAAGCACCGTCGTTCGAGAGCTGATGCTTGACGAAAAAGTCGAGCATCCTTCGAGCAGCCTTAAAATCGATCGATCGTATTTCTTCTCGGTCGAAATATTCTTCGTGAAATTAATTTGCGGTATTCGGATTCGCTCGAGACGCGGTCAAAACTTGACAGGCTCAAACGGACGTTGTATGAGTTCACACTTTCTACGCGCGCCGTTACATTTACACATTTGCATAGGGTGATATTAATT
The DNA here is from genome assembly GCF_021155785.1 of Neodiprion fabricii. Classification (NCBI taxonomy): domain Eukaryota; kingdom Metazoa; phylum Arthropoda; class Insecta; order Hymenoptera; family Diprionidae; genus Neodiprion; species Neodiprion fabricii. Next base: position 4,461,357 of record NC_060244.1, read on the forward strand.
TTCGCTCCACCCAGTGTGGTCAGTCGTCTAGTTCGCGTTTCGTTCAACGCTGCCCTTTGTCGAGCTTCAGGCAGCGCTCCACAGTTTTTAATTTCAATTTCCAAGTAGATGCATTCCCGCCGCACCATCGCAGCTGCTGCAGAGCTGTTTCCAGTGGTCAAGATGAAACATAAAGCACGATCCCCTCGTTGGTCTAATCTCACTTCGTTCCGCGGTGACTTCGTCGAGTGTCAATTTAAACGGAGAAACTTATTCCATATCGCTCTTATTGAACGTACCAAAATGCACCTACGGCAAGACTTGGCTTTCGATGTTGTTGTCCGCCGTTCGAGAGCTCCGTGTTAGGAATTTAGCTTCCACGAGCTGATCATAGTTGCTGCAGTTGGTTCAACAACACTTTCGTTATTGCCCGAGCGGCGTGGCAGCAGCAGCAGCATCAGCAAGCCTCAGGTCGGTCTCCTACAATCCCCCAGGGCTCCAAAAGCGGGAAAAGCTGCCCACCTGGCGGGCACTAATATTCGCAAGGGTCCTCAACAGTTGCGAACTGTTTTAATTAATCTACATCGAATTACTCAACCATCCGAGCCGGGCCACGTTTTGCGACCTCTACAAGATCATGCTCGGTATCCACTTATGGGAGTTTCTATTACTTCTCTCTCGGGCCGGCGGGATGCCGGCCTTGTGCCTGAAATTCCTGACAGGTAGGACCATCGTTGGAGAGACGTGTAACCGACAAAGAGGGCCAAATTAGATCGACGATTATCACTTTGTACCCTCGCCACCCCCTCGATTGACAATTAATTAGAAAACTCGACCGGGAGTAGTTGATGAATTAATCTCTCGCCGATCCGTAAGTCTCTTCTGAATTTCACGGTCAGTTCATTGGCACTCGCCAAGAACCGCCAGCCTCTGATCTGCTGATCTCTGACGAGGCATGGTCGACGTAAACAGGATGGGCCGCACCTTCTTTCGACGCTCACTGTTCAAAGTTTGAAAGAACCAACGTGCGCTTAGCAAATGATATTTGCTTAATGAACGAAATTCTTGCATCAGACTACGTACTTATTTTCCCACTTGACTTTGAATGAGCATAAAATTTCCTCCACTTTGTTTGTGATACTGTTGTTTGGTTTGGCCTTCTGGCTGTTGTGGAATTGGCCAGGAATGAAAATCCTGGTGAACCCCCCTCCCCCCCCCCCCCCCCCCGGAATGAAAGAAACCAGTGTTTTCAACCTGTAGTAACGCACTTGGTTCGTTCGCACTGAAAACAGTAGGTATAACAGGGGTTAAGAAACGGTGCAATCTAGGCGAGAGGGGGCTTAAAACAAAGTACATTTAATAAGAAGTGAGAGAGCGAGGAGTCGGGGGGTCGTCGGTGAAATGCTACGCTGACTCCGGTGGCGCGGCACTGCAGCCGGAGAGAAAATGCCGGGAGGAAGTCTTCGGAGCCGGGAACAGAAGAGGGTAGCGGAATGCGAAAGTCGAGTGTCTCGAGAGTCGGCGGCTTGACGGTTGAGGTAACGACTACATTTACGTCAAGTTGACGGGAGCCGGTCGCGCGTCGCGTCGCCACCCTGGCTCGTGGATGAGGCGGAGGGTTGAGACGACGCCGACTGACGACGACGTCTGCTGCACGCCGGATTAAACAAATAAACGCGACGGAAACGCTTGACGCTGCAGCTTCACGGGAGCGATTCTTTAACTCCGCTAATTACGACACCCGGCACCTCGAGCCGCGTTTTCGCAGCGCCGTCGACGGCCTCGAGCTTTGTTTTTCTCAAAGCCGACTAACGATCACCGCCGGGGTTCGAAGAGACGGCCGTTTGAATCGACGATAAATACTGGCAAATAATGGCGGAAATCGGGTGAAAAAAATGACGACACAGGCTGAAACGATCCGCACTTTAATCGAATAAAGCTCCTCTCGATTGCTGACAAAGCGACGCTTCTCCCGTCTGCGGATGGATCGCCGCTGTGTTGGGGGTTGGGGGTTGGGGTGGTGATGAATCGCTAGAAAATGAATAACGCTGACGCGACCGGAGGAGGTGAGAAAAGACGGACGTATGTCGCGGGAGCGAGAATTGGCCGGAATCGGACGTGGGGATCAGCGAAACTGCGGCGATAAGTCAACGTCGCGCGGCTCGTCGTAGGCTCGTCGGACGAACGGACGGATGTCTTGGGGAAAAAATCTTGGAAGTGAGAAAGAGAGAGAGAGATAGAGAGAGAGAGAGAGAGAGATAAAGAGGGAGAAACAGAGAGAGAAAGAGAGAGAGAGAGAGGAGAAAAATAGCGGCGAAGGCCGGGGAACTAAGTCGATTTTAATTTAACCGAAGCGCAAATTAAAAGGCATCAATCTGAGGGCCAAAGCGCCTTGGAAGATTACGCGGTGGAGCTCGAGGGCTGCGTCTCGGCGGTAAAGGTATCATATCCCCGATGCTCCCCGATGGCTGTTCCTTTACTTCTTAATAACTTCGCTGCGAGGGTAAATGTAGAAGAAATTTATATTAACCTTTCGACGATTGGTTCGTTCGGTACAATCTCAAGGGAAGATCGGACAAGGAGAATCCTCGATACAAAGAAAAGGGCCCTTAGGCAGAAATCAAATTGCAGTCTTATAACGTGGAAAAAAGTCCCTCCTCCTACCCACGCCCAGTCGATTCTTTCCATATCTCTTGATTAACTTTTCAGATTGAATCGCATCTTCTCTCCCCGAGTCAATCGGACCTTGATTAGAGTCATGCGGCCCGAGTCGAATTTCCGTTTTTATGCAAAATTCCTCCTTCAAGTGTTACCGGAGGTTCGCCACCGTGAAAAAATACACCTCGGTAGATTATTTCTTCCGTTCACCGCAACGGTGAAAATCGACTGGGTGTCTGGTGTCGAATAAGCAGATGTAAATACGAGCATCGATGAAAGAGTAGCACTGTTCGCTGGGAATTCAGACCACCGAGGGTTGAGAACCGAGCGAATGGGACTCTTCGTAAAGCGAAAATGCTCTCTCCTGTGGGTTCGCGGAACTTTTGATGCTTCGGTGCTCGATACTAATTTAAAGCCAGTCTGGCGTGGGCACGTTGCGTTGGTGGTGAGGTGGTGGTGGTGGTTGGCTTGCCCGGATATCATTGTGAGTCGCGGGGTTCGCTCCACTCTAATAACGTAATTACCTGTAGCAACGTATCTGTACCAGACTGCACCGCGTTATTTGAGATTAAGAGGCTCGGCATAGAAACCAGCGATGAAAGCGAAAGTAGGGCTCAAGTACACTTAGAAAAATGTTTGGTTTGAACGGCCTAAATTTGTTTATCATAAACAGATTTAAGGGCTAATTCACAGTTCAGCAAGCCCCGTTTCGACGCAACCAAAAATATTCATATTCTCAAATTATTTTAAACACTAACCGAATAGATTTTGGTTCCCTCTACAAAAAACTTTGACACCGTAGTATGATTGATTCTGTTGCGTTTGTAAAATCAGATCTAGACCGGGAGATTATTTGTTAAAGATTGTAGAATCATTTTCCAGCTTTTATAATTGAAGGAAAATCGACTCTGCGGAATTCCCGTGAGATGAGTTAGACGAATCGGTAAAACAACGACAAGGGAATGTGCCATCGTCAAAATAAACGATGACCGAACCATTTTTATTATTGCTAAAATTTTGCTAAACTCGAAAAATCCTAGAGTCAAGTTTTCCACGTAATAAAGTAGGAATTTAAGCATGAATTAACCTTTCTGGATCATTATTGTGACATTGTAGTGTAACAATTATCGTAATTATTTGTTCAAGTTTACCACATAAAATTCTTTTGAAATTTCAAATTTGTTATTCGCAACAGTACTGTATCGTGTCTTCTCGAATAAAATCTTTGAACAAAATGCATCGCGTACAGATATCGATTTTGTCTAATTGTCGTAAAGTCTTCTCCGTCAATGAGTCTAAAATTTGGAAGATGTGACACAACGAGACGCACGTGGTTCGCTACTCGAATATTGCCGGAAGAAGTTGCGAGGTGAGTCCCGCCCCGTCCTACCTTCATTCAAATCCCGAAGTCCATCCTGTCCGAGGATGCTTTGTAAAGACTGGGAGCACGGGCGGCAGGAACCGCGCTGCGGCAGACTTGGCGATAATTACTTGGGTCCACTCAGCCTCCATTCCACTCCGCGTTGGCGACCCCGCTGGATGAATGTATTTGTTGAGATTACGCGAAATGGTTATAAGCGAATGGACCGGTAGCCTGTAGTGGATGCAGCGGCCTAGCGGTGCTGCACCGCTATCTCGCAACTGCAGTTACAACTGCACAAAGGTTAATGGATGCTATTGTTGCTGCTAGTTCAGCTGTAGTAGAACGCTTTGGCGAGCAGACGCTTCGTTCGTACGTTTTCGTCCGCGTGGTTATTCCTACGCTCGACGATTTCCCCGGCACACCCTGCGCCGCCTGCTCGGGCTAATGGTAAAAGTCATTTTAAACGTTCCGCCCGATTCTCCTTCCCATCTCGATACGCGTGCACGCGAGAGCTTTTCGGCCTAGCTCGGCGTAGATTTTTCCCTCTGCCCGCAGCGCAGAGTCGAAATTAGGGGCGACGGGAGTTTGTCTCCGCGCATCAGCGTAATATCGGCAACGTTCGATGGGGGAAAAGCAAGAGAAAAAAAATTCCGAATCAGCGACACCCGTTGCCTGCCGAAGAGAATACACGGATATCGTTTTCGTCTTTACCCCATTAGTCGGACCGCGGTGTGGGATATTCTTCGTCGAAAGAAAGAGAGTGACGAGGCCGACGCTTTTCCGTTTAATCTCAAAGGTTATCGCGAGCCTCTGATGAACTGGAAGATCAAATAATAGAGTTGGCAAATAGGGGTGCCTTTGCCGCCGCCGCCGCCGCCGTTTCGACGCCTCCGGGAATTTCAGGGAATCGAATCCAGCCCAGGTTTTATATCCTATTCCGATCCAATTTCTCTGATACTTATTATACATACTTTAACCATTGAGACGAAGAAGCTTTCCGATCGTTTTCCTAACCTCATAAAATTGACGCGTATTTTTTTCGTCTACAATGTATCTAAATTCCTGGCTCAGATTTGCGTTGGGATGAACAGTGTCTAGGCAAACACCTGCAGTGATGCCAGGATCTGACCGCCGCCGGAGATGGCTTTCGTAGAGTTTTCGGCTTAACCCAATTGCGGCCAGGCGACAACGAAGCGATATTCCAACCTCGTAAACAACTCTAGCCAACTTTCAAGGGTTTTCCCCATTTACAAGTGCTTATCTGATACTCGTCGCGCTTCTCTGCCCGATCCGAGTAGCGCAATCAAGCAGACGAGGGTATCCGACTCACGCTTAAAAGCTGTACGCCACTCTTTTCAAGCCTAAATTATTCCATGAATCGGAAGAAAACTGTATCGAAGGTCTGTAAAATATTCTTCACCTATCTCAAACTGCTTCGAGAAATACTGGCAAGCTGGCCGAGTGAGGCGTTCGTCGTAGACCAGAGCTTGCACGTGACGTATATACGTACGTTTGGAGTAGAATTTGCTACCTTGGTGCAGCATTTACAGAGCTGTCAGGGGGTGATGGATGACCGAAATTATCGACACCCTGGCTTGCTCCCTCAGGATAACACTGCACAAGCAGACGTGCCTTGTGTTTGCTTTTGCCTCGGCTGGTTGCTTCTCATGTATAGGGCATCACCTATTCATATGCCTCCATTCAAGAGACAGATCTAACGGGATAGTCTCGCGGCTGACTTGCCGAGTGGTAAGCCGATCATTAATCTCACCGGCATTCGTCTGCCTTGATGTCAGTTTAGGACAAAAATTGAAACCGCGAACTCCGGAGGATGTTTAAGTTTTCAAAACTTCTTCTTCACGCGCTGGATCCGTCAACCTGAGATTACCAATGACTCCAAGTGACCCTGAAAATCTTGGAGTGCTCTAATCGTCAATTTGTTACTAAACGACAGTCGTTCCAGGGGAGTTTTGTTGGTCTTATGGGTCGTTGCAGGGTGCCGGAATCATTGAGTTCGGTACATGGCGTGAGGTATAATACTTGGCACCGCGGTGAGTCGGAAAATGACGACGAGAACAGAGAGAGAGAGAGAGAGAGAGAAAGAGAGAGGGAGCCAGAGCGAGAGTGAGTTACTTGACTCTGCGGTAAGACTGCGTGGCCTTAGCCCTGCGGCGTCTACACACGTTGGACTTGCGGTAAGAATAATAGAGCCAACGCCAGGAGAAGTACATCGAGCCGTTTATCAAGATTCTCGAATAAGTTACGGGGCTGGTTTCGAAGCGGAGAAGGGAGCGAGGGGCGAGGAGATACGGAGGAGAGAAAGGAGAGGAAAGTAAAGGAAGCGATCTTGGCGTAATGCAGTCACCGCGGGACGCAAATGATAATCTCAGAGAAAAGTGTATGACGGCTGATTTATCGTCAACTCAACTCTCGCTTCTCCCTTGCTGCGGCATGCAGCCATTTGCAGGTCGATGCGGAACGATATCCAAGACACGCAACCCTTGAAATTTCGCATTCTCCTACCCCGCTATGTCTACGGCGTGGAAAAAGATTTCCACTCGGCGTTCAATCGTGATAGATTATCGCACCGACGCACCGGGAGTAGCCTGTCATCCGGGATAGTGGTTACACCTCGTTTAGCACCCTAGAACCATGAGTATCCTAGTCCATGCCAGTCAATCCGAGGGTCCTAGACGTTGGGTAAAATTGAGCTGGAACATCGCGATGCCTACGAAACTTCCAAAGACTACAAACTGCAGGGTTTGAAGGTCCTGAGGGGATCCGTGACGCGACAACGTCAGTTTTGACGTCTGCCCAGCGTTTAATTGCGACGCTGATTGTTGTTATGATTATTTTATTGCCCTCAACCGGGGAGGGAATCGGACTACAATTAATACCCCGACGCGCGGTATGTCCGTTTGTAAACATCCAGGAATTCTCTTCCATTCGGATTCCATAGGGTCAGATGATGGACATTGGGCGGCCGGTAACTGGCCAGAACTCGAGGCCCTATACCGAGTTTCCGGTGACCGCAGGCCTTTGTCATCCGAGCGTGAAATTGTTCTTGCATAATTAATGAGGCCCACCGGCGCTGGGGTTTTCGATAAAAGTATTTCGCTGTGTGAATGCCACCCTGTTCTACAATTCCAAGCGGTACCCATGATAATGGCAGAGTCTGGTCAGCTCCAGATTCCAACATTAGAATCGCCGACCCATCAACTCGTCCGTCGCACCATTTAGAACGCGGAGAGATCGACCCCGGCACTTTACGGAGCAGGGTATCCATCGATGAATACGCCAACGACGCCATAATGCGGAAATACGTCAGCGGTTCAGCGCTCTCCGCGTCTATACCGTTCGCTATTTCGGGCACGCATATGGCACCGAGTATGACTTAACCATACATCAATGAATTCCCCCTACGTTATACGGTGTAGCTATGGATGGATAATCACCGACGCACGCGCTGGTGGTTACGCGTATTAGATATTACCGGGGCTCACGGGATAAGATTCCGACTTCGGGCAAATTATGCGGCTCGAGAGATGATTAATTTGCGATCCTTGGCAGCCTGCGTGGGAGGCGAGGATCGGGAAATCAGCTTTCGCCACAGGAATCTCCTTATACGTACGTATATGGGATTTGTTTAAGAACAAATTGATTCGTGGAACGCGACTACTCGATCCGAATATAATATGTTATTCGACCTTCAATCCACGCTTCGCAGAAACGATTGACTAGCGATGTCGCTCGGTCTCTCTCTCTCTCTCTCTCTCTCTCTTTGTCTTTCGCTCTTCCGCCATTTGAAACCGCATTGAAATCCCCCGATAGGTTCGAAATGACAGAAGCCAAACACTCCGAAGTTGGAAGGATACTTTAACGATCCCTGCTGGGCTTTCATTTAAATGTAAATGAGCCTGCTCAAGGGAAGGAAAGATGGATGGGTGAAAGGCACCTATCTTCGGGGTGATGTTACTCCGACTGGAGCACAGGTGAGACGGTAGCTAGTGATCTATTTGCATTCCGGTAAATTATTCCTTAGCTACGTTCGGCAGCTTTGCTGTGCGGAAAGATTTCTTACCACTTTGTTTCACGCTGCGTAACTTCCTGTCGAACAGTTACCGGACTTTCCTTAAGCAGAAGCACAGGTATATCGGGCATACGTATGTCGCTCGGCGCAGTTGGGTAGCGAATTTTCAGTCGGGCGACAAGTTTGGGGCTGGTGCACCGCACGGATGGGTGAATTGCATTCGGGTGAAGCGACGAGGGGTGAGATATATTCGGGAGAGGAGGAGGGATAGACTGGAGAGAGATACTTTAAACTAGCCAAGCACGGAATTAGTCAGCAGCTCGGGTTCCGCTTGCTCGAGCCGCGGCTGACTCAAGAGGGTTTTGTGCAGCCAGCGTTATATCCTAGATGTCCCGATTCCCCGCCCCCGCACTTTCCCTATTTCCATTCATGGGTATTAGATTTCGCCGGAATTCGCGCCGGTGTCGCTGCGCACACTTTTCCTTCCAACTCGATATAGAGCTTCAAAGATTGGTACTCGAAGTTTGAGGAAAACCGTTCAGCTGTGACTCGACATGGAAAAAATAAATTTCTCGCTTTATCTCACGTGCGGCACATCGAGAATCAGGAGTCCAGGGTGCAGGAAAAGTGGGATCAAGCATGTAAGGTTTTACCGGGGGTTATGTCAAGTCTGCGAAGAAGCGTAGGCCTTGTTTACGATCGTAAACACAGCGTAAATCTAGCTGGTCAGGCCGTTTGGCGAATATCCAGAGTTATCTTTTGAAAAATCGCGATATCCTTTTTCCAGCTCCTCCATGGCCGCAGTACCGTGAAGATGAATGACTTTTGAACGAAGGCACCCTCTACCATTTTCCCTCCGCAAAGTTTTCAAGTGTTTCGAATTTTCATTTCACTTTTGTATACATCTCTTTCACCATCTCTTTCCGCATATTTAACAGGCATAATTATTCAGGGCGGTCATTGACTGTCAAAACTTTTGTCATTATTCTTATTATAAATTATTATTTTTTTTTTTTTCGTTTTTCAAGTGAAAAAGTTGCAGTATCCGCGCGTAACGATTCCCATTCACAGGCCACTTACGTGATTTCCGACCTGTTCCCGTCTAATTAACAACAATTCACTTCCCCCTCCCCCCCTTCCTCTCTTTCGTGAAATTTCTTTCATTCTCCGATTATTATTTTTATTATTACTATATTATTACACTACGTTTTTTAAAAAATCTCTCCTTCTCTAAGGCACAGCGACGCTTTGAGAGTGCTTCTTTTCTCCGCGTACACATAAAGAGACCGAAAAGTTCAGACGGTAAATGGGTCTTCTCGACTACTCTTAAAACACAATGGAGCGTTATCGCTCGATTGACCGCACTTTCTCGCCTTCTCGTGAAACCTCCCCCCTCTCCCCCCCCCCCCCCCCCCATCCCCCATTAGCTACACCCCCATTACACTATGGGTGAAACGAGAAGAAGGGGGTCAAAAGACACAATAGTTTTAGCCTCGACAATCGGCTGATTGGAGGGAATTACGGAAACGAATTCAACCGGGAGTTCTGACAGCCGCACGGTCTGACCGTGGCAGCATGGGGAGTGGATGGGTCGCTGCCGGGGTTGAAAGCTAACGAGGATGTCCCCGTTTCGCTTCCTCCCCCTTCCGAACGACGTGTAAAATCGAGAACGAGGACGAGACCGAAGGCGTCGTTTGCTCGGTGCCGTTGCCCACTTCCGCCGTTGTCTGCGGCGTGAAGGAGAAATCACCGTTTCACTTATATTATAGGCCAGTGCAGCTCGTTCGGCGATTCTCGATACCAAGAGCGAACGGACCTCGGTTTCGAGTCGGGATGGCCGTAGGTACGGCTACGATAAAACCACCATCGTTACGTATGCCTGACGAGGTAATTCGTCTGAGAGACTGCTGAGCAAACTCTGCCGTCCGATAACGAGGTGGTGGACCTCCGTCCGCTTCGTCGGGATGGAAGTGTAGTGCTCGAGCGTGTGGCTCGTGGGGTAATAAGTTTCCGCTATTAGAGTACCGCAAAGGAGCCGGAGGCGGCAACTTCTGCCAGTCCACGATGAGGCGGCTGTGGATACCGAGTGTGAAAGCTGCCATGCAACGCGGTCTTCCAAATACGATAACATCCGGAGTTAGCGGAGGTTGCGTTTTCCCCGGAAACGAGGAACCTGCCACCGCTTAATGACCCGGAACAATTCAACGGCTGTAGGTAGCTCGCCCCTCCTAATTGGCCGTTTGACCGGAACGTCCGTCCGATTCTTCCGTACGGCTCACTTCCGCCGCTCTGCCGTCGCAGACGGAAAAACCCTTCAATTCCGGTTAGCGTTCTCCGGCAGCCGGTATCGTGATGTGTGTCTCGCAATAAGGATCCGGCAGCGATTCGAATCCACTGTAACGGAGCGTATATCAGCGCAGTGTTGTAAGAAGTTGCGTCGCCCTGTTTATGGGCTGCAAGCTCCTCGCGCATGCCTTTCAATTATCCTCCGACGGTTTGCCCGTTATTGCGCGACTTCCGTCGCGTTACCTCCACAGACGTTGGTGTCTAACCGCGCCTCGCAGCTCCGCACGTCGAATATACGCCCCGCACAGGGTTGACCGACGGAAATGGAGAACCATCGGAAGTCCCCTGACGCCGTGATTGGACAGTCACGAGGTGGAGTTCGCGGACGTTGGCCGTTGCAGCAGCTGCCGTCTCGTCGCGAGATTTTTCCTCGCCGTTTCTCGCGAGCCGGAGGAATCCTAATTCTAGCTTTGACTCGCCTAACGCGGCTATCGATCCGCTCCGGACACCTTGATTTACCTCCGGTAAACTGCACGGGGATCGTCCGTCCGAGGGGCGATTTGTTATCTGCGAACTGGAAGCGGGGGAAGGCGGCCGATTGCCTTGACTCACGGGTGCCGGTCCATAACTCGAGGTCTGCAGCTTGACAATGTGGACAATGTGGACAATATGGACAATCAAGCTCGTTCACGGTACGACGAGCAGCAGTCGACGGTGATGCGGCCGCTGCTGAGACCGGGAGATCCAGGGGACGAGGCGCGGTCAAGACGTGATCTGCACTCCGGAGAGGCTGCGACAGTTTCCAGCCATATTCTTTCGGTGTGGCTATTCCACTTGCTCGCAAACACGCTCGGGTCAATTGTTTTGACTGGTGAAATTTCACCCGCGAATCGAGAAATGAGATCGAAAAATTTCACCCTGAAATCCGCAGCTCGCGGACATGATCGTAATTCCGCAGGTGGACACGAAAAATGGTAAAATCCCCGCCTCTCAACCACCGACAACGTTAAGATTTTTGACTCGCATTGCGCGCTGCTCGACACTCGTGCCGACTTACCGACTCTGACTTTACGACGATGACAGCATTCAAGGAGCTGGGGGGTCGTAAAATAGCGGGACGACGGAACTCGGCGCGTAATTGCGAGGAAACATCCTTACCCAACCTTATACACGAATTACACCCGGAGCGAAACTCGCCTGTGCTACCACAGACAGGCGGAGAGACGTCGCAAAAATTTTGCATATTCTCATGAAACGATCTTTGTTTGTTTATTTATTTATCCTAAATTGAGGAAAAGTTCGATTCGAATACCGAGTCTTAAGTTTGGCTACACTTGCGTAAAACTACCCCATGTTGATTAATTATCGCTTATTGTTCCATAATGCTCTAGATTCATTCTATTTTACTATTTTCAAGACGTTTTTCGATTAATTTAACCACTACCCTCTCTCCAATCGCAGCCCCGCGCTCTCGCGTGAAGCTCCGCAAAAGCAGAGGGACTCCGTGTTAGTACCTACAATTAAATATTACGAACATCACGTACCGTCAGCTCGGGTCTCTGTACCTGCAGTGGTCTACGAGGCGACCCTTCGCTGCATAATTTTATTTATTACCTCTGAATATTCATACTCTCAGACGAATCTTTATCGAGTAAGTCACGTTAGACGGTCTTGCGGTGTTCGCGGTTCAAGTACCTACTTGTATCCTCCGCATGCAGAGCTTAAAAGGAAACGTGTCCAGAGGCAACGTCCCTTAATTTCCCTGACCATAAAATTAAAAGAGGGTTTTTCGTAGCGTGCATTATCAGAAACGGGATTAGGTAGACGGACTCACTAGACGAATCGCAACTTTAGTAATAATTCAATACTTATTCCAGGAACGGCAAGACTCAATTAGTTCCTGCGGTAATTCGAAAATTGTAAGAATAATACCCAACCGTGATTTAATTAAATTTTGACATTCGTGGAAAGAAGCGCCAACTTGATAACAGAAATGAATCGAAAATATGTTTCCACCGTCGATCCCGAATAAAATCCCTCCCTGATTGGGGTTGGGCTTGAAAAACTACACCACCGATCGACGAAAATCGATGTTTTGGGATAACACCCGCGTAGTTGCGTAAATTTAGCGTGACCAAGTCTAGTAGGTACGGATAGTTACACCCGTGTAGATAGAGTCGGTTAAAATTTAGCGTGAATTATAGAAAGCCATAAAGTTACTACCACCCCCGAGGTCTCTGTTCACCACCGTGCAGCGGCATTGTTCTACAGTTGCGGGCTACTGCAGGCTATACCGCAGCAATTGGCGACGATGCAGTGCTGCATGGGTTGGTTATGTGCACAGTGCATGGTGGGTGACTGTTTGCCCACTCTGCGGCCGTGGAATCGTTCCTGGCAGTTCGTTTCATGGGGCGGGAGGGAGTCGGAGGACGAGGGCGAACACGAGAGGCAGCTCCGTAAAGCAGTGCGTCAGGCGAAGTAAGCCGGCGATAATTAGATCGACCAATCACTCTGCCAAAGAGTTTGACGCCTTTCCGTGTCCCGTGGCGTCATCGACTTAAGCCTGATTACGAAGGACGTTCCTGTATTACCGGGCTGAGCTGTCAGTCCGACCCCGGCACCCTCAGCACTGCCGGGATTGCGCTGTGCGTGCCGGGGTTTATTAACCCTCAGCCGGAAAGTTTTGACGAGTAAATTACTATCGATCTCTTTGTAATATATTACAGGCGCGGAGTTCGTCTTCCGTTAAATCGCCGGATTACAGCTCAATGTCAATGTTGCCTCGGCACCGTCGATCGCTTATCTATGAACGCGATATCAATGCCGTAGCAGAGATTTGACGATACGGTTCAAGTTCCTACTTCTCGAAAGTTTGATATTTCCAAAAAGGTTTCGCTCCGTCTTTACTCACCGCGTGTACAGCCGCTGATTCATTACGCGAATGAAAATCTCTTCCAGCTACCACCGGAAGAAGTTTTAGTCACGTTACGGAACAACAGTGGTATTACATAAGTTCTCTGAGTCTTGTGGTTTTGACGAACTCTGCGGCATGGCGAGGCGGAAGGTGGAGGGCATGTTTTCACCGATGGAAATAGGGCTAGGTACTGATTTACTGCCGTGAAAACTTTGCCATTAACGTAAATCAGTGTTAATAGTTGATTAAACCGCGCGATTCAATTAAGAGATTATAATTTATCAGCTGTTCGCATTATCCCCGGGTCACAGATATCCTCGTATACCTAGGATTCACTCGAGGTAGAATAATTTCCGCGCGATATATTTCACCGGCTCTTGCGCGACGAGATACGCTTCTCGCAGTTCTCGAAAGTTTTGAAAAATAAACGCAGCCACGGATATAAAAGACGGAAAGAAGCACGTACGAGTGAAATGGAAAAATGAGAAAAAGAACCGCCGAGTAAAATCCGATGGGAAAAGTCACGCGACTGATGGATTAATTTCTAAACAGTTTTCCGCCTCTTTGGCTGGTCCCCATTGTGAAGCGGGGCCGAACCCCGTAGCGGTGCAGTTCCCATTTCAAATTAAAAAGACATTCGGGGCTTCTCGAGTATCAGATGGCGAATTAACAGGCCAGCCCCCGACACGGAGGCGATCAACTTTTAATCCCTGTGGGCAAAACTATATACGCGTGTCCATATATCTTCGCAATCATTCCGTCCGATTAAGCGAAATCTCTCGAGAGGTTTAAACTTTCCAGGGGGTTAAGGAGCTGTTAAAATTGTCGAGGAGGGACCCGAGCGAGACTCTCGTCTCTCTGCAAGTTTGTCTACAGCTCGATGAACACTAATATAAATGCAAATCGACTATTACGCACCGTGAAAATCTTTCGAAAGTAGTAATCTGTGCTACTGACCGTCCTCCGCAAGCTTTTTGCTATACCAAACGAGAGGGGGGGAAAAAAAAAACAAATCAACATTTTAACCCGAACGTTATTCGTCAGTGCTCACACTAGTTGAATCGTAATTTCGCGCTCGACAAACGTCGGGTTTAATTCCAGATCTGCCGACGAGTGATACACGTAGGCTCGTACAGGAGACTGCTTTGATTTACTGAACCTATATCGTCAATGCAATGTTCTGCACGGGTTATACGAAAGCAGCACACCGCAGGCGAAGCGAAAGTCTGTGTAATACTCAGGTAACGGAGATATACGAGGCGCTGGGTTTCGGAAAAGCCGGGATGAATCCCGCGGTAAATTTAACAGACTTGACGAATTTGACATGGGTGAGTAGCGACAAGTGGGGAAAATAGCTGTGGGCGTGTTACAGCCGCGAAGAATAAGAGGGAAGCATAAAAACGCGATAAGGAAAAACAAGGATCTACCACCGCGTCTGCTTAGCTTTGGCCTAGGGTTGAAAAGGGGGAGGAAGCACGGGGTGAAATGAGGAAAGTAGTATTTGTTGGCCAAGGGATCTCGCTGCTGCTGGTACCGGTGAAAAGGGCAAAGACAGAGGAGACAGACGCGTGCTTTGCTAGTCCTCGGAATTGTCTTTCACAATAAGAGGCTTGCCGGGTTAAAAAGAAAAGTTTCTCGGTTAGGGTTGAAATTGTACGAGCCGCGAGCCACGCGTTTCCCAACCCTTCGGCTCTTTCCCTCTCTCTCTCTCTCTACTCCTCCGCCATCTTGCCAACAACCCTTTCTTTATCTACTTCTCCTCTTGGCACAGGTCTTCACCCCCGTCTCATCCCTTCTTCCTTGCAGTTACCAGTGTTTCTGCGCTCACCCCGAACCCATTCCACCCCTTCGAGCCCTTAGCCCGTATAAACAAGCGTGTTTCACCTCTTGGTAAGGAGGCACTCGGCGGAAATCTGAGTTGATGCTGGTTCACCCGGTTTTGAGAATCATAAGACACTTTGTTTGGTCGCGTTTAGCTAGCTTCACTATGACTTTCACAGATTATTCACCGATTAAAGATTTATTCAAGCGGTTGTGCAAAAAATATACTCAGCGATTCTTTCGAGAAAAAATTAAAATTCGCAATTCTTCTTCTTAGCATTTTTTATATTCAGCACGTTCGATTGAGGAGGGACTTCGGTGAAATTTCGATTTTGTTATACGTTTTTGAAATAACGATTCAAACTTTTTTTCACGATGCATGCTAATATAATCTGAATCTTGTCGGAAGGAATTTTTGGTTACATCTTTGTTAAACATTTCAGAAACGAAAAGCTCGTTATTTTTTACATTTCACCGGAGCTCTTTTTTATTATATAAGTATTTCATAATTTGACCAAGTCAATTTTCAAACTGTGCGTAATGTATTTTACGGAATATTCGGGAGTTTCTTTTTGCAAAGGAAAAAATGTGATTCGACAAATGATCCTTAATTTTCCACGGCACCAGTCATCCCCTGGGGAGTAGAAACCGCGGTCTTAACCTCGGCGCGTCTTCTCTCCAAGACGTGATTCAAGGTCCATTGTTTCGGATGACCCTTGACCGCAGTGCAGCGTAACTACGCGTGTTGGTAAAACGGGCTTAAGGAATTACCGACGTAGAGACGCGGGCAAGTACAAAGTGAGGGTGGTCGCGACGAGATGAGGCGTGGATCGACATTCCGCCGGTCGGTGTGCGTTTCTTGGCGGTTGGCACCTGCAGCGGGAAATCAACCCTGGCAAGAAGACCCTACCGAAGGGCCTTGCGGTAATCCGGGGCCATAAATAAACCCGTGGTCTTTGCTTGCAGCTCCTCGAGACGCGCGCTCCGGCGAAAACTGAGCGAAACCCAAGCCTACAGCTGGGGCGAAATTCTCAAGTCCCATTTACATCCCGAGTCCCACGCTACTTTTGAACAATAAGGGTCGCCGGTTCGTACCGGGCCAAAATCCAGCCTCGACTTTCATCCCTTATTTCGGTTTGACGCACGCACGTTCGATGAGGCGTTGCAATCAATTCTGTGTGTATTATCCTTCGCGAGATGCCGGATTTGTCACCGTGAGGATAAGCGGAATGGAATGGGGAGGGGGAAGAAAAAAAGAGACAAAATACACAGGGAAAATATTTTTTTTTTCCCCATAATGATTTACGCATCGTGACGCAGAAGGGATGCGAAACGAGGCGCGGAGAAAAAAGGAAAGGCCTCAAAGAAGGGGCTTTCCCAATTTATCTCAGTTTATTTCCGTTATTCGATTGTTTTGCTCCAACGGTAGGAAATTCCATTTCCTAATCCCGGTTCGCACGTACATACGTACCGACTCGCACACCTACGAAACACTTCTCCGAAGAAAATCTGACAAATATTCTTTTTTTCTCCACCGCGCGAACGGCGTCTGCATCGCTTCTTTTTATTGCCAATTTATTATTTATTATCATTGTATTTCTCACGCTCGGCTTATACTACTCCTTTCCCCGTTTACGCAGTTCAATATTTTAATTTCTTTCATAGCGTCGTAACCCTGACCCAATGCAATAAAGCATCACCCCCATTCGGGGTAAACGGTATACGTGGAATATTATACGCGCTGGCAAATTTTTTCGCTCAAAGAATCGTGAGAATAAAGAAAAACTATCGCGCATATCTGATATTCGCAAACTGCCCCGTATAAATTGTATCTATCGTTGAATCCTGCTCGTTTCAAAGCTGATCTCGTCTCCTAAAATCACGTCATCACGGACGAGGTATTTTTTTTTTTTTCACGACTATCGTTTGTAGCCGCCTTTCGATTCCGGGTTGAAAAAATCGCCTCGGCCAAGCGATCGAGATTCTCGGTCCATTCGGTATTCGTAAAATAATCACCCCGTGCACCCCGTAGCTCGTTGGCGGTGGGCGACGAGGCGAGAAGCTTCTATTTTGCAAATTTCGAGCAATAAATTCGAGCGGATATATATATATACGCATGTGGTGTGCAGGGGCGTTTAGCCGAACGGACAATATTTTGACTCGCTGCAGTAGGTATACATACCTGTATATGTCTATAGGTAAATTCGGTCGGTCAGAGAACGATGCGAGCTTCGATCGTGCGCGACGCCTCGTTTCGCCGTTGGCGTCGGGGTGCAACCGGGGTGACACCTGGCCGGGCGATACGTTAGCGTGTCAAAAATCGCACGCGCCACGGAATATAATTGATGAACCCTTTGGTAATTAATAGGGTGCGGCTCTCCCGCGCAATACCGACCGATTTAAAACTGACTCTGCCGTCGTCCCGGGGTGTAACCCACCCTGTGGAATATCCGCCGCCCCCTCCACCCCCCCTCGCTTGCCCCATTCTCCCTCTGCCGTTCCCTCCACCCCCATGCTCTTTACTCCTCGCTAATTGATACGTGGCCATTAATTATTACGTCATTTCTGCCGAGGCGTGTTGCGGTACGCGAGAGCGCGCGCTCTCCGTGCCTCTCTTTCTTTCACTTTCAGAGCACGTGCCGCTGACACTCACAGAATTATAACCCCTCCGATTTCATTTCTGATAATTGGTTGAAATCTAATAATTTATTCTTCAAGCGTCTAAATTCACGACCGCGCGTTGTACTGTTTAGTTGAGAACGGTTTTAGAGAATTTTTTTCAATTCCTTTTCTAATCTGACTAAATATTTGTAACGAAAGAGATGCGTGTTGTTTTGTTCTATTTGTTAGCAATTGCATTTTGATGGTATTTTTTGTATACGAATTAGCGAAATAATTTTAGTACAGAGAAATAAATCAGGAAAGTCAATTGTTCACGATCAGTGATTAGAGTTGAGAGGAGACTTCGGTGAAATTAAGAGGTTTCGCATCTTTGAATAAATGGTTTTGAAATTTTGACTATTTGTCTGGAACCCTGAAATAAGAATTTCATGAAAATTTGAGCCTCGTGAACAAAGCGTTTTGAGCGTTACGAAATTGTCTCTAAGATTTCTTCGAAAGGTTAACTTTCAACAATACAAATATAGCTTTAATTGTAGAAGGCTAAAATTTTATATCGACACACTTTCCACCATGGAGTAAGAATTCTGGTAAGAATATTATCATTCGAGTTTCCCAACTTATTTAGTTCGTTACTTGAACTGACTGAATTTTTATTTTTTATCGCCTGTCTTATGGAAATTTCACCGAAACTTTCTCCGAATAAATAATATTCATACTTGTACAATCGCATCACGTAAAAATTCTTCAATGCTAATCGTGAGAATTAATTCACAACCACCCTTATTCCTACTACCCTTGAAATCTGTTATTTTTAAACACAATTTCAACACGTTCAATGGCAGAGTGATACATAGAGAACGATCGGCATATTTCCTCCCTTTCATCCCCTTTGAAGGGAAGGAGCAACGAGGTGGAAGAGAAGGGACCGTCGCACTTTCTAACTGATTTGGTAAGTCGTTCGTAACGCATAACCAACCTGGTAGATTACAGGCGATTACGAACATTGGAACGAAGAGCATTCCCCTCCCCCTCACCCCCATCGCCAACCACCCGTCTCGTCGCCCCTCCGCGCAGCCGACAAAGTCGGTATTTAGCATCCTCTAATTAAGCGACGGTCCATCTGCATACGAATGCCAGCTAAGTGGCCCCTGCCTAACCGGAACCACCATAACCCAGGCAGCCCTCCAGCCCTCTCGAAGTCGTCGGTCTCTCCACCCTCTCCTCGACATTCGCAACTCAGATCTCAACCTCACTTGTTGAACTTCGAGGCTTCTCTTTGTGACTGCGAGGAGATTGCGACATGGAATACTTTGCCTATCGGACGTCGATACGACCTCCGGTGTCATGAGTTGAATTCGTCATTGACAACGAAATTTAGATATCTGCGTGATTAAACTAAATTTCACGAATCAATTATAGAGCTGAAAAGTTTTTCTAGGGTTAATCACAGAGTGTATGATTCTACCACTATCTCTCATCGTCTATACTCTAACTGCTAGAACCTATTCGTTACTTAAATTTTCTGTTTCAGTTTTGAGCTCATTTTTCTATAATGAATTTTTTGTTACGAAATATTATTACAACTTTTTCACGTCATTTTCTGTACTATCTTCTCACATCGCCATTCATGCACGGATATTGTATAAATCTATGTGGAATGTATCAATGTGATGTATATTTTTGTTAATAAATTCAAATTCAAAATCGAATTGTCTTTTGAAATATTTTAGTTTTTTCCTATTTCTTTTTCGAGCGCAAGCTTTCGTTTTAAATAAAAATTTAAGCTGAAAAATACGCGAAGAAGCCATGCGAATCAAACTGGCGGAGTGAACGAGGGGGCGCTGCTGCGTGGCAGAGGCAAATCCTACATGATTAAATATTGATTCGAAATCAGTTCGTATTGCCTCGCTAAGGGGCTTAAGAGATTTCTTCTCATTTTATTCTCCACTCACTGCCTATATATGTAAGTATATTTCATTATGTATAACCCGTCAACTTTTCTATTCCGATTTCCATGCCCGTTAAGTCTACGTGAATTCCGGAATCATTCGCATTGCCGTAGATGTAATGTGCAGGTTCAGGGTTGCGTATTTTGTTGATGTTTGTAACGTACGTTGATTAATATTCAATCTTGGATTTGTTTTTATGTTTTGTACAGGAGCTCCTCTCATCCCTTTCATAAGGAAGGTATCCCAGGTCGATCTCTCCGATTTGATTTCCTCTGTAATATATTGTAGTAAGCTAAAAACCAAGCGACGCGCATTTTATTTATCTACCATTAAGCACTTTGGAGGGTTGAAACCACCCTCCCAAGTAAAGCACGTCAAATGGGCGATCTGGCAGTTTCGCCCACACGAACACAATATTTGTCTAACCAATCCAACTGTAAAAATTTTCCCATAACGAGAAATAAAAAACGTACTTTACTTAATTAAAAAAAAAAAAAAAAAAAAAAAACTACCCAATCGCCCCTTGACATGCCTTACCTTGGAGGGTGGTTTCCCTCCCTAAAAAATATTTGTCGTTTAGTTTTCACTCTACTACAACATATTACAAAAGTAATCAAGTCGGAGAGATCGACCTGGGATACCTTCGTTGTCAGTGCATTTTTCCAGTCTGTCTTATATTATCCGAGATGGTGTACTTCTTCCTTGGGATATTACTATAGTAATCAGTTTCGATGGTGCACGCGGACGCCGGCGCGAATTCATTCGATTACATTTCGTCCTCCGATATCTATTTCTCGCCTTTCATTTTGCACCTCATGTAGACCCTCTTAGGCGTCAATTGGAATCAGAAGACCGTCGGACTGGCGCAGCTACAACACCGTACACGGGTGTGTATATCGGGTGTAGAAAATTTATTTAAAAACCAATCTAGTTCATTGTTAAGGCTGACGCTTCTCTCTAGGATTTCCAATTTACTCGTAGGAACGCGATAACTCGATGAGGATACGATCGGTATTTCTTTTCAAATTTTCACCATCGTACGGCGCTAGCGACGAATTACAACCACGATTTATATAAAAATGTAATTTCATTGTTATTAAAAAACTTGACAATTAGCTGCTAATAAATCTGTGTACCATATTCCTCGCGCAAAACTACGCTTCAAAACTACCCGAGTTTGCCGCACAAACGTTGCCAGGCTCTCCGGTAGTTAATCCGGAGACTCCTGCAGGGGGGACAGTTTGTCGTTGAATCCGTGTTCATGCACTGCCTCAAGTGGGCAATAAAGCGGACTCTTTTTATGCAGTAAAACCGCGGAGTAGGTATTAATCAGGAAGTGCGCAGAACACGTGCAGAGCTCGGATAAGCGGAAGGTCGAGCCTGAGGTCGGAGGGATTTCGGGAAGCGCTTTAGGTACACAAACGCAAGCACATAATCACTTGGAGATTTGTCATTTTACTGCGGGGTTGGATAATGTGCTGATAGATTCAACGCAACGTTATAATTTCATAACCTTGAGCGAATTTTGGACCGGGGTAATTTTTTAAACCAATGTTCAAAAAATCGAACCAAAAAAGAAAACCGAAGAATCATTCGAGCTCCAGATATTCACCGGGTTTCTCTCCTACAGTCAGGAACCGAAGCGACTACTGGCGGACAGCCAGTGCTTCCGATTCAATCGCGAATAGGAACAAGGGTGAAGATTTGGGGCTGTTTCAACGCCGAGCGTCCGAAGGTCGGTTTCGAATCGGGCCGAAGACCCAGCGGACGGATCTTATTAGGGCGGGGGTTGTGGGAAGGCACCGTATTATTACCAATATCGGCCGGAACGTGATAAGCATGGTATCAGTCAGAGGCAGCCGGTAATCGAGAACCAGCCGCCCGTTTGGGGCGGCGGATAAACGAGGGGGAGGGTAGATGGCCGATACCTGTTGTTGCCAGACGCGGATTCCAACAGTTTGGATCCGGATCATCCGATAGTGATAATTACCTCTGCCTCGGCTCCAAGACCTACAAGCACCTTCGTCTTTCCCGTTCGAATCAAAGTATCGGCCGTTGTTGTATGAAATCGGCGATTACCTAGCGACGCGGATTTTGCCAGGCAAGGACTTCGGCGCTTCGTCGCTTCGCAGCTTCCTTCTCTCTCCTTCTCTCTCTCTCTCTCTCTCTCTCTCTTCATCCCGCAGATATGATCACAGTTATTAATTAAATCTAGCACATGAAGCTGTTTCGGCTCCGGCACGACGCGGAGCGTTCCACCCCTACGATCGTAAATTAGTGGATGGCCGTGCAGCGTGCCCCGTGTAATTACACGAGAACCGCGTATGTGGGACTGTGCACACGCATCAGGGGCTAAGAATTTCCCCTCCCCCACTCACCTCAACTACTACAGGCAGTTGGCAAAGTGGATTCTACAGCCGTGCTATCAATCATGGAGTGCCGGCTTTCTCGGCATATTTACGACCGATCGGTGCTTCAGGCGAGTAGGCGGAAACTGATAGTTTGGCTGACGTCAGCTGCAGGTGGGAACCGGAGTTCCGATTTGACGAATTTAAGCTTCCGATTGCAAGTTTTTTGTCCATACAGTCCGTCTTCAAAGGGAGAAACGGAAACGGCTCGACTTTTGTGCAGGTATGATAATTTCTTTGAACCCGTACTTTCCGAGTCTTTTTTCACGGGACCGTGATTAACTCGATTTAGACGTGTCGAATCCTCCGCGTGTTTACAAAGCGTGCAATCCCGTCTAACGAGAATCAAAGAATTATTGTTCAGTTCATAGAAACGGGTTTTTTCAACCGGGTAATATTGATGCGAAATCCATGATGCTACTCTTGCTCCCTTTTGCACTGCGAGTGTGAATAGCAAAAGTACGCCGTTACCAGATAGCACGAGACTCGCTGAATGGCGATTCAAATATCGATGATGATTTTTTCCCTTTTCTTTTTGTTCATTTTTTGTTGTCTTTCAACGGGCGCCAACGCAATTCCGGCTCGATGTTCGGTCATTGATTACACGCAGCGTTTCATTCCGCGGCGACCCCTTTCATCGAGTTGCGTTTTCACCCTGCATTTCCTCTCGTATTTCCTTTCCCTCCCCCTGAAGTTCACCTGGTAATGGCGTGTATTGATGCATCTGACTTTACATGCCTACACTCCGATCGCATTTTCATTTAAATATTATACTTCCACAGTGTCGGCTTTACGTACGTATGTTTCAAGGGGTGACGTCGCTTCAACCCGTCACAGAAGACTTCCGTCGGCGTGCGGGAGACGTCGAATCTCGCCTGTCGATTCCGGCCGGGTATTCGACCCGAACATTCGCATTTCACTCGACTTCGGTCTTAGAAAAAATATACGGATCGGTGGATTTTATTCATACTTTTCAATGACAGAGTTTTTCAGGATTTAAAAAATAATGACATTTCGGTCAATTTACAGAGAAGTCAATTGGGGTCAAAATCAGCTATCAAATGTTCGAACACAGGACGAACGGTACGTTTTTGTGATTGACAACTACGGATAATCGAGCTTTTTCAATTGACGGACCATGAGATCGAAAATGTTTCCACCACGCGAACGTAGATGTTTCCCAATAAACTGAATTCAACTTGCTTAGCTGCAGTCACGGCATTTTCTTTCGTTCCGAGATATCTCTGTTCACATTCTACGTCCTATTCTAAAATCAAAGCTACGTCGGTGAAATTCTCCACACACGCGATAACGGGTTTCTTTGAGTCTCGAGTGCACAGATTTGTAAAAAAATTTGCGACAGACTGGCAGCCAGGAAAATAAAGAATACGTCAAGGTGAGTAGGTACTTTCGTTTCATTCCACTCGTCGTGGGGCGTGCGGGCCGCAGTATAATGTGTGGTTAGTCTGACGAGCGACTCTCGTCCGCTAGTTAGGGGTAGATGTAATTAAAAGATAGGTCAGACAAGCGCGGCCACGGTCGCAGGTCGGTCCTTTAATCGTGTGGGTAAATGCAGAGATGAGGCTGTCGAGCCCGCCTGTAATTTGCCGGCCGCGGTGTTGCACGTATGCAAATCCGTCCCCTGCATGGAATGTGCACTTAAGCCCCTAGCAAAGCCCTTGAATACCGGTGGGCCTAACGTTACGCGATCAATCCGTGTCGTAATTAATAAGACTCGTTATCGCGACCCGCCCATCGCGCTCGCCGCAGTCACCGCGTCCTCCCGCCCCCCTGACTGTCGCCCCTTAGTCGCCGGAAAGTGACAAAAAGTCGGTCGTTTCTCGTCCCGAGCTTTGATCGGCACAAATTACCTAGTCGTGTCGAAAATCGATCAAAAATAACTAAATGCGTTGCTGGGAATATTACGTCTTGGACGGAATAAATTTAATAAGCATGGTTAGAAAATTAATTTTCATCATTCCACAAAGGAGGCATAACATAAGTTGGAATAAAATCTGCAAAGAAAATTTTATCACGATTGTGATTACCGTGTGCCTGTAATGAGAGGGAGAGAAAGAAAAAAAGGAAAAAAAAAGTTAAAAAAAAAAAAACAACGGTAAAGGGGTGAAAACGTAAAAAAATCCATGCATTTGGCTGCGTTTCACCGGGCTGGAATCGACGTACCGATGGAGGCAGAGCCGGGACGAGGTATTGGTGAAAATAAACGAGGCAGCGCGCACATCGCGGGCATTGCCATCCCCTTCGCCGTTCGAACGGGGCGCGTTGGGTGGCTATTACAATTAGTCACCATTATGGTAGGTTGGGCAGAGGTCGGGGGTGGAGGTGGTGGAGCTGGATGACCGGCGGGAGTCTATCATTGCTGACCAGCCGGCTCTACCGAACTGGACCGGACCGTTCCATCGTTTGAACGGAGCCGTGAGAGGCGGGGAACGGCGGGGGCCAGTTGAAACGGAGACGGGGTGGGGGGGGGGGGGGGGGAGGGGGCACCGTAATTACAAGCATTCATTTCACACTGAAAGCCGAGCATCGCGTCAACCGGACGAGGCAGGCCGATCTGGAGTGCACCGTGTCGGGGAGTTGGTGAAAATAAGAGAACAACAAAAAGCGAAAACGCCGTTTTTGACGCCCCCTCCGCCTCCCCATCAATGCTCTCGTAGATTTATTTGGAAAAGCTCGTTAGCGGAGGGATCGCAGCGAAATAATCGGTTGAAGTCGCTCGCGGTGTAACGATTTTCGGGACGCTTCGAGCGTTTCCACTCACGCCTTATAACCCATGTACGAGTTATATGGTAAGATGCGACGGCGGCATGGATACCGCTGATGATTTTTTTACACTTTCATCGCTAACCGACTGGTGCAGTTTTCGCGGATTAACGAGATCCTCAAAGCGAATAGTTTCGCTCTGTAACACCTACGCTTGCTCAGCTTCGTCCTCTCGTAATGAGACCACGATCTACTTTGACGTTATACCTGTAGCTCAGGATTACGCGAATGATCTTGACGCCTGGCATCCACCGCTCACGGTTTACGTTCACACGAAGTAAACGACCATCCGATGACGAGCTGCTCAAAATGTATACTTGACCCGCGATCTGGATATCATTACACTACAGGGTTGATGGCAACATATACCGAAAGGTGACTTCTCTTATAACCTTGACGAAAGGAGTTTGAATTTCTTATCACAATTTAATTAAAAATCCTTCAGTCTAATCCTGACAATTGGAAATTTTTAAGAGTTTATTCGAAACATTCGCAGAAACCACAGAAGTAGACCGACAGTGTCAGGGAAAAATCTTCAGTAATTATGCACCGAAGATAAAGAGTTGAGTGTGTGTGTGTGTGTGTTTTTTATGCAAATATTCGCATTGGATTTCCCCCCCAAAACGACAGGTTAACCGAAATTTGTAAATTTCCGGTTAAACCGTTAATAGTTACGAGACGCAGGGTGTGAAGAACGGTTTTACACAACGATTCGAACGGCAGTGGTTATACGGAACAAGCGAAGGGATCGACGTTGACAGGGAGGTGTCAACTCAATCCTCCGGCGGGAATCCGTCATAAAATCCGCGTTACAGCCATCGCATATATAATAGGGGGTTGCCAGTATCCGCGCAGCAACCCCAGAATGGTGTAACGATTTATTAATGGCAACGACAGTGTTAAGCGAGCGCGGTTGGAAAGCCGGTCTATATACAACTAGCTGGTGTATATTACACACAGCTATACAGAGTGAGTAACGATTCCTCGAAGCTGCAACCCCTCTAAGAAATTGAGCGATCTCATCTCGGCGACGAAAGTAGATACTGTGCTGGTAACCGGAAGTATAAGTGCAGAGACAAAAGAAAATTATAGAAAACGAAGATAAAAATAGAGAGAGAGAGAGAGACAAAAAGAAAAAAAAACAACGAATAGAGTAAGATAAAATAGAAAAATCTCGATCGAGAGCTAGGGGCAAAAACGCTGCATTTGTAGAAAAACCAATACGGTGTGCAGGGTGGGAGGGGCACGTGGATTGAGTTTGCGGTCTGGTGCAGGACTAGATGGTTAATTTCACACTCCCATGATTATATAGACGAAATGGAGGGCATTTATATGCGGCCGCGTGGAGGGCCGTTCGGTCGGTCGGTCGGTAGCTCGGCCGTCGAAGATGTCTGATTGGGTCCGATATTCAACGAATATAAAACCCGACTGCAGGATCCAAAGCCACGGGCACCCTCTCGATCCGAGCGTGTTATTATTATTATCATTATTATTATTATTATTATTATTATTATTATAATACATATACAGGTGGGTGTGCGTTTGGCGCTCAAGTATCCGCGAGTCGTACCAACGCGCCGATCGTAAGATCCTCCATCGAGCGAAGGGGTTGGGCGAGTGGATCTATGGGGTTGGGGTTGGGGTTGGGGGAGGTGGGGGGATGGGGAGGTTGAACACGAGCATGGGCAGGTATACCCCCGCAGTCGTATAACGTAATGTCTCTCTTCCTGAATCCGAATGGAATCGTTCGGTAGCTCGAAAGATTGGCTCGTTCTTTACTTTTGAAGGCGGCTGTTTTCTCCTCTCCCCGCATCAGGGTGAGCGGAGTCAAGTTGGTTGATCGTCTGTCTCAAGGAGCACTAGGAGGATCCTTTGGTCCGCAGGTCATCCCCTGCGTAGCTGCTTCGGAAGGGGTGGAAAAGGGATGGAAGAGGGGGAAGGATGCAGTCCTGTAACGCATTAACGAACGCGCTGCAAACGCGCTCTAATAATATATACCGGTATAATATCATCCGTACTTGTGCTAAACGAAATATAGTAACGGTTTTCCAGTGCCTCGGCGAGAATTGTGACCATAAATATATTCACCTACCCGCGGCTTTATCGCTCGGTATATAATATGGCAGCGCGGTGTTTCTCAACGGATGAGTCAGTGTATTCCGCCAAGCCGTTACACTTACCGGAAATATGTACAGACCTGCGTGTATGCACGTACATATTAACGCACACACGAGACAGAGAGAGAGAGAGAGAGAGAGAGAAATGGAGGACAACAAGAGCCACCCTTGGTAACTACCCGGTTAACGCAGTGCGGCGTCGCGACGCGTCGCGCCGCTCGGCAGAAGCGCCGTTGAGCGTCCCTGCAAAGGTTATAAAAATTCAATTAACTCAGCAGTTTTAATTAATTCCGTATTTATATGGCGCGATAAACAGAAACGGCCCCAGTTTGTTTAATCCCCGGTATACTCGCGCTATCTCCACGTCCATTTTACCTGTACTTCCTTTTTTGCCCCCACAGTTTGTCGTTTTTTTTTTCTTCTCTTTCACCCCAACCCTTTTTTCCAACTTTAATACCGCGATCTTACCGAGTACACTTATACAATCGGTTGGTATCGGTACAGAGTAATCGGTGTACGATGAAGTGGGAAAGAGAGTGCGGTAAAAGATTTCAGGTGTCGAGATATCGTGGGTATTGTAATTGTGTCTCTGTGGGTACAAAGAAAGAAAACATTATCAAATACATGATTAAAGAACAAAAGCAAAAAAAAATAAGGAAAAAGGAAGAAAAAATGAACGAAGGGGAAGCAGGGATATCGTACAAAGAGTATGAATAAAAAAAAAAAGAAGAAAAAAAGTGAAACTAATTTTCAGCCAGACTTTTTTCACCCTTGACTGGGTTCTCGGTTATCGGGAAATCGTGCAGGGTGCAGATTAGCGTGTCTGAGGCCGGAGCTATCGATTTCAATATCCATTCGATAAATATTCCTCTGGATAAAGTCAATCCAAGTTCTTCTCCATACTTATATACACATACCCAGGGCAATCTTGAATCTGGTACATACATATATTTGTATGTAGTACAGGGTTTGCTTCCGTGTGTGTGTGTGTCGATGGCCTCGCGCACATGATTCGAGATACACGACACCCCTTCAGGGACGAGGGATGGCCGAAGCACCCCGGCTTTAGATAATATCCTCCTCTCGAGCCGATCCGCATCCGCAACTTCCTCATTCACCCCCGACGGCCGCCTTCTTCCACCTCGTCTCCTCGGCCAAGGTATATTTTGAATCGTAAGTTTTCACATATTTTAAGGGCTCACGCCTCATACGCGCCCCGAGCGGTATCTCCGACGGAAGTCTATCGCGCTTATAGCCATGGAAGAGACGGTGATAAGCGATATACTCTCTTCGGCGCAAAGTCGCTTCGCATATATATACATATACACATTCTGCCAATAAAGACAGATACGCCACTCTCCTTCCTCGGCCAATCGCTTTTCCCTCCCCTCTTCCTCCTCCTCACCCATCAACTTGCGATAATAGAAATGTCCCGATTTTCCGCGCGTAATGTATTTGCGCACCTATGCCTACCGATTTCCAGTGACGTCGATTTTGCCGCTGCGTTAGCTGCCCGCATCAATGTTTTTTTTTTTTTTTTTTCGGATCTCTTTTTCCCGGTACTTTCCCCTTCTCTATTGTTTCGAATAATCGAACCCACCCGGGACTTTATCGCTGGGATTATTCTGCAACATTGTTTGGGGAGTTGGTTTATACCAGACACGCGTGTTGCCCCCGGGTTTGATGATCGGAGGGCGTCGCGCACGGCTACGCTCAGCTGAATCAGCACCGTGCACTCTGCCGTTTCCCGCTCTCTGTCCGACGTCCGTGTGGGCCTGAACACGTGCACAGAGTGCGTCAAAAAGACGATTTCCTCATCGACGCTCTTGGGCATAATTTAATTTCGAAGCAGCGAGGCCGCGCTGTCTACGGCGCGGATCTCCGGTCGAACTGTAACCGACAAAGTTGATGATCAAAATCTAAGGTGGTTGAGAAACTTTCGCACGGATTCTTTCGACGTTGCCTGATAGGTACGCGTACATCTATAAACTTCTTGGGGGTGGTACGAGATACACGCGAACTTTCGATAGGAATAAGTAATTGGAAGTTGAAGGATTTCGAAAGTATCGGCTTACCGAGTCAAGAAAGAGTTTTTTGCAGTTGGTGCAGGTTGTGAGCATCAACTAAGTTTTCAGCCTGTTTCTAATATATTAATATTAAGTGGAAAGAAAGGTTGGCTGATCAGAGGAACGGCCAGTGGTGAACCGCATCAGAGAGCCACATCTATATCTATCTCGGCTATTAGCATAATTACAATACTTTCATCCGCAATGCATCTCTCCGTATTTATTTTAAGCTCTTTGATATTCCTGATGGGATTGCCGGCTGAACCCATTACGCTGATGCTGCGTTAAAAGGTAATATGAACCGAGGTTTGAACGCGGATAATAGTTCCTTTGCCAGGATAACGTGTAGGTTATTGATTCGATTCGACGAACCATCCTTGCTCCAATTATTTTTATTACATCGTCATTATCATTGCATTTTGAACCATAGAAAGAGAACGGCATGCGAGCAGGGAAAAAATTGGTTTCAATTCGGCAGTAACATCCTTCATTCTCGGAAAGACAACGATCGAATAATTATTGCGGAAGTTCTACAAAGGCTTGAAAAAACACGGGATTTTAATGACTCTTGATATTTTTTATTCTGCGTTCCACCACCTCGCACTGAAGTGAACGGCGAGGATTTCGTTTCGTCTGAATTACAGTCCGTTGATGTATAAAAGCAAGCGCGAGAGAGGGTGCAGAGAAAACTTGCCCCTTACACAGCGGTAATAATTGGTATAATTTTTTAGTCTTACCTACACATGTAGAGGGTCCATCAATCTGGGAAACGGGACGTAATTAAGTGCCGCACTAATTAGCGGAATATTAATCAGTTTCAACGATGTAATTAATTACTTATTATACTCGGTGGAACTCGTGCCTTGAAAATTATCGTTTTCGAGCGTCAGAGACTGGATGGTGAGATTAAACGAAAGCGAAATAAATTGCGCGGTTATTTATTTCCATTTAATTTCGGTGAACTGCAGCCAAAGTATCCGGTGATTTCGATTTTTCACCGCTACAAATGACCGCCGGACTCGCACGGTTTGATGTAACATCAAACTGGTTGCCCCTCGTCCCTGCTTCAGCACCATAAAACTCCCAGAGTAATTTACGTCTCGTCCACCCTGTAAATAACCGTTAAAGCTCTCTCGCCGTCCTGTCCTCATTCTGATCCCGAGACTTGCATCTGGACCATATTCCGCTCAAGGTAGCCAAAATCAGTCGCGTCCCCGGGAAAATCGAACCTTCTTCAAAATGGGAAAATCAACCAAAGCAAGCGGATTCAAATAGCAATTGAATAAAAATCTCGCAGTGCATTCGAGCGGCGTTTCTCACCCTTGAACATCGACGAGCCCGCAAAATGTTGCAGATAGCGACCTGCAGCTGCTTGGGGAAAGTCAGCGCTGCACAACGCGATGCTGGCTGGGCTCCGGTTTTATCTCGACGTTGCAGGAGCGCCTGAAAGAGAGCAACTCCTGGTGAGCCCGTGTAAGCCGTACTTTTTGCGCGACTAACAGGAGCATTGCCTCATTATTTATACCCCGCACCTAAGGTACACCTAAGGTGGTCTTCAGTGGCCGCTGTTCATTTTACAGGACGGCACATGAACGTTAAATTTTTACGACCGCGGAATAAAGGTGCGCCAATTTGCTACGGCACCACAAACTCTTACTCGGCGTTTTTTCGCGTCCCTGTAGTAACCCGTTCGCGTTAAAATTAAAATATCGAATCAAAATGCCTTTACTTGAGTAAATAAACGCTTTGATGGACGACTTTCAGATGTTTTGGACATGTTTCAGAAAGTGGCGTCTTTTTTTTTCAAAATTTGCGTTTTTCACGCAACGTGAGAACAATTCTACAAAATAAATAGTGTCGATCCACTTGGCAGAAAATTTTAACCCTATTTCAGTATATGTACTTGCTAATTATTTAATATGCAGTATTATCTCGAGATAATCGTAAAAACACCTGGCCCAAAGCTTGGGTCGAAATTTTAAAGAATTAAAAGTTCGAATCGTAGGAATTTCAGATAGTCAAAGCTTTAAATCGTCCAAATCCTGAACGATTGAAACTACGAATTGTAAAAGTTCGGATTCCGATCTACGTTTCTAATGATCAAATTTCGAAATCGACGAAATTTTTAGTAACTAAAATTCCCAAACAACGAAACGAATGGTTGAAATTTTGCACGATTTCACTTTTCAAAAATTACTCCAGGGTGTAAATAGAATGTAAAAAGATCAAAATAATTCCACAGAATTTTGTGATCCAGAAAGCCAAAATATAGAAAAATTATTATTTAGAAAGGCAAAATATAAGATAACCAACCAATATTCATATTCAATTTGCCGATTCTACATGTTTATTTTCTCCATTTTGACCTCGACAGATTTTGTCTTCCGCATATTTCACATCTTTCAAAGATTCGACGCGGTAATTCATTTATTTTTTGATCTCCGTACATTCCATTTCCACCGACCCGTCCACCCTGACAAAATCATGGAACTCACTGCGTCCCGTAATCGCTGCAGCCTATTCGGCGTTCGAGTTGAGACATCGGACGAGATCGATCAGGCGACGGGATGCACAAGGTGGGAAGTCCTCGTTCCAGAGGCACTCGAGGTAAGTGGAGGTCCTGCAAGGGGAGTTGGCCGCCGTCAGGGTGCACGGCTGAGCCGACACCAGGACCATCCACGTGGCAATCACCTGGCTCGGGACAGGAGCTACTCCAGTGGTCGAGGCAGCGCGGACGGCCTCTTCATCAGGGATCACACGTGTGCCCAGCCAGCCGTCCTGGACGGCCATCCTCTTCCTCCGGCTCGGGCTCTCCGGGAGGGCGGCGTTCCCTCGACGCAGGTGCGGCATGTTATCACCCCGGACCGAGTGTGTACCGATTTCGAGTGGTCGAGGGCGGAGTGCAGAGGTCACGCACTACAGGGATAAGCCGTCGGAGCGTGGTCTCGGAGCTCGGAGTTTCAACCCCGTAATGCGTTTGCCTTGTTAGGCGCTCCTACGCCCGGTGAAGAGTCATCCTGATCCCCGATATCCTACATCGGGGTGAAAATTGGCGATGGCTGATCTCCCGTCTGCCGAAGCCGTCAAAGACACGCCCGACGGTCCACCGGAAACATACACGCGTACACGTGTCTCGATAACACATCGATGCATGGCGCATCATTAGAGCACCTTCTGTTCGGGGCACTCGCGTCTTCGCCGAGGAGTGGATCGCGTATAAACGAACGAACGAGCGTAACTCGTGCATGTAAACGAGGTCTGCACGACAATTGGCCGCCCCGCGCCCGACGGGATTGGGTAGAGCTGCTCTATGAATCGACGTCAGTAGCAAAGTTCACGTTTCAATGGCCCTATTTAAACGGTCCGGGGTCCCCGGCTGACGCAAACAGGATTTCTGAGCCCGGAAAAATTTCACTCTATCATTGCAGGAATCGCGCTCGCCAACGGCTAGCTCTCGTACAATCGCGGACCGATATTTTCTGTCAACACGGAACGCGAGGGGCGGCCAAACGCCTCGTTACGAGTCGACTGTTTGACCGCGGTATATGTATTTGGAAAAAAAATTTACGCGTCTGGACAATAACACTAATATACGTGCGTATAATGCTCTCGCTGCAGGCGTCACGTGTCAATCAGCTTTCGTGCCCTTCTTCCTTTTCGGCGATAAGGAAAGCAGTCGTCGCCCTTTTAAATCCGCAACGCCATCTTGAGCTCGGCCCGCCTTTGCCACGGCGAGAGTGTCTCCCGAGTATTATCAACTCGTTGGCAATCTCGGATTCGCATCTGCGCCCAATATAACACGCTACGTCTCCGGCACCGTCTTTCAAACCAGACCGTAAACCCCCGCCATTTCTACCTATGCCCGTGTACCGCAACCCCTGAGAAACGCATCCGAACTATCAGACAGCCGCGAATCCTGACATCTAGACAAAGGGACTCTGCCTTGTCTGCAATGCGTGCCGCTCGAATCGCGCGAAATTAATTTCTGCGATTCGGTTATAATCTACTCACCCCCAAGAGCTCCGTGTCTCTGGCGTAATTAGCGTGTCCTCGAATCGATTCCATCCGCTTTTGACTCCTCGATTGTTTTTTTTTTATTTATTTATTCATTTGTTTATTTATTTATTTTTTTTCTGCAAGTAAACATCCGTTTTGCGGCAGTCAATTCGGCTCAATTTAAAGGCCGTATTTGAGACTAACGCGGAAGACGACCAACTCTGGCTGTCCTGAGGCATGATGGATTGGCCATTTTCCAGGACCCGCTGCCGCTGTACATAAATCAAAGACGTATTACACTGCGAGGGGTTTCTTGCGCGTCAACTTTTTGCATATTACCTACGGTTGCGCAGGGTTCAATTCGTCGGGTACGCGCGACGATAGACACGAAGGCATTAAATATCAGACGGGCATTGATTGCGGAGGGTTTATACGGTAGACGAGGTGCGAGTTGACGAGGGTGACGGTTCAGGCGCCAGGATTTCTCCACCCCTGTAATGCAAGGGGGAAACGGCGCCTCGTCCTCGACTATCTGCACCCTCCGTCGCTTCTGTTTTCGGTATTAATATCTCCCATGACGCTCGTTCTCCAAGTTTCGCCACTCTCACCCCTCTGAAACAAAGATCATTCGAGTTCTTCGGGGGCTAGTTGCCCGGCGGAGATCCCGACGTGCATCGAGATGACGCCGCTTAAGTATCAAACCGACTGGTGCAGAGGCCGAGACTACGTGGATTCGAATGAAAAATCTTACGTAAAGGATCACTCTACGCCTCAGTTGGCCCAAATTTCTTCGGAATAATTGAATAAAGAGCCTTCGCTGCCTTCGGGAGGAACGTCTTATCAAGGTGGAGGCTGAATAATTAGCGAAAAGGATCGTCAAAGATCGAGTATTAATTTACCTCCCGGGATTGTCTCGGGCGTAGATACGCAGTAAATCTCGTTTGTTCCGGTATCGGGAATTCGATATTCGGATGGTGCAGTGATAATTCAACGTACCATAAATCTCCCGGCCTCGATACGCTGACGTCAAGAGACTCGGGGTGATTTTCGGATTTCCAGGCTAATCACGTACCGGCTAAGAATCGAAATGGGAAGGGATTCCGGCCCAATTTCAATCCGCCTTTCTCCCATCCAGCTTGCTCATCTCTCATTCTGCCCTCTATCTTGGACTTGCGGATTCTCCCTTTGCCGCGGAGATATTCTTGACCATGTGCTCAGTCTCCTCTACACTCAGCAACGTGGCACTGTTAAAACAACCATTAAATTGACACTGAATGGCTCCGAGAACCACAAATTATTAAATTTAATAGTTGCTTAGACGGGTAGAATGATTAGCGCTTTTATAGAAAGCAGCCGATAATTCGTCCGGGAAAGCAAACAAAAAAAAATTCAATAGACCCTAGCTGATAATTGATGGTGTATCGGTATTGTGGACGAAGAAGCTATTAAAATCATCGACGAAGTTTGTTTGCATGTACTCCACCGGGGCTATTGTAAGGACGTTACTTAACTCTGAATTTCTCTCGCGTAAGCGCCTACCATAATTAAAACTAAAAAATTATTATGTATTATGCGATGGCCCGCCGGGAGTTTTGAACTTTGAATAAAAACGGCATAAATCATGAAGCGCGCGGGTTAATCGAGTGTTTGACATGTTTATGAAATGTTTGAAAAAAGTAGTCGTCCATTGAATATGCCTACCCAGGTATGATAACATCTGAGAGGTAGAATATTTGGTTTGGAAAAGCGGGGTCCCGGGATACGCGGCATAAAGGCAATATAAATTTCGAATCTTTGGTCCGTGCCAATGGTACGGAATATTCTCTCTCGGACCATTGAAATGGATTATTGTACCGTACTTTTTATCCCACGTAATACTGTCAGAAGGGTCGATGTATGCAAGCGAATTGGCAGTTTTCCAAGCGGCTTCGAGTCGGGAATAAGACGAGGGTACGGGGAGTTTGACTGGGGGGATGAAGAAGATCTGAGGAATAGTTTAGAGTTCTGTCGATAGATGGTGGCTCGTCTGCAAAGCTCTGCCCGGGGCTGCTTACCGACCCGAGCCGACGCAAGGACGGCTGCGACGTTGAGACCAGCCTTCTGGAAAATTTTCATATAAAAGATTCCCGGAGTGTACCTCAAGTTTTCCCTTGGATATTACTCAAACTATTCCCACCATGCGGGATGGGAGATTTCCGGCCGGAACTCTTCCAAGGGGGTGTATTTTGGGGCCACTGATTCTATTTTGCCACCTTGCTCCTCCTCAAAGGTCCGACTCCCGTTGTTTCACGCCCGTTGCGGAACGGCGATAGCCCGCAGCTTCCGCACTCGACGCATCGGAATGCCAATTATAACCGAGCAGCTGGTCAAACAAGTGATAATTCAGGAAACGTCGTTCATTCCACGCGTAGTTTATACTTTTTAAACAATACCGCAGATGGGTTTATTTACATCGCAACGGCTTGCACTGCGCAAATACGACCTTCGACTATCCGGTATAAATTACTCTGCATCGAGCGACTTCGGAAGTCTCTTAAGATACGATTTCACCTTACTTTATACGCCATGTACGGTAAGCTGATTATCCTACTCGCTGTTGCGAGCTCCTTATCGGCCCAGTCGAATTCTACCGTTTCACCGAACATTGTGACGACGGTTTCTACCGTCGCCGCAACAATGATCTATACCAACAGTTCGTCAATGATCGAAGGTACAACCGCATCAACGACAAATGCTAGGGTGAGTTGCAATTTTGTTGATATACTATCGTGCCAGGGTATCATAGATTTTGGGAGAGTTTATGGCTGTAGTATGTAATTTGTTGTGTGAACCGTAGACTGCAGCCCAAAATACGAAACAGTCTGTTGCCAACGGAACCAGGCCCCCGGGGCAAACTGAACGTTATAGATATACAAGACGTCCATCTGGAAGACCTCCAACCCCTCCAGATCGTGTCCAATTTCCAGGATCGAAAATGATGTCCGACTTCATGAATACCTTAACCACACTTTTAGAACCGCCAGTCTCCAGCAATAACGTTAAACGCCATTCTAGAAATACCGTGTCTTTCAACTACTCGGATAGTGTTAATATAACCGATACGTCTTACTTTTTTAACGGTCCAAGTCTACCAGGTTTCTTCGGCGTCCCTGACTTAAGGTACTTCCAGATGCCTAGTGTGAACGAAATGGTGCCATCGTTGCCTCAAATTTCGAATCCCCAGAATCTCCATATTCCCAGAATCCCAGATTTTCCCAATCCTCCGGAAGTCTTCGGGATGCGAGATGCTACCATAGAGGCGAGGCAAAGGCTAACGGCGAAAATCAGCCCTAGACAAGATCTGGCCAGCGGTATCCAAAACGCCATTCGGAATGGACTCAGCAGTTCGAATCCGACCGAAGCTATGAGGGGGCTCATCTCCACAATTTTGGATACCTATTTGGCCGTCGCCCGAAACTGTCCTTTCCTCATCGCCGGTGGATATCTTATGCGCGAGGGACTGTGGCTCAGTTCCGTCGTCCTGAGGACCATGGCGAACATGGCGAGACAAGTCTGAAACGACTCTTAAATTCTGTTATTGATTACTTACTGCACTTGCACTTGGTAGATAGCATTGTTAGATGATTGTAATTGTTTTACGAACGAGTATCATGAGTGAGAAAATAAATATACTGCACCTCTAACTTCGCAATACTCGCTCGTCCGATGTATATGTTTCAATCTTATAGCGAAGGTATGTGATATTTTCTGTAGTTAAGTTGCACATGTACGCGACGTATTTTACCTGAGGGTATGGAGGGACGCGTACGTACTCGTAGCACCGACGCGAGACGGTGCCCCATTCGATGCCTGAGCGAATATTTTTACCTCGACAGTCTGGCAAAATACATTTCCTGCGAAATGTCGCTGTAGGAGGTCTTCAGCTGCCTGAAGCTACTAGGCGTTATATTCAACATGCGTAATGCTCGGCAGAGAATTTCCATACATGAATTTCGCCTGGTCCCGACACTCAAAGTGTGGAGTACTATCGTGCCTTCGTAGAAAGGTTTGGGTGTTGCCTTTGAGCCCTGCAACAGTTCGGCTTCTGCTCTCATCGTTCTTGAATCGAGATTGTCAAAATATCGACGTCGAGGATCGCTGGTCGAGAGGCCGGATCTTGACTTGGACAGTGGAAAGATAATGAAGCTGAAGCTAGCAGCCAGAGTTAGAAGCCAAAGGTGTTAAACCTTTTGAAAATAGAAAGATTAAAATAAAAGCATCGGAGGTTCAAAGTAATTCACAAAATTTTCATTTTCGGACATCACTATACCTTATTCGAATGAACATTAGAAACGTTTGGCTGCTAATTCTGGCTGCTAGTTTCAGCTTCGTGGGGAGAAACACGGTTTCCTGAGGTATTCAAACTCCCCGAGGGCGAGTTTTTTTTTTACCGGCAATTGACTTTTAGTTTGAACATCAATTCTATTCACGAATCGTCTGACCGACACGGTGACATCGTTGTGGGACCTGTCACTGCACCAGCGTAATCTAATTCCCGTCGATGAAATCCAACGTTGGCGATAATGCTTGTAAATTATGCGAATTATGCACGTTACGTAGAGCGCGGGCGTGCGAGCGACCTGTATTAGCATATACGTTGCAAAAAGTCAATTCCCGTTGCCGTTTATGCAGGAGCAGCACGTACGGACCGCAAACCTCACGTCTAAGTGTAACGGACGGTCTCCGGTTCTTCTGCGTTTTGGCGATGTTTGACCGTGACTGATTGAGTCGTACGGTATCCGAAGTTGATATGGGGATGAATAACCATGAAATTATCAGAACCGGAAACAGTCGGCAGAAGTAGTATTACATTGTCTAATGCACGGTGGTATATTCCTGCATAAAGATGTAGGTTAAACATTTACAAAAGTCATCAAACCGAAGAGCTAATTGCCCTCAAGTCCCGGCTCTCGTTAGCGTTCCCGTCGCGTTCATCACGCTCGCATCTACCTCGTCCCAAACCGCCCGGCCCATCCACCCGCGGAGTAAACCCCTTCAACGGTCTATGGATCTTTACCTTGGAACACCTTCATCAAGGGTCGAGAAAGCCTCCGTTACTCCGGTACAGGGTATAAGGGCTCGTCGTCGTACCCATCAAGCACAGCCACCTGTCTCGCTCGAAACAAAACCATGAAATTAGTTACTCGTTGAACACCAGAGACACGCGTTTAGGTCCTGGAATGAAAGCCGAGGAAACGTCTCGCTGGTTATTATTATTTTCCCACAAAACCTCCGCGGCGAGGGTTTAGAGGCAACTTCTCGCTAGGACAACACAGATCCAGTGTTGAATAGAATGGCACCGAAGACACGTGGGTTGACAGCGAGTCTCTATAAAGTTTGAAAAATGTATAAGCTGCGGTGGAAATTTTCCGTCTAAGGGTCACCGGCTGTGAGGTTTTCCAAATCGTCACAGATCCCGGTGCACCGGTCAATTTCTGTTGCAATTTACCTCGGGCCGTTCTAGAAAGAGAAGATAATCAAGAAGCCCGTAGTCGAAGCCTGCGGGAGTCGAACCGGGCCCAACGAGTGGTATAAACAGTGTAGCAAAGCGGAAGGTGCGGCGAGGTGGTAAAATAATGGTCTGTTACCCAAGTCGGTTCGACGGTTCGTTTATCCGTAGCGTCTCTCTCCTAGTTAAGAGAAATCGCGGATAGGGTACGGATAATTAATTGACATCGAACAACGCAAACAACATTAACTAGCGGGAAAATTAGCTCGTATACCTATCGTGAGAAAGATGGGATCCAAAAGAGGGTTTCTAGCGAGAATCACCCCATTCTAGACTTCTGTTAATTCTTCCTACTCTTTATCGGTTGCCTCACCTTTTCCAGAGGCATCGCACCGCGTATCGGCGAATAATGATGAACGGAAACCCGGGGCATATATCGATCAGATTCGTCCGTTCGATGGATGCAATCATGAAATTATAGTCAAGGAGAACGTTACCAGGAAAGGCGGTAGTCCAGGAAGTGGGTGACCAAGAGATGGCTAAATTGTAAGACTGGAGCAGAACCCATCTGGAACCCCAATCAGAGCATTGCCGCCAGCACATGTGTTCGCGTAGCGGCTCAATCAGAAGGGGGGAGGTCGGAGGGCGCGGCGCCCTTCGTTCCCGCTTGGGAAGCCAGCGAGCGAGTCCTTGCTAAAGGAGAAGGAGCTTTATATCACATAATTGAGACTTCAGGGCCGGGCTGCAGCAGCGTTGAATGGTTGCGGTGCCGATAAATGCTACGGGTAAAGTAATCGCCGGGCGAAGTGTAAATGCAATGACGACGCGGTGCGAGGTGTTTGGACCTTTGGAACCGAGCACGGATAGACACTGCAGGGGGCTGTTACACGCGGTAACTGGGAAATAATGATCTCATCGTACGATTTCCAGCTTCCCTCTGTTACTCGAAGAGAGCTCGTTGCCTGGTGCAGGGGTCTATAGCCCCAGCCTCGACCGGAAGACGCCGGGGGATTAACTCTTGGAAAGTTGTAATAGGCCGATAAATTGTAATGGGATTTCCGCGGATCTAATTATCGCGTCTTGTTCGCGGAATAAAATCGTTCGTCTAGGATGGCTCGCACGAAGACACGAGGGTGAGTTT
This sequence comes from Neodiprion fabricii, assembly GCF_021155785.1. Lineage (NCBI taxonomy): Eukaryota > Metazoa > Arthropoda > Insecta > Hymenoptera > Diprionidae > Neodiprion > Neodiprion fabricii. The sequence continues at coordinate 4,500,979 of NC_060244.1, forward strand.
GACACGTCGAAGACGCGGATCTCGGACAGCTTGCGGCCTCGGATGGTATACGAGTTTATTTTCCCTATCGATCGAGGGATGCGGTCGTCTTGACTGTATCTCGGGTTTGTATGTGTATACCTATACATACGGTATGGGTGCAGGGTGTATAAACCCGACGGATGAAAGGAGAACGAGGCGTCGAGGAGGAGAAATTATTATCTTCGAGAAAACGACTTGGCGGCAAAAAAGTTTCCATTGTTCCCATAAAACCCGGTATAACCCACCCACCGCGGGGGTAAGGTACCTTATTAGTTTTTATTCCCTTCGTTTGCTTTGCCGCTCTATAAGAGAGCCTCGCGATTCTCGTCGAGGAGAGAGAACGGCTCGCGAGTTCAGCTGAGCCACTCCATTACTCAGGGTTATCTTTTACGTGACCCTTTGACCCAATCGAACCGTCGTGTACCGGATGTGAGCCGTAAGAACAGGACGGTCGCGCACGTACATAGGTGCTCCGAATTTTATCTACGTATGCTAATTCGAATTTACCTTCGTCGACGACTCGAACCGGCCCACGCGGCTCTGGAGGAGAATCTCAACCCGGCCGCCTCGTGAGCTCGGCACCGACTCTATGCTCGACGCTTGCCTCTTGTCACCGTTCCTATTCCAGGCTTGGTCACCGCTACTTTACAACGTTTCGCGTTTGAATAATATATGGAGCGAGCCTAGCCGCTCCCAGAGGCTCCTTGTCCACGTGACTCGTTGCCTCGAGTGCCACAACAACGACGACGACGACGAGGAGGACGAGGACGAGGCTGCTGGTGCATTTGCATAGAGCGTCTGTTGTCTCTTCGCGATCGCTATCTCGTAAAGAGTTTTGTTGTCGTAGGTATGAAAGCGCTCTTCTATTCGGTACCGCGTTCAACTCTAACACTGGTCCCATTTTACGATTACTAAACTATAAACCAGTACTCCAGTCCACTGTTTGTTTCCACGGCGTTTTCGAAGTGAGATGTTCCGGTTGGTTCCTGGTGGTGGAGGATCAATATTACTCTTTCAAGTAGTGTTCAAACCAGACAAACCGTTTGACGGAGCCACTCATTTTTATTAACAAAAAGCATTCGAGCCGATGAAAATCGACTGACGATGTTTATCCGTCATCAATATACCTTGGTCATATATTATTATCCTCTTTGATCATCGCGCGGAACCATTTGATTTATTTACTCATTTTCTTTCCTTGATGATTAGCTCTCGAAAATCTCGCTCTTCCCGGTATAATTTACATATAAAAGCTCCATGCATTTTGGGCGTCTTATTACATTTGACAAACTTCATAAGGCTGGAGGGCATAATTGAACAATATCTCTACATTGCATAATCGCTCGAGCGAAACGGTTGGTGTCTTCCAAAATGAGAACGAGTGTGTACACAAAATGTAGCGAGACCTCGTTTCCATAACTACGGTATATAATCTCTAAGCTTTATGGCTACGAAACGGGTCGCGAATTTAGGCTCAAGAATCGCGTGGCCGAACAAAATCCCCGCGTAAAATTACTCAAAGTATAATATAAGCAGTAAAGACTCGTTACCGCAGGTACTTGGGCTGCGGAATTTTTTCACAAAACGATCGGTCACCGTTCGCGTGGCTCGAGGAATTCAAAAATCGGTTTATCTTGCCGCACGTGCGACCAGTGTCGAATTAAGTGAATGCAGTTTGTTTTCAACACTCCGAAGCAGTATTTAAAGGGGGTTTGGGGGGAGGGGGGGCCACCGGCTCGCGCGTGGACTCAGAAGATACGAGTTAAATAATGGAGCACGAACCTCCGTAGGTGGTTGCCTTCCGCTTCTCAGTGGGCTCCGCTGCAGGCACACTCGGCTGGGATACTAAACTGCACCACCAACACGTGTTCACCGTCACTTGTGTAAAACGAGTCCGACCACCCGCACTTTGCGATCTTGGTAACGCCACACGGTTAGTCAATGATCGCCCACTGTGTCCTTCTGGAAGAAAAACAGCAGTAACGATCCTTTCAGGTCACGTACCGAAAGCTCCGTGTCCACCAGCTTGAGTACCGTAGTTGCATGCCACGGATTCTCAAGCAGACAAGACGTCATGATCATTCATTGCACCTCGTTCAAAGCCATGCCATGCGAACGTTGACGATTAGTTCAGGCCAAACTGTGAAGCAAGAAGCTGAGGACTGTCCTTCTTTCGAATACATTCACGTATCCGTTTGATGCAGCTTGCAAAAAAGACGCACGGTGGATTCAGGAAGAGTTGGTCTGTCTTTCACTGGCTGCAGAGTCGTTCATCCGTTCCTCGCCAAGTCCAACGGTTATCTGGTAACAAAGACCCTGAGGTATAACAAAGCCCCGCCGTTTTGTCTGGTGCGTCGAGTGCGTCGGTTGAACTTACCCCTGGCCCTTGGCGAGATAGCGGCGGAGGCCGCTACTTAATATACGCGCTTTCGTTGACTCGCGTGTGGGCCTCTCGCGCCTACTCGAGATACGATTGTATCTCTGAGCCCCGTGTACACCGGCCGCTATTCAACCTCGTGAGAGATAACGTGCCAAGATCGTGCCCGATGTCTGTAGTCGAGGCCAGATTCAAGCGGCTGATTCACGGGGCTGGATTCTATTTACATTCGAGGGAATTCGTCTCAAGCTCGTGCCAGCGATGGACCTGGACAACCGGAAAGGGAATTCTTGACCTTATTGCAGGTCCAATTTCCATTCGACCGAGAAAGAAGATGTAGAAATAGAGAGTGGGAGTTCAAGAGAGTTAATTTTTTCAGTCGGGGTTTTCGGAAGAGTCCCGCGCTTACTTCTCAGGAAATGATTACCGGACTGTTCATAGGCAGAATGGATCCTCATACAAAAAATGGCTCTCCTTCGGCATTCAGCAACGAGTATAATTACAGCTGTATCGGGGATGTGAACGACGAACATGTGCAATCACGCCAATCATTAGCTGCCGAACTCGAAAAAAAACTCCGCAATCTCGCGGACGCGTTCCGAAAATTGAACGAACGTTATTATCACCCTGCTACATGCCGTTCGCGTGTAATAAATACGCGTACGCGTATGCAGCGCGCATTATATTGCCCGGACGTGGATGTAATATTCCTTGAATGTGTGTAAACTAGCACACTGCGATGTGCATCTGCAGTGCTGTACGCAGAGTCAGCCCACCCTGACCTGACAATTTGCATAGCGCATCGGTAATAAACACTCGAGAGCAAACTACTCGCTACGTTTGATTGGGTCGAGCTGTAATGACGCGGCATTGTCATGCAAATATACGCCCGGAGTGGCGCTGATCGTGTGACCGCGTGGGGCCGTCACTCGGTCCCAAAGACCCCTGCAAGCCCGAGGGCAAATTGCGTCAGCTTTCGTCTGGGGACCGGGATGATTCTGAATCGTGATCAGGAAGGAAGTGATTTAAAACGCGATAAGGAGTTCGTGGATCCCGCTGCTGCGCAAAGCCAACGTTAATTGGCCCGGTTGCAGTTGAAAATATTGCTGCCTTGTGCCAGGGTACGACACTTCAACTCCTTCGGCGTTTCATGCCCGGGGCGCCACTTCGTGCTTGGAACCTAATTCCCGACGAAATGGGACTCACCGTTCGATGGTGAATTGATCGGGTGAGAGTGGCAATTTGAAAGCCCAGAAACGAGGATAGGCCTTTGTTACCGGGGACTTTCGAGTCCCTCGTAACCCACGCAGGCACACAAATTGCGATCTCTGTGTAGTATTTTGTACTAAGTTGACAGCTGCGGTGTCTCTAATTCCCCTTCCAGTAAGCCTCGCACTTTCGTAAGGAGATGGAGATTGACGAGATCAAAGATTGACCCTGACGGCGAAAATTCCTCGGGGAGATCCTCGGATTTAAATCTGGGTTAGAACAGCTACTCTGCAATGCTGTAATGATACGTGCTGACTGCTGTAACAGTAACGCGGTATTTTGATTATTGACATTGCACGAATACACCTGTCAAACTATGGCGTCGCAAACGGTATGACATCCGTGAAATCACAAGTTACACGGATAACGTATATAACTATTTGAACGGACAACCAAGCTGCAGATATACCGACTCGCAATCCGCTCTGGCGACATCACGTCGTACCTGCCTGCAGGAAGCTAAAACGGGTCACTTTGATGCCCCTCGGGGGAAGCACGTCAGCCGACTAGACCGGACAACCACGTCCGGAAATTTTTATCGCTGCATCGATAGCCGGCTGAAAATAGAAGTAGAGAAAGAAATATATATATATATATATATAGAGAGAGAGAGAGAGAGAGGGGGGTAAAAATGATGTGTGTTTGTACCCAGTTATCGCTACTCTCTCGTTAAATTCGCGTTCAGTTGACACCTCCACCGGCACCATCGGTTTAATAGCCACGGGCAGCTTTCGAACGCGCCCGTAAATAACGCTATTCAAATGCAATTCAAGCCTCGTTTTCACAATGATCACGTTGGCCGACCAAAAACCTGGTATACTGCAGAGGACACCTGCTGTACCAGCTTTGATACTCTTACTTCCCAGTTTGGCAGCATCCAAAAATAGTTCTAGTTAGTTGAATATTTCACGTAGTCTTGGAACGTTACCCTATCCTGAAACCATCAGAAACAAGCAGAATCGTACAAAGTCAATCTATGCTTTCAATTTCACCATCTCAAAAAATGACAACTCATGATTTACCTCCACATGCTGCCAACTATACTCACTGATGATTTTCACACAAGCGGTCATAAAGTATGCATACAAATTTTGCAAATGTCGAATGAAATACTGAGCTTATACGAGCCTGCAGGTGAGCGGGGCCCGCGGGGATCGGACCCCGACTCCTCGCCGACTTCGGGGGTCTCTGTGTCTGCCGTGTATCTGCCGTAATAGGATCAGAGGCTTATAGCGGCAGCTTAACGGTCCGATCAATTATTGTCTGCTCCGGCTGCTGCTATCTGCGCTGGCTACTATCAGCCAGTCGCCGTTGCGTGGCTTGTAATGCTGCTCCATGTAGGTACGCCTTTATCTGCCTACGCCATGCTTGCGCAAAAGCTCCGTGCTGGTCACACTTCGAGTGCATGGTTGTTGCTGTGAGGACGGAGAAATAAAAAAACTGTTCAAAACATTGTCAGGATCGATGAGAAAATTAATGTATAGGACTCGTCGCGTTCATCGTGCGATAGAAACTTAAGAAGATTTTATACTCCAAGTAGTCAAAAGAGAGGGATGAATGTCTGTGGTTTTTAAATGAATGAGTTCGAAATTATATCAGTATTTCTTTCATCTCAAAGAAAACCGTGGTTTTAGAGATTTGCAAAAAAGTTTTTTTTTTTTTTTCTATTTACACAGATCGCGAGCACATTTTATCCTGCTGGTAAAACTGTGCTGTTTTAGTAAAAGGACAAGCTGCAGGGTAAAAATAATTCGTTTTCCGTTGAGAATGAGACACGGGGTAAGAGTAGTTTTTGTCGGTGACATCTCATTTCGCACATCTTTCGCTCTTCGGTAGGGAAAAGAGTGGCGTGAAATGCGGGCGAGAGAGAAAAGGGATAAAGAGAGAAGGAGGAAGAGCGAAATAGAGGGAAACTCTAGCCCTCGCACTTGGGGGGAGTTTGTACTTTTATCAGTTTCAGTCTTTCCGACTCCGCCCATCCACTGCCGCTGATTACGCGTCTGTCATTTAACAAAGTCTTGACTCCGGTGGAAGTTTAAGGAGATGCTAGCTCTCGAGTCTCGCGAGTAGGGAGAAGAAAATTCACAGAGAAAGAGAGAGAGAGAGAGAGAGAGAGAGAGAGAGAGAGAGCCGAAGAAATACGCCTGAGTGTATATACGGTTTGAAAGTAAGCATGATTTGCGAGGGTGGAATTGTCACGGCAGAAAATCCTCCACCGGTGACTCATCCCTCGTTTTTTTTTTTCACCGCAGTTTCGCAGGCGCGTAAATGAAGAGAAAATTGGAAAAAGTAAAAAATGAACCACGCAGGGAGAAAGTGCGAGAGATAAGAATAAACAGACGTTTGAGGAACTGAAGGAAACGAAACGGGAATAATCAGACCGTGGACGATACTTCGGTCCAATCCCTACGAAGCGACACAACTAATCTCATCGTTGTGAGAATCGGTGCAACGTAGCCCGCTGCTTCGCAGCTTTTTTCTACCACCTTTTACCCTCCGGAATAATCAAAGTTCGCCGAGTGCATGGCAGAGGTTGTCGTATCAGGTAACTGCAGCCGCGGCGCACGGCGTCGATCGCCGCAAGGGGTGAATAATGGCGAGTAATCTCTGGCGAAAATTAAGTTATCGGAATCTCACGGAACGGTGGTGGAGCCTCGAGGCGAGAAACGCTTTAGCGGTCCGAGGAGCGCGGTCCAAGAGTTGCGGCAAACGCAGAGCGATTCTTCGCCTGCAGGTTTCGCAAGCACGGAAGCCAGATAGGGCAGCGTCTGCACGAGCAGATATAAGTTTGAAACAATCAACCGATAAATCTGCTTTCCTTCTGATTAATGGCACCTCCTGGCGAGCCGGTGTCGCGTGCCCGATCTCCGCCCCTAAAATCATCCCTCCCTCTTTCTCGCACGAGTCTCCCCCCCAAGTTTTTTCGCAGGACAGTGAAATATCGTTATTTCTAACCTGTCGAACCTCGCGAGTAAAACACTCCGGCTTTGGTTTCGTTTGGATTCATTGGCTGTGTCCAAATTGAACGAGGTATCGTATGGTCGATGCAAAGGTAGGTAGACAACTTTTCAAGTTAGGAAAAATCGTTTCTTCTATTTCTGGATACTGACGGTGATTTTAAATCAGCAATTTTTCCACTTATCTATAGCTTATATAATAACAAGTTAATATCAAACAGATTATTTCTACTGACCACTTTCATAGCTTTTAAATCCGAAATACGAGGTTTTCGAGCAACAAGTTTCCTTTTATATTAATATGTGATAGAATTTTTTCGTTGGCGCGGCTTTTATTCGATGCAAATATTCAGCTGAACATAAAGAAGTGATGGCGAAATTTGCAACAAGGGTAAGTGGTTATTTGCAGGTGTGCGAAATTTGAGCTTTTGAAGACGAAACTCTGTTAACGCGAACAAAGTGAGAGCAGACAGCAGCTGATTTACTTCGTTTTGAAGCAATCGAGGTTTGTTTTGAGGGGGTATGGAATTCGGAATTGAAGTTAAGCCGGTGAAAAAGGGGTGAAAATTGTTTTCTAAATAGTTGGCAAATGGAAACACGTGCGGGGAACGGAGAAAACGAGGGCGAGCGGAGAAAAGAAGGCGGAAGCATCACGCCTCGTCGCTATACGCATTCGAGAGAAGAGTTTGGTACACGTATACGTATACATGTGTGTTGGAATAGGCGGAGAGGACCTGCGTGCGATTAGATGACTTGTCAACCTACGGGAAAATTGCATTTTGCAAACTTGTTTCGCGAAAAAGAATTGGAGGGAATTGTGGACCAGAAAAAGGGAGGAATGAGCGGAGACCTGAGTCGGGGAGGAACGGGAAAAGAGCGTATTTCTCTGCTCCCGGACCTCCGACGTCCCCGGGGACCCTCGGAACGTCCCGAAAGGATGCGAAGGGAGGAGCGGCAGTCTCGGAGCTTGCAGGCCGAGCGATGCAAAGTTGCCATCTTGGCTCTCCGCCTTGCCACCTCACAAAGAGAGACGCAGAAATTGGCTCGGAATTAAGTTTCGCTAGTCGCATGAAAAACTCTCTCATATTATATATGCTCTCTCGCATGTTGTGCCGCGCCTGATTGATCCACGACGACGATTTGAAAAAGCCTCAAATTCTAGCACGAATTAATCAATACTTGAAAAATTTCCAAATGCTTCGATTTCTCCAAATCGCCTGCGTGGCATTGTTACAGTTTTGTAGGGGAAAAAAGTACGCTTCCCCATAACTAAGGCTGGGTGGCTAGCAGATTCATCTCCAGAAAAAACGGTCACTGCAGAGAATGAGTAAAACGTGTGATATGCGATATGCGCAGGATCGAATCGAATTTACCTTCCATACTCCGTCTTTCCAGTGCTTATAACCTTCAACATTCGATCCAAGGTATTTGACTCACCAGACCGGGATATGTCGGAATCGGAACACACACAGCCAGAGAATGATGCACGTGAAATTTCAGTGCCGTTTGTTCGACGCATGCGGACAGCAAAGTAAAATCGGGCTTCGCGTCGCATCGGCAAACAATCGACAAAGGATGAAGAAGGACCTGCATCGCTGGTCAGAGAAAGAATAAAGCCCCCGCTGCACCGGGGGAATCGATCAGCCGGAAAAACGTCGTATTTCCACCCCGTGTAGTGCAACCTCATCCGCGTAGTGCGATTTTGTGTTTGAAGAGGGGGATTTTTCCCGCTTTTTGGTAGTCTAAATACGAGTTTCGGCCTCGTGACGGTGCGCGTTGATCAGAACGAGTGCCCAACGGGACGTGAAATCCTCTGGAAATCTGTAACGCAGCCGTTCGACGCATAATATTTATCGAAATAGCGTTCATGGGGCGCGGGACCTTTATCTTCGGGGTGTGTTTCCCGGGTGTTATTTTTCCACAGGCGACATTCACCCTTGCGAAATTTATATAAATCGGGTGAACTTCGAATCAGACCGCCGCGATCATCCGGCTTTTGGGAGGCAGGGTCGGTCGGCGGCTCTGCTCGACCGGGTGTGAAATCCGAAAAATCACACGTCTCCGTAATTTGACTGGGTGCATTTTTATCCCCGACGTGCGTGTGGCCGTGTGGCCCAGCGCCAGAAGGTAAGTAAGGAATAAGAGAAGGAAATAAGGTCCGAGTGAACTTATCTTCCGAGCCCCGTCCACTGACACATGTCGGGGTAAACAGCGTCTATCGCCGTTTGAAGCCCTTCTTAGTCAAATCAGTGACCCTCGTAATTCGCAGCCCGCGCACCCTTCCCGAGCCGGAGCGAATTATCCCTGTTTGAATAAGTTTCCCTGCACGCCCGAGTTTGCCGAGCGGTATTTAAATAAATGCCCAGCGTCCAGCGGCGTGTTTGTTTGTCCAACGAATTTCGCCTTTTTATATGGCTGTAGGTGCCGATCCAATAAAGCTCGTTAGGACAAATTTGGCTTCAAGAGGCGCGTCCTCCGGCCCCCGATGATTTTCAGGATCGCTCGCCCAGCTTTCAGGATATTAAAAATCCGCCGTTTAAAGCCCGGGATCGAATCGTCGAAACGTCCACTCGGAATCTTGAGCCGGCCAAGTCGGAAGCTCGGAAATGTCGGTCGAACAATAGATTTCTCGTAGCAATAATACTTCGAGTATACAAGGAGGTACATGCCGCTCGATCACGTTAGTCGATACCCTCGTACCATACATCGAAATATGACGACGAGTGGCGCTGGGCGCCACGGGTCATCTGGGTCAGCGCTACATTGTCGTGGTAACCCTGCCTGACCTGTACCCCTTGCTCCACGGTTCCACCGGTCCGCGTATAGTAACGCTGTCAGGACTATTGTCAGCAGGATACGTGTGGGGGAGGCGCTATAAAAGAGAGCGTTTTAAGGATTCCTCGAGGACTAAAAGAGGACCGAGGGACCAAAATGAAGAAGAAATTCTTATTGTTGGGAGAACCGCTGGGGTTCAATCGCTTCATCCGGTCAGATAATTCATTATTATCGCATTTTTCGGAGTGCTCGAGACGTCGTCGAGGAGGGTAAGAGTAGAGCGGAACTTTAACCGAGGTCAGCTTCTCATCGGTTTCCGCGGAGTGCATTCGGACTCCATTCATCTTTGGCAAAGTATCGAATCGAGAAGATATACGTCGAGGCAATGAGGCGCTAAATGAAAGCGAAAATCCCCGTTGTAGACCGGTTTCGCGAAATAGCCGTGAAAAAAAGCGGAAGAGTGTGGCGAACGGCACACAAAGAGTTCTTCCATTCTCGTGCCGAATCGCGGTTGTCAGCGACACAAAGGAACGGTTCCGCGGATACGAGAGTGGCGATCGAACCGCGAAGATATAACCAATAACAAGAAATTTCGCGTTATACTTTGAGGTAGGTACGGCTCAAAGTTTTCTTATCTCCCGGTAAGCCGTCTGTATTATTGTCTCGTCTGGTCATGGTCAAAGGATAATCCGGCCGGGAATAAGACAGGGACATCCAGGACCGTGCAGGTCGACAATTGGTTCTGCGAGTGAATGGCGCGCTGATTGTTCCCCACCCCTCGTTTTCCTTGGCGCGGGGGAGGTTTCTGCAGCTAGTCTCTCCAAGATAGAGAATTTTTCTTCCGTCGTTGCCCCGTTAAGAGTCGACGAGTTTCAACGTACGTGGCTCGACGGGTCGGAGGCTAGTTGAGCGTTTCACGGTAGACGTCGGCGTCGTGGGCGGGCGAACATAGTCGCCACTGGTGATCCAAGCATGCGGGCGTCTGATTGCTCCCAGACATTTTTCAGGCACCGCTGCCTCTCCGCTATATTACGCTTAGAATTTTACGGATCAATTTCCACCCCCAGCCTTTCACTTTTTTCCCCCCAACTACCGGCTCAAGATAATTTCGGTAGCTTTGGTCGGGAAAACGGCAAAACAGGCATCGCTCGTTCGGCACCAGCGCGAAGCTCTACAATTTTCAATTTCCAGCCAGTTCTCCGCTAATCCGTTTCAATGCCTCCTGCTCTCTTGCTCCTGACCGTAGTCGGCAAGTCTGCACAATGCGGTATGGGTTCACTGTTCCGGGATATCCCTTGGCGCTCCTCGTGGTCGACCAAAGGCTGGGCCGGCGCAGGGCTCCGACTGCCTCGTGCAACTTTGCCAGCTCCCGACACACAAAAGTCCGCCTCGTCATTTCCTCGGCAATCCACCGGTGAACCCATAGAAATATGCTCCTCGTACTTTGCCGGCATCGAAACACGGTTAAACTTCGGCCCGCCAACTCCGTCCGGCTCTGTTCGAATTACCAGGCAGCAAATGTCCGCGAATAATATCCGGCAGGTCAGGCGTTTCTGTCTGCTCTCAAACCCCGAGCCACCGGCCCATGCATGGATCCGAAGAACCGGCGATATAGCAATATCTCAGGGGTGCAATCGAAGTTGCCAGTCCCAGGAACGCGGCGGTGAAGTAATTGCAGTGATAGGGCCGGGATTCGGTGCCATTAGAGTATCCTGGACGCGACCCAGAACCCGGTTCTGCGGCGAATGGATTCCTCCTTTGAAAGAGGATAGGGCATGTGGGTCGGTGCTCGAATGTATGGACGGCGTTTTCATAACGCGAGCCGATTCTACTCAACGAAATCAAAATCAGTGCCCTCGATCTCGGAGCTGACTTGTACCGAAGTCACGGAAGCCGAGCTCGCGGCCTCGGATATCGGGGAAGGAAGAAACAACCGTCTGGAAATCTATCTCAGAGCAGATCCCACCGCTGTCACCAGACTGGAAGTCGATCATTGTTGTTAGCTGCGTTTAGTGTTTCGATATTATGGTTTTCGATTTAATTACCTAATCTGTACGGGATCAATTAGTCATGAGTTATAGGCTAATTAAATCAACGACGTAGCACATTCGTGCTTTCGCTCAATGCGACCGACCAATTACCGGTTTATAGTATTCTGCAATTGTGCATGGCGTACCTGCCCTGTCTGTGACCAATTACGTGGTACAATATTCACGTGCGCTTGGATAATTTTGATGCAGGCTAAAAACGAATTATATTCAGGAAATGTTCCACACATCTATTCGAACTTGCAAATAATGGAAGAAAAAACACACACGCACACGAAATTCAACGACAATAATATTACTTGATCGAACGTAGCAGACGTTACTACGATTCAATGGGACAGAGATGAAAAGAACCGACTTACGCGCGTACGTGGGCAGTTGCCAGAATTTTTTTTCATCTTATTTCATCCAGGAGTCCCGATAGTGAGCGACGTTATTATTTGAAACAAGTCGTTCTGCGATTTTATTTTTCATACGATACCCCAGAATGCCCAGACACCGTGGTAAGGTAGCTTTTCGATATGCAATTTCAGGTTACTTCCGAGCCATGTAGTTTCGCGCACACCCGACCAAGCAATGGAGAATTGGGACATTAAGCTTTCCCATGCATATATTATCGCCCAGCCTGCAGTTGCGTTAGATACCTACAAATGAGGGTTGTAATGAGAATTTTTAGTAAAATTTAACGGTAACAGATATCGCATAAGTTGAAACGGTTTTTCTTGGGCAGTCATCCAGTCCTGCTGTTTATAAATTCAGGAGTAAGGAGTCTACGCTCAGCGGACGTCTTCGTCACGGCGTTGAAAATGTACCCACGCGGGTATAACGTAATTGATAATATTTTATTCAACACTGGTAAAGTGCTCGTGAATGTTATTGTAGCCAGCAGCACGGTGGCTGACATACACGTACTTATCTTCACTGCCATTGTCAATTTACCATTAGGTTTAATGTCAAGGTGTAAAAGTGACGATTACGCGCCGCTCTCCTAACGCATTGGGATCTTCAAAGAAGGTTTTTTAACGAACGTTGTTAGAAGCCGGGGGTAAACGAGTTTCCGAGCTTTTTCTTACCGCATAACAACTCTGTATTCACCGCGAGAGGACGAAGCGCCGTAAAAAAGAGAGAAGGTGGATACGCGAAGTTTTGAAATCCTGCTCGATACAGAAATGGCGTGAAATAAGTGTATGCAAATACATCCTTAAATCGTGGAAACGTGAAAACCGGAATAGATTAAAATTCATATTACACGACGCTTGAACGTCACGGGGCGGCGCGACGCAATTTCCTCGGGGCTTTGCCGTTAGATGACGGGAATTAAGTCGCGAGTCAACGCTCCCGGAGCCCCGATGAACCTCGGCGAAACTGCACCCTTCAAGTCAACTGTATTTTTCGACTCTACTGCAGCGGCACTCGGCGCAGAATATCTGGCCGACAGCCACGTTGTAATTTATTTTTCAGCTTCTCTTATACCTCGGGCTAGACAAACAAGGGGACAAAAACATTTTATTACGCGATTAACTTTCTTGATGACGATATTTTAAGACCGATAAAAAAACTATCCAGACGCTGCCCCTCCGATACCCCCGACCACCCCTTCGATCGCCCAAACTCCATTTTTGTCGCCTGCTACGGCCATGATCGGAGGATATATTTTGACTGCTGCAGGCTACACGCGCTGTGTTCGAAAATTATCGTCAAAGTATCCATGGGAAATTTATTCACGAGCATTGACTCCGGCCGTTTCTGACGTTTGATTCGAAACTTTGTCTCGTCTCTAGGGGTGTGAAAATGCTCGTAAAGTTTCTCTTTACGCATGCCCGCGTATGTACAGCCGGCCTGTGGCAATAAATTGAACTTTGGACACGTGGCCATGCGCTCGTACCATGGACGATTCGTATTTCATTTACGTCAGCTTGCATATTGGTCGCACGTTTTATTTGACCAGATCGTCGATGGTTAGATGAATTTTAAAATTGGCCTTTTGCGTATTTTCCGTGCGATGTTTGTTTTTTTTTGTTTTGCAAGCATATCTACGAGAGAGCAATAAAAAAAACAGTACAACAGTAAGAATCGAATTACAAATCGTTACCTCATTTCCACGGCGAAAAATAATGAAACGTTATTGAAATTGCAGAACGTGCGACTGTCGGTGCTTGTAGTTCAAAACTTGATAGCCGTACAGTTAAAACAACCCCCTTGCTTCTAATTTACTGCAACGAAATTACCTACCAGTTATTCGTTCTAGAGACTTGGAACGGACGCGGCCTGCGACGGGTTTGAAAAAGCGTAGCTCACAAAACGTTTAAATACGAGCGTGAAGGTAGTTTGTATAAAACAAACTTACGAGCCCGGTGCACGTAGTTGGTATATTATACATCTAAGCACCGTGTGACTCGAACACGCGTCGAGCATTGCGCGTTGCAGGTGTCATCATTTTTACGGCTGTGAAGAAACAAGGAGCAAAAGAGAGAAAAAACTGAAAAAAAATAAATAAAAAACAAGAAGACAAGAACAAGGAGAACAGTAAAATAGCTTCAAAGAAATTCTTTAATCCAAAAGTCCGCATCTCCTAGTCCGATGCACTTGCAGCGCCAAGTGTAACGCGCTAATCCAAAGAGGATGCATCGTGCGAAAAACGAAAAGAAAAAAGAAAAAAAAAACACGGGACATTGAAAACATGCTAGCTGTGATTATCGCGAACCGTGTGACGTCAAATAAAACAAATTGTTCCCGGTAGAGGGTGAAACACGCCATAGCTGCGCCAATAATATAAATCCTTTATTCGTTATCATGCAAATTTATTGGAGGATATTATCGAGCATCGATTATCGCGATAACATCACGACCGCATGCTCCGCATGACCTACCCGCTACCTGCTACCAACCATAATACGATTATTTATTGTAAACGCACATTAATTACCGGATATCATATCCTCTTACGGCTTTTTATTTTATTTTTATTTTTATTTTTTTTAATACTCTCATTTTCCCTTCCCCACTGCTTTCCGCGTAATAATATAATCATGGCTTTAAATACTTTCATATCCGCTCTGAAGTGAGATAAATTGTTACTCGTTAGAACATGCGAACGGTATTCGACGATTCAAGAGAGATCATCACTAATTGATTTTTTATAAATTGGTTCTGAATAATCAGTTTCTTTTGTGGAATTATCTGAGTTCTACGGTAATTTCGTCACTTTAATTCATTATACCAAAATCGTTATTGCCGATAAGCAATGATCTGAAAACGACTTTCTGAAATTATAACTGTAACCTCGTTCATGTGATTCGTTTTTATCGTTATCATATAAGGGAATTAAGATTTCCGTAAGACAATTTCAACATGACCAAAACTGCACTTATTGCTCCTGACTGACACAGCACCCTTAAAATTCGGACTACGATGGCGGTTCCTATAAGAGCGCTCGAAGACTTTGTTTTTTGTTGTCGTTGTTGTTTGTTTCTTTTTTTTTTTCTTCTTCTAATTATAATTAATCGATCCTAGCAGCCCTGCACACCGCGATAAAATCCTGTAGGATTCGATGAAGCCGGCGGCAGCTCGAGTAGTTCGGTGGGTTCTCTTATATACAACGCCGCGGCTTAATACCGCAGGGGAATTTGGCTCCAGACGCGTTAATCCGAGGAATAAGACGGATGTAAGAGTGGCTTTTTTACGAGGTTGTATACCGCGTGTACGTGCAGTACACAACGGTTTGCCGTGCCAGGGCGAGGATGGAGGCGGCGGATTGCAGACGGCGAACCCCGTAGCTTCTAGACTCGAGTCCGTACCTCCGTTTTCTATATGTACATAGTTATAGCCCCGAAGTAAAGGAAGGGTGTTCCAGGCCGAACTCGGGGGTTGGCGCCCTCGGGCTACTCGGCTATCTATACATACTCATCAGCCATTAAGGCCTAAGCGATTGGTACTAGACTGCTAACGACTGCGGGTTTAACGGAGGACTTAAGGAAATATTATAGAGAGGGCGGTCTGAAAGAAATCTCGACGAAAAGCAAAGAGAACTTGCGGGTCGAGCATCTTTGAGAGAACTTTGAAGTAGAATTTTTTCGGCCAATCACACGGATCAAACTGTACTGACAATGATTCGGTGAAACCTCGCAAATCGAAAGAGTCGCGCGATTTTAAGGGTTATCAAGGGTTTATTTGCTTTTGCACTTATTTATTCATATAACGATGTCACCTCGCCACTAGAAAGTAATGGGCGTTTTTCTCCCTCTTCACCGCTGAGTAAAAACGAGGTAGAGCACATTTTTAAATTTTAATAGTATCCTTCAAGCTTGTTATTATTATTATTATTATTATTATTAGTATTATTATCATCGTTATTAATGTTTTCACTGCCATTAGCATTTCTTTAATGTCTATCCGTGTGTAGCGAGAATTTTCAAGTTTCGCCCATCGAAATCGTTCATCTACGTTAAAAATTCTTTTATCATTTTTTTTTTTCTTTTTGGATGTAAAAATAATCTCAGGGGATAACGAATATCGTAGGCCAGATCGGTATGAACTTTGACTTACTGGTTCATACGATTTAGTTTTCATGATAAATAAAGTATTTATGATGAATTAATCACTGCTAATAAATCTGTGCATCGAAGTAAAGGAGTTCGATGCAAGTGGAGCAACAATATACTACATTCGTGCGTGTATACGTACATGCATTATATTTGCGAATAGCGTCTGTGATAGCGTTTCGGAACGCGTCGAGGCGGAGAAGCGAAACCATAGCTGCTGCTTACGGCGTTATACGAAGTGAATATCCATTCACGAGTATATAGAGAATTAATCTCCTCTGAACATTATCAAGCATCGATACCTCGATCGCGTTGCTTCGGCCAAGTTTGATGGAAGCTTCGGTTTCCCCACGGAGAGAACTTGGGCTGCGCTTATATCACGTGATGCACCGTCATCGGCTAATTTCATTCAAAGATACTCGCGCGGCAACAATAATCCAAGGTATAACGAGTTTCCCACCGTCTTACATGCTCGACGATCCAAGGTAA
This sequence comes from Neodiprion fabricii, assembly GCF_021155785.1. Classification (NCBI taxonomy): domain Eukaryota; kingdom Metazoa; phylum Arthropoda; class Insecta; order Hymenoptera; family Diprionidae; genus Neodiprion; species Neodiprion fabricii. The sequence continues at coordinate 4,517,456 of NC_060244.1, forward strand.
ATGCGCACGCTCTGCACCTGTAATCCAGGGGGTTGCAGGTACACGGTCAATTTACCAGGGAATTCTAACACGTAGGAGAAAAGTTGTTATTTCTAATAGGACATTTTCAAAAGTTGCACTTTGCACTCTCGCCCTCGTTACGCCGGGACTTCGGTGATTGCAGAGAGAGAGAGAGAGAGAGGTATAGAGATATTCGCACGATGTGTTGAGATTGGATCTGGGAGAGACGGGGAGGTCAGCGGAGGTCAGTCGAGGCGGAACTTTCACGGGGAGGAAAAAGGCGGCGGGTGAGGGGGAGGAAGAAATGAGGATAAGACGTTATCACCGTAGATCACGCTAATCTAGCTCCACGCCGCCCCGCAGCAGCATCCCTCTCGACGCTGATCTGACTTGACTTTTTCTACAGCTGTACAGTTTTCCTCCTCGCTTTTCACATCCCTCCCATTCTTTTTCCACCGGTTAGAAACGCCGCTGCGAGACTGAATCGCGCGCGGTGCAAGAACGTATCCCCCTAATTATCCTGTCTAGGCAAGAAGGAGAAAGGTCGGAAATAGAAAGCGGGAAAGCCTACTTCAGGGTTGTTGATATAAGGCCTTCTTTTACTCTCCAATTACGCAAGTCGGGACGATACCCTCCGAAGAAGGAAATGGAAGAAAAATAATACGGCTAGTAAAATCGACGAGTTCGATAACGCGAATCAGAGCAAAATTATCAACTCCAACGGTAACTCGAGAAGTGTAAAGATCCTCTCGAGTCGCAACATATTCGTTAGCAACAGCATCAAATGCCCTTAGTGCTTAAGTGGTGGCGGACTTGATCCGAGTTCGGAGGGTGTTTTAAAGTGTGATCGTTCTCGGCGCGGGCCGCAAGAACGTACGAGGGTGGAAGTCCCCTTTCTCACCCCCCCCCCGAAAGTGGACGACGACGTTCAACTCCGTGCCGGTGCAGCGGGGTATCGGTAAACTATAACGAGACAAATGGATGTGAGAGTGTTCAATCTCTCCTCAGGCAGCGGCTCGCAGTTCCAGCTCCAGCTCCAGCTCCAGTTCCAGGTTCAGCTTCATCCCCAACCCTTAAGCCAGGGTATCCCGCGTCCCGCGAGAGAATCAAAGTTGTAACTGCATGTGCCCTTCCACAGTTTCCCAGAAGTTTTTCCCCGTATCTTCCATCCCCCTCCTTTCTTTATCTCCGTTATTTTCTCCTCTCTCGTTCTCCCATTTTCCTCCCCCCCCCCCCAGCTTTCACCCAAGACGCAACGCGACGCGACGCTACCGACGCCGATGCACGTGCCCTGGCTGGTCAAACTTTCGTCGCTCAGTTCCTCCAGCCTCGCGTTAGATAGATATAAATGAAATCGCTCCATTCAACCCCCACATTTTTAACGCTGCAGCTCCGGACAACGACTCCGTAACAAAGAATAAGACTACTTTTCCCTCTTCCCCTCTCCGTTGCAATCGGCGAACTCCTCACAGTTCCCGCATTTCACCGGGAATTTCGGAGGCCCGTCGGCTTCGGGGCTAATGGGTGATTCGTGTTCGCCATCGCCTTGCCGCTCGGCTCATCTCCTTGGCCAGAAACTTCTTCGTCGAAATTCGCCGGCTGGCTTTCGGACTGCTTTGATTTCCGCCATGATATCCCACCTGGAAATCAATCTCGTCACGTATTTTCAGTCTTTGTTTTAGCTTTATCTTGTATTAACTTTCCGTTCATATGTAGGTCATGCACTTTTCCAACATCGCTACGGACGTAATAAAAATTTATCTATCTATCTATCTTTGTCAATTCTTCTTTTCAGTTCTCGGAATACAATTCATCCTTCGATCCCAGAATTCATTGAGTAGTCTACTTTACGGGTTTGGATACTTCTGTGTTACAGGGGTGGTTCACTGCTCCGCGGTCTGTCCGATTGCTGAGAGATGGCGGCACGGGTTCTACACGGGCACTGACGGCTCGTCCACCATTCACCATCGACTCCACCAATGTCAAAATATCCAGGAAGCAGTCAGTGCTCTTCTTACCGTACAAGAATTCCGCTTGCGAAAGATGCGCCAAATTTGATAAGTAGTAGAAACCGGTTCTTCACTTGAGATTACGGAAAATAAAATAACAAGTTTTGGTTGTGCTTTTAAAGTGAAAGCAAGTTTCCTTGTCCACGGAAGGTTGCAACGACTTGTAGAATTTTTTTTACCTTCAGAAGCTTATTTATAACATGAACGATTGGCACCGATTCAATCTCAGCGGTATCGTTTATAGCAAAGATGGAAACCGAGATGAGAATAGGATAAGGAAGGTTGAGAATGAAAGGAAATAAGAGGGTAAAAAAAAAAAAAAAAAAAAGTAAATGGCAAGCTTCGTTCAGTTGGAAAAGATGTAGTAGCTACGGCAGGTCGCAGCAGGTGAAAGAAGAAGAAGACGGGGAAGAAGAGAGGAAGAAGGGGGAATAATAAAGTGACTGGAAATCCAGATCTGAGATAGCGAGAAAGCGCGAATCTCCTAATGGAAAATGACACCCATACTGGATTGGGTAGAGTGCGATACGGAATATGCACCGATGCAGTTCTGGCTGTGTATACATACGTGCATGAAGGCTGCAGTGCCTACGTAATACGATGCAACGGTAAATTGCAATAGAATACAGCGAACAGCCTTAGCTTCGATATGTAGGTCAATACCTTATTTACATAGAGCGCATACAACCCTCCACGTTTCCCGTACGTTTCACGCTCCACGTTATACGTACCTATAACCTACGTCTATACCTAGTCACGTGAACTCACGTATAAGCGGGCGTCCCGAGGGAACACGGGGAACGCGACGGAATCGCGCCGGTTTATCTGCCCGAGAAGAGGCGCGTGGATCTAAACTGTTTCGGAATTGAACCCGCCTTGATTAAAAATCGAAATCCCGGCGTATCACGATCATCGATTCTGAAGTTGTGTTACCTGGAAAAGTCGCTGTTAGGTGACCACAAATATTAATTTTTTATCAGGACGCGATAGCTCGTTTTTTCAATTTGATTCATGGAACGGTTAGTTCTAGCTCGACCAAACCCTTAACGTTAATTGCTTTTATACCGTTGTTTGTTTGAACATCCACCATAATGGGGAAATCGCATGAAATTGTAAAGAGTATACCGGTAGTGAGCTTTTCCGCGCTTTAATCTCAACCCGCGAGAATAAAGAAAGATAAGAGAAGCAGCTGAGGAACAGATGTGCATGGCGGAGAATTGCAGCGTCGTATGGAGCTGGGGTTTAGTCGGACAGGGAGTGAAACGGGACCTGCAATAGCTGTGAGTAATTCACGGAGTAGTTGCAGCAGAAACGGCGGAGCGCGGAATAGATTTAGTGAAAAAATAATGACTCTCCGGCGAGTGTTTCACGTGAGGAAAACCCGTCGAACTATAACGGTAAGGACAACACTGCGTAAAACCGTGAGCATTACTTACACGCTTTTACCCAAATAAAAGAAAAATATTTTCACTTATCGTTAGCCTTTTTCCCCAACCGCCCGCTCTCCGTGCACGAGGAGACGAATTTTGTTTTACACCGGAAGGCTACAAATGTCGCTATAGGAAAGGTCTGATCGAACTTCCAGGCTGGGGTGCGAAACCGGAATGATAGCAAAACACTTTCCTGTGTCGCCCTTAAAGCGGAAAAAGACCCTTCGAGGTCCCCCGAACCGGGACGGTGCACGTTTATTCAGGGGGGCGGGGGAAGGGATTTGGTGCGTTTCGCATTCCACTCCTAGTTTTTGACCGTGTTTTGTACGATGTTAGAAATTGGCGTGGAAAACGCCTAGCATGTGCCGCAACGAGTGCCACTTCTTCTCGCCCTCTCTCTGTTCTCTTTATTTGTATAAATTTGCTTTCCATACCACCCGAAACGGTTTCTGACCACACAATGTCTAGGTACTAAAACTGGCACGTGAGATCCTGTGGATTAAACGGATGCGGGATGGATAGATGGATCCCTCGATACTCGTGTTTCGCTAAATTCCGCGCCAACAACAAAATAACCTCGATTCTCGGCAAAACATATATTTTTGCAGCCTTAAAAACGAAGGTCTGATAGACGATGTAAGTATGCAAGTCATTTATACCTTCGTAAAATTTATCAATTTTATTTTTCACCATGTAGGTATGTATAAATAAAAGAGCTTCGAAGCTTCTCGTGCACTCCTGTTGCACGGTGAAATAATTAAGTAAAACTTAGTACCCGTTTCTAAGTATAAGACATTCGGTGTATTATTAGATTACAATGTTAATGAATTTCCCGACAACTTTATGGAGCGAGTGCGCTACGTCAAATGATGTATATATACATATATATATACAGATAGGTGTATGGATGTAAACCACTATTTGCATAGCTATTTGCATCGTGTAATTATCGAACGTTGATAATTACCAAGAAATTTCATACTAATATCCCTACACCATAATGCACCGTATCTATTAGCTGGTCTGCATAGAATCACCGACAGCAACTAGGTACGAGAATTTCATTGACCGTCGTTGTACAATGTTATCACCCGTAGGTGTATATTTCTCGCAATTCATTTTCCGAAAATTATCAACAATATGAAACAATGTCCACTACTTCACTCCTGAAAATTATGAATTGTCTAAAATCTAGAAACAAAAAAAAAAAACGAAACTAAAATTATAGGGAAACACGCGTGCGAGTGCATGTATAAGTTAAAAGCTCGGTGCGAAGGAGCGTAGCGGGTACAATTATTCGAATTCTTTGATGGGGCCGTAAATCAACTTGTTACATTTCATAAACGACGATGAAAATAGCTATGATAATGTTTTATTCATATGAAAAAACATTCTTTTTTCTCCCTTATAAATTGCTACGTAAAAGTCGTCCGTTAATTCGAATATATAATTTTGGTAATGGACAAGGGCTGGCAGTCGTTTCGGTAACTGCGCCCCTCGCAGCCCGTTTTCGTCACATGTGGTGGCCGCGAGAGCCCCGAACTATTATTTCTAATTTATTGCACGTTCAATTTACCAGGTCACGAAATAATTCCTTTCTTTCATTTTTATTTATTTCTCCTTTACATTCGCACAAGCAATGAAATTACGAACAAAATGTAGATTACAAACGAAACGCGCGAGTGTTCTAAAAATACATAAACCATAATAATCATCCAAATAAAGATCGCGTACACATGTATTATAAATACAGTGGGTGCTCATTTATATGCTAAGGAGAAGGCGTCTGTTCCTTCACAGCTAATACGATCCAAGTCTCGTCTGGCACTGCAGCCAAGGATTCTCTCTCCCGTTGAAACAATGCCTCTATATATCGTGCGGCATATGCGTGCGAAATCGTATTAATTTATCGCGCGGCAATTATAAGGAGCCATATATTAAGGCTCCTAGGTTCATTTACAGCCCCGGCGCTACACTCACACACACACACACATACGCAACGTTAAACAGTCTCGGCTCGTTCCGACTCTCACAATAAGGCAAAAGAGCACCCTGCACCGACGATGCGTGCATCTGTCGCCCCCCAGTCCCTGGTTTCACTGGGTACGGTCCGACAGCATGGCGCAGCCTCCTGACGTCGGTAAATGCAGAAATACCAAATGCGCATTGGCCCCGCAGACTTTGGCCGTTGTCGGCTATGTTGGAAATATCTCACCCCCGGGGAAAATTCGCAGCATCGACTCGATATAGCTCACAGAGCGAATGTTGGCAATTGCAATTATGTACATGACCAATTCCGAAAAATCCGCTTTCTCGTTTGATTCGGAAAATTTTAGAACTTAATCGTCTTTCAGAAGGTCTTTTTTCCATTGAATTTGCGTACGTGACATTTTGTTAGAACGTGTAAAAATACGCAAACTTCACACGCGTTGTACAACACGAAGTATAAAATACACGTGTAGTTTCTGTTGCATTCGTAAAATGAGAACCAAGTCGGAGATACATCGTTGGTTGTAAATAGAAACCACTGCACTCCTTGCAGAGTGCCGATGAAACAATACAAAAACCGAGATATTACAATAACCTGGAAATTGTACGCGGACAAGTAGAGCACCTCTTTCCTCGCTAATTTTCAACATGTTTAGAAATTATACATCACCTGGAGGGAAATATGAGAAGTCGAAAGCTGAGTGGCTTATAGTTTTCCCGTTTGATTAATGTATTAAGATTGCAAGGGTGAGTATAATCGAGCAGCAATGCCTACCGAACGAGGAGAGAATCTGAGATTTTCAAGTGCCAATTAGCAGTTTATTGGCTGTTTATTATAGAAGCAACAATCGCCTGTCTGGTACGCAATTATAAACAACAAAATTACCCGACAACGCCTCCTTCGCTCTTTCCACTTTCTTTGCCGCTATTTTCGGTTCTCTAATTAAGCGAATAACAGCGCGTTTAGCATTTTACATCCATCGTCGCGTCAAGACATTCGGATTCGATCGCGTTTTGTCGAGCTTGCGGGCCTGGGTGGCCAATAAACAGTGACAATACTTGCCACTGCGGCAATAAACCGAAAATTTAAATACAAATTTAGTGGACGAGCGGTGCGCTGCAGACCCGAAATATCCGGGCGCAGCCTCGCCGATCCGGCTCATTATAAATTGATCTAATCTGTATGCATTAAAACCATGTTTCAATACGCGCCTCTCGCTCGGCTGCTCCAACCTTCTCCTGCAGCCTGTTTCATATCGCGTTTTGATAATTCGATTCGGTATTCAAATTGTGATTAGAATTAGCCCGATGTTTATTGCGGCGCCTACGCGGGGACTTAGAAAATAGTCGAGTAATCTGACGAATCAAAATTTTTCGTTCTCAAATGATCGAGCGTATTGTACCAGCGTCTGTAAAATACTGCGCGATACAGGCATCGTGTACCCAACGGATCTTATAAGACTTACAAAAGCGGAGCAGCGAGATATTTCAAAGCACTGGAATACCGACTACCAAGCGATTCACGTATGTGGTAACAGCCGGCCGGGAATAACCGATCATTGAGAATACCTGAACGCGAATGTGTAACGCCAAAGGAAATTCAAACCCGTTACTATAAATATGTTAGTATTTTCGGAAGCGGGGGCGAACTACCGGATGGACCCTGCGCCGACCCTCGAGACCCGGAGAATCTGCGGATATTCGCTCCAACCACGAATTGTCTTCATTCGCAATTTTTTTACGCAGGTATCGCAAAAGCCAGGACACAGAGAAGAGTGCGACAAAATATTTTTTACCCTAGTAAAAATACGAATTAGAACGTCTTTTTCGAATTTCAAATGAATACCGATCCGTTCGATTGACTGTATTTGGTAAAAATTACTTTAAGCACCATCGGAAAAAATCGAATAATTTCTTTTCACACATTGGAGTATATTTTGTGCGTAAGAAATTTTTTCTATTCAGTCCCGCGTTACACGGACAAACTGCATGGGTAAAATACCTGCGAGCTGAGATTGTCGGCGACATGGCATCTCTACCGGGGCTGTGGGTGCGTCTGCATCCGAGGTATGTAGCAATTGCCTTTTCTTTGTCGGCTTTTGAGACCAGCGTCAAGCGCTGCTCTGAGGAATCTCGCGCATTATAGGAGGAGCCAAGAGCAAGAACGTGGCGAGTAAATATAAGCTGATAAGGAAAAAGTCCAATATGAAAAGGAGGAGGAGAGAAAGAAAAAAGAAAGAAAGAAAGAAAAAAAAGAAAAAAAAAATGTTACAAAAGGGCGCGTGAAATGGCTTGAAAATTACGTGCATTATAGCTCGATCCGGCTATTCGATCATGGGTATCTGTATAAGGCATTACTCTACGTGACCGCCCAGCGTCGATGAACCTGCGTACGTGTATGCGTGTGTGTGTGTGCGCGTAAGGATTGGATGTATAAAAAACGGTGAAGAATGGGCTCGGAATATGGGTGAATGATTCATCGAGGATTACCATGTTCAAAATTCGTTTGCACCACGTGTTTGATACATATATTATATTATACATCCCTTTTTTGTATAGAACACCTAGACGGTACAGGTAATAATTTCATTTTCACATGTATAGATAGATAGTGAGAAAGAGAGAGAGAGAGGGAGAGAGGGAGGGAGGGAGAGAGATTCAATTGTCACTTGTGCGTACAAATGTATATACGACAGGAATGAGTTACGATTCTACGTTTAGTGAAATGAAATTTAATTGAATCGAGAGTATCGCGTCCCTCTGGATCCTCCGGATATTCTATGCTACCTCCTTTTAAATATACACTAACACACACGTTAAAGATATAATACGATGCACGGGCGATCATCACTCGACAAAAGGTATAATGTACGTACACATACTTATAAGAATCGCTCGATTAAACGAACCTCTTTGATAAATTCAACATCTTCGAGAGGACACGTGCACACCCGTGCGCCTGACGCTTACGTGAAAGCTCTCAGGATATCTCTCATCTACCGAACGATATAACCCATAGACTGAAGCTCCCTTAGCAGCACCTTAATTTTCTAATCAACGCCCTCGGCGCCAGAATTCGTCGGTATACGTAAGTTTTTTTTTTTTTTTATTTCAATATCTATTTGTACTTTTTACCATTAATTTTTTTCTCTACCTCGGCGTACCGGCAACATTTTCAACACCGTCATGTCAAGGCGGAGGCTGACGAGAGACCAGAACCAATAATTAACACGCTGAACAAGTTATTGTGCGCGAGCCATATGGACGCGATGCAGGGTGTTGAGGATGAGGGGGTTGAGGGGAGGTCGAAGCCTCACTGGCCCTCTGATCGAGTTCACAATGCGTTCACATTGTCGAAGAGGAACAGCAAGAGGAAGAATAAAAGTGCGACACGCTATGTTCCCTCTTTTATATTCATTTTGTTTTAATTTCGAAGCTAAGATTGAAGAAGAAGAAGAAGAAGACGAAGAAGAGGAGCGTTAAACCGATGCATACATCGATTCGTGCACGCGTTATTACAACGCGTGCAGGATAACTCGGGAGAACGCGCCGGTAGAAAAGTCGAGGAGCGGCGAATAAAGGGGCCGTTAATTGAAAATTAATAACCAAGATAAAGGCAACATTGGGCTCCGATGGGTATCTGGATTATCCCACAGATGGGAACGAACTTCCAGAGGCTTATTGTGCCTTTGAATACTACCTGGATGGGCCGGCGGCTCCGTGACGCGCGTTTATTCTCACCCGAAGAACTCCGGTTATATCGGGTACCGTATCTTGACGCAACGTTCCGCATCCAGTCTCCGAGTCTGGCTATTTGTAGCAATTAAACACCCCCCACCATTTTTCCAGCACCCTTTATATACACCGAGGAAGCATTGTAATAGAGACACGCTTTGTACAATCAGTTGTCATTAACGTCTGTATTAACGTTTCTGATAATGACAGGTATAACACAACAAAACTCAGAGGTGTACCTACGACCGAGCTTGATCCGAATGGAAATTACTTTCAGGTATCATTAATTATGCATGGTCGTCCATCACTCGTTGAATAAGTATCTCGTTCAATTTCAACACGAGTTCCAAATCGATCAAGAATATTAAAAATATCCTAGTTTCCAATCCAGCAGAGAACTCCAGCTGAATTATTTCGATTGGTAAACTGAATGTTTTCGCGGTTTTTAAACATTCCGATAAATCACGAATCGCGAGTCGAATACTCAATGGCATTTTGCACGAAGAACAAGTATAAGCGAAGACCAAAGTGGAAGTAATCGAGAATCGAATAGGGTCTGAGGATAAAGAGTTACGGACATTCGGCTCTTGAAATATTAATGATCATTTTGAGAAAGTTATTAGCGGGGCAAAATGACTAGGCTGAAGCATTGTCTCGGTCAAAGGATCGATGCTGTAAGGTATGAGAAGAACGAACGGCGGCGCTGCAGAGCTCAGAATTAAGAGTGCACTCTGGCATGAAGAACGATATATATCTCAATTTGTTCAGGACGTGGTTCTCAATGTATTTATATAAATATATATGTCCGGAGGGGTCGGTGGGTCCAGACGGAGGGATGTGTAATATGGTGGTGGGGGGAGAGAAGCGGGACAGTCACGGGTTCTGATTTTGCAACCCTAATGACTTTTAGACCCTGCGCGTTCGGCTCCCAGTTTATGGCCTTCGCTCTCCTGTACTCACGCACCCTCACCCTGTCCGTATAGGTGTGTTTTCCAATTCCGCATATATTACACAAACCCCTCCGCCCCCCTTGCATCCGTCACGCATTGAACTTGACTTCGCAGTGGCTTAAAATTCAATTACGCGTTTGAGCTTATATTACACCTCATATATTACATTATATTGAGACCGAACCCCGTGACCAGAGTGATAAAAAATTTTAAGAGACCGATGCGAAGTTAGGAAAAAAAATATGGATCTGTATTTTCTTGAGATAAGTGAGATGTTTTTCGGCTGAACCGCACGTGTAAGATTCGCTCGATTCGTGTAGTCGGAAAATTGTTTCGAGTAGTAGATCGTTTTAAAATTCAGGTCAACACAAATTACTCGGTTAAACTCGACCCGGTATGAAGGGTTGCAATTTCGTTGGTCCGATGAAGCGTGTGCAATTAGATCAGAGGGCGTTCCTTGGATGTGCTCGCCGATACATAACTTCGGTATTACATTTGGCGTAGCGACCGATTTAGCCAGTAGCAGGAATCGGCTGCATAATATCTTCGTTAATACCGCTATTCAGAGCCAGAGTTCCGATTCTCCTATGGCTATACACTTGCCGGCAAAATGTGCAGGTACGAAGAAAGACTTATGTATTTATAGGCAGGTATTATTACTACCATTACCTCGATGAATGGAATCTAGCGGGTATTCGACACCGATTAATGATCGTATAAAACTGCACTATAATATGCACTCGATCGTACTTTGAAATACGATCAATTTACAGAATTCATGATGTCCTGTATAATATTACACGCGACATAAAATTTTAAATTTCGTTGATACACTTAATGAAAAGGACAACGAGATTTCATTTACAATTTTTATTTCACTCTGTCTGTTTAATATTCAGGAGAAAAATCACCTCTCACCCGTCTTTGAAGTAACAAAAGAACCTCAATTTTTTTATTCGCAGCTTAATTAATTTTTCAATAACTAACTTTTATACCTATATATATATATATATTGTGCAACTTCTTGAGACCTGAATGAAACTTGTTGCTGGACGTCGAGAGTACCCGATCGATCGACAATACGTTAATGTACCGTAATTATTTAAGAATCGGCTTTGAAAAGTCCGTTTGAAAAGTAATTGGAAAAAGAAAAGAGGACAAAGAGAAAGGAAACACTGGGGTGGGGTGTGAAACAGAGTAAAACTACGAGCAGAAAAGTTGTTCTTGAGGATGGATCGCGACGACGCGAGAGCTAGGCAGAGAGAGAGATACGGTGACATCATAGCCCAGGGAGTTATGGGGTTGCGAATTTACGAGGATGTTGTATGTATACGTTATAGGTAGCGGTAGATGAGCGGGGTGTTAGAGGAGAATCTGCTGCTTTGTGGTGAAATTTTATTTATACGTACACGCGTAACGGTCACGGGTCAAACGGGAGAGAGGAAAATATGACAGGGTTGGGGATTGCGGCGTTAATAGTTGGAGCTTTTCACCGGTGGCAAGCTGCTTCGGTTTTTTTATTTAGAAAATTTTTATATTTTTTTTGTTATTCTCCTCTTTTTCTCTTTCTCTGCATAGCGTCGAACGAGCCTCGCAGTTTTGCCAGCCTTTTACGTAAATGAAAATCATACACCAAACAACGCCATTCAGCCAGCTAGCTTTACTCGTATTAACGTACGCAACCAACGTCTCTTTCCGTACGAGAGAAACGAGACCGAAGGGCTTCGCCATCCCCTGGCGAACGGCTGGTAATATCGAAAATTAGAAGGGATATCCGTGGTGTTACAAAACGACCGTAAAAGTCACGGAGAAAACTCCGGGATTCAAGCTTGTAGGCATCAAACCACCCCAGTCATCATGATTCAGTCGCAGAAAAGGACCGAACCGTTTGAAATGCTCACTGCACTTTGTTGAGGAAACTCGATGACGTTACGTCTGATGTCGTATGAAAGGTGGAGAAAAATGCTCGGGTGAAAAGTTGCTTCAACAACTATATAAAGTTGGATTCAATTTTTAACACAGACCTTCTAGTTTCACGATTTAAATGAAGCACCGCGAATCTAGGGCGTAACGGTAATTGGAATTTGATCGAAAGACAAATTTCAGGATTACAAAAGACGAAGCTGAAGTTTCGACGACGAAGTCTCGATTACATTGGTCTAACAACGTTTTTCTCTACGGCTAAAAAGGGAAGGAGGTTTTTTTTTCGAACGGGCATCAATAGTAGGATAGTAGTGGCGTAGCAGTTGTAATGATCCCAGGGGGTTTTGAATTAACATGAAAATGCTTGTCATACACGTTGAGCACATTGAGCAGACCGTGGTGAACAGGGCGAAGCCTCTATACGAACACCGTGATAAATAATGCATCGACGAGAAATGCCCCAGCTCTGTTCGCCTCGTGCTGCATCGAGAGAGAGAGAGAGATAGAGGTAGGAGAGGAGAGAGAGCGAGAGAGAGAGAGTGAGAGACCATGGTGCAGTGGCTGAGCCAACTCCCATTGTCAGGACACCCCGACTGCAATAACTCACGAGGAGCAACAACTGTACACAATGCAGGATGCAGGCCCGCCACTGTGTGTCACGTTTAATGAAAAACATTTTGTTCAATTTGAAAACGACTGTGAACTTGAGAATGCCGCAGCGTTTCTCGACCACTTTTAACGGAGCGTTTTGCACGCTTAGCCTTGGACCAGATGCTCGTCACTTGATCTGATCAACGCGTGGATTCTAAGAGATTCGGAGATATCGCGAAAATCGCGTCGCTCAGAAGTCGAAGGCAAATATTAGTGGATGTATACAGGAACATCTTGTTTCAAATCCCGTGTCTTCGACAATCAAAGAAATAAAAAAAAAAATTTTTAAATGGAAAAAACACGTTTAATATACAGCGAATTACCGTCTACCCGCGATGCATTCGCGATCAGCACCTGCGTATCGGAGATACGGGAAAGAAAGTGAAGATTGAAAGCCATGCAGCACGTAAAAGTAACTTGAATGTGTTTAAAAATGTATGACAGCTGCAACGATGACTCGGTGAGTGTAATGCAAGTACGTGTAATACAAGATCGCTAAGAATACTGTACCGGTTTTATAATTATAACTCGGTGTACAAGATCTTTGTCAGGGGATTTTCTTGAGAAATTTATTTCAGTCTCCTTGTGAAACAAGAGATCGAACGTACCTAGTAGCCATTGAATTTAAAAAGTTCTTTGGCAAAATGGTTTTTGCAATGATTGGTAAAAAGGGAAAAACAACGTTTCATCGAGTGGAAAATAAAGCAAGAGGCGGTGCAACGGAATTCATCGAGGCACCTGCGACAGGATCCACCTGTCCTCTGGAGACCAGCTTGGCTATACTCGAGACGTGCGAATTATGCGAATCCGGTGAAACGATCTTTAAGCAAGAAAATCACCGTCGACATTTTCGACTCGATTCGAATCCGTTCTATTCAACCGTTTGTTTTTCTCGAAGCCGGTTTCAACGATGCTACAATTTGAGCAGCACTTTTCCGAGTTGAGTAGCGTTGGAATTTTGATTGTCACCTCAGTTGGTGCGCAGGCAGGATGTTGCCCTGTATATGTATCATGTATACGTATAACTGCCATATTTGAACTTGACGGTGTGTACGAATATACGAAGGTGGATATAGGAACGAACGTACGTGCCGTTCGCAGTGAAAGAGAGTACGGCTGGAAAAAAATAAATAAAAATTTAAAAAAAAATAGTAACACGCAGATGTCACCTGCTGCAGGCGCATTCACGCGTGACAACTGCATCCGGGAGTTGGTGGAAAATAAACGACAGAGAGCTGATGCCCCACTTATGAAAAAATCACACACCACAGACACGGAGAGTCCGAGTCGTGTATTTTTTTAATTACCGCCGTATAACGTACACACACCATTTTCTCTTTTCGTTTTTAACATTTAATTCTTCATATTTTCTCCTCCGTTTTTTACCATACAATTCACGCGGCGTAGCGCCAGCTGCAGCTTGCTAAATTAAGTAATTCAAAAATGCATTTCACATAACTTACCGATCTCTGTATATGAAATCGGGGCTGCAATAAGCGCGCGATCAGCTTCAAATTTATTGATCGTAATTATTTTTTGCACCCCCGAAGTTTCGTCGTTAGAAATACTTTTTTTGTATATTTGATTTAGGTTTCTTTTTTTTTTCTTTTTTTTTTTTTCTCTCGTTCTGTTTCATGAACGGGGAAAACTCGAGGATCGTATCTATACACATACAGATATTGTACCTGGAAGAGCTGCGCTACGCAACGATGCCAAAGGCAAATAAACGCTGGGTAAACGTAGGACAAAGGGTCCATGACGATTTTCCCTTTATTGCTTGATCCTCGGCCAATCAAAGGTCAGGATAAATATCATCGAAGCCCGCCGGCACGTCACAGACTCGATATTTGTTCGGGCACGTGCATTGTTGTCTCTCTGTCAGCCTAGCTGTCGCTACTGTCCAACCAATAAACGATCTTTCGCCCATTTGTATTCGGCGCGTTTATTCGTCACAAATCGACACTCATGATACGTAGGTCGATAAATTTCCATTTCTCTTGTATTTGGAATTTTTTGAAATTATTATCCGAAAAAATCAGATCAATTAATTACGATCCCCCCTCGCATTGAATTATTTTTTGCCACTGTACAAAACGACGCGTTAACCGAAAGGCGATTTAATCGCGAATCGTGATCGAAGCGCGAAAAATTTCCAAGTCAAAAATTGCAGCGCATATATGTTGCGGTGTACACAATACTAAAAAAGGAAAATAAATAAATAAAAATCGAGTTGCAAATGTCGCTTTACCGACTCCGCAATTATAAATATACAGCAACGTTCGTCACGTACGAGGTAAACTTTATCTGCCCTCGGTTACTGCATATTCATTGTGCGAAACAGAGAATCGCATTCTCTCGACGGGTTTCGCTCACCCGTGCCAGTTCACAGTATTAAAAAACCGATCAAACTTGATCGGAACTAGATCCAATTAGCACTTGAAATAGCGTCGGGTTTTCGGAGGGCGGACACGATATTATAACTTCAAATATATACCCTAGCTGTGTGTGTACACGTGTATATATATATATATATATATATATTGTATATGTAGGTAAATATATGTATACACCCTCCGAAAACCCAACGTATATATACATATATATACGTGTATATGTGTGCTTACACATTTATCTAACCGTGGCTTAGCTGATCGTGGGGATTTGTGCAGGATCTACTGTAACAGCATATCTGCCAAAACGCCCGAGGCGTTCATTAAATTGACCGTTATTCATTTTCGCAGCTCACCTTTCGGGCGTACACGTGGTATGCCCAAGAGATAGAGAGAGAGAGAGAGAGAGAGAGAGAGAGAGAGAGAGAGAGAGGAAGAGAGAAAACATATCCCCGCAGTGGTTCCTAGTCCACGAGCAAATTCGCCATACGATAGTTCTGACGTTTTTTTATTTGACCTCCCCCCACCCCGCCCCTCGGGATCCGACTAAAAAATTTACATCAATTCAACACACGTGCTTGCATTTGTCGTGCGTTATAACGAGTTAAACGTGTTACAAAAATTTGACACAAATTGAGCGTTTTATTACCACGGAATGAAATTTCATCATGGTTTTTTCTGTGCCACGGTAAAATAGCAAAACTTGACGTTTTTTTTTTACTCTACCTGTAGATTGTTCATGCTTTCAAAAACATTTGAACATTGAATTCTCGTGAAAATCATGAATAATAATAAGCAGGTACGTAATAATACCACTAGTGATATTCATCGTTTGTAATTTGGGTGGGGGTCAAAACTTGGAACGGTCAATATTTCGAATGGCTTATACAATATCGAAATTTCAAACATGCGGAAATAAAGCAACGAAAGATGAATCGTTCGAAATGTCGATTTTTAAAAGTGTCACTGACTTAGTAGTTATTCCAACGAGTGACTCTTTCGCAAATCAAGATTTCGAACAATCCATCTTTCGATATCCTATTTTCGAAAGTTTGAAATTTCGATATACAAGCCGTTCGAAACATCGACCCTTCTAAGTTTCGACCCCCACCCTATAACCTCATTACATTTTTCACAAGTTTGGATCAAATAATCGCCGCCACGTGTTACGGTTGTCAGAAAAGCAACAGTACAAGGGGTTACTAATTCATGGGGTTTACTCGAGCTGAGTCCAACAGTTGGTCTCGCCGTTCGTTGCACCTGTAAATCACCCGGGTGCTGGCAGAGTAACCACCCACGTTACCTGTACAAAACCAGGACGTGGGATGAGCTTTGCATACCTTTATTATACGTGGTTGAAAAGATCCGTAGAGATCGAGCCGAGACCCCGATGACTGGATTCAGGCGGTATAAATTGCGCAACGAGTCGGACATCGATGAGGAGGAATCTTTGACCTCGAAGAAGGTTCCGACTTCGAGCGACCTCGGTCTCCTCTTTTCCTCTTTTTCTTCTTTCATCTGAAAAGGTATCACGCGCATGAGAAATACGCACATATGATGTATGAATAAAGGTTCTCTCGACGAACCGTGGCTGCGTGGTGAGCGTTAAAAAATTCATAAACCATAACATAAATTTCCATCCACCTAATTTAGGCAGCAGCAGCGGCAGCCCGAGCGCTTCTTATCTGCCCTCGGCATCGTACTGCGTATGGAACGCGATTGTGGTCGGGCATACAGAACCGACCGTATATATAGACCACGCGGATAGAATAGCGCAGCCCTTTCTCAGCTGGTCCATGAAACCCAGCCCACGCAGGCAGCATCGCTCTTATATACCCGCGGTTTGACGGCAAGAAACCGAGGCAGCCGTCCGAAGCGCAGAGAACAAGATGCGTTGGAATGTTATAAATATAAGACACGAGTATTCCGTGAATTCACCGTTCAAACTTCAACGCGGCGCACAGACTCACCCATACAATCACAGTCCAGGTGCTTTATACCTGCGTTATTACGCCTATGACGGAGCGCCGAGCGATTCCACGTCGTGAGCGTTCAACAATTTGAATTTTTGAATCCACATTCGTGCCGGCACATCGAGGCACGAGCTACTCGGAGATTAATACTTCATGACCCTGACGTGAGGCCCTTCGGCACTACGAAATGAAAAATCTCCATTCTCATCGGTAAAGTTAAACAACGAACGAATCGTACAAGGCATGATATCTCGCTTCGGGGGCTCTCGTTTTTATTTCTACTACGATTTGTGATCCTTCTTTTTACCGGGACAACTTTTTTTTTCCAATCATTGAATAGAATGAGAAACCGTCCGCCCAAAATCGCATCAAGGGTCTTCACTTCGAACAGATATGATGGGATCCATTTGATCCATTGTTAGAAGAGATTCAAGTTCACAAACGCGTCCTCAGCCAGCGTCGGCAAACATCACAGAATGCAAAAAATCACGTTTCCCTAGCTCCTGGTCCAGCGTTTATCTCGTGATCCTGATGCACCGGTCACGTCGAAGCTGGACCGGGAATGAGAATGAGAATGGACATTAGTCCCCTTCGATTTGCCGTTGGACATTGCAGACCGTTTGTCTTCGTTGGAACGCGTGCAAAGAGTATGGACGAAATAAATGCAACGCGCAGGGCAATTTAGACCGTCGATTCCTTAATTCCGACGACGAAGTTAACCCGGCGTTGCGTCCACCGTGAAGTCCATCGGCTATTCAAAGCGCACGGTGGCATCTAATTCTCCCGACTGAGAATTCATCCTGCCAACAGTGCAGTTTCACTTTAATCCTGTTCGCGTCCGTAGGTAAGCTGTGAATTGACAATTCCTGTACCGAGTTCCGAGTCGTTGTTGGTCACTCCAGAGAAGGTATTACGATTGTTCTGGGCGCAGGATTTGTGCGTCTGATCGTGAGATTAGGGAGCTTTTTCTACCAAGCCACGTTGTCAAAGCTGTTAGATTTATCACCGTGGCAAGAAATTACAGAACGAAGTACGTATAGAGCGCGTCGTCGCTTTGAATTGACGTGAATGTTTGTCCATCTTGTTTCTGATTACGGGTCATTAACGAAAATTTGAACAAACGCCGACTGTGACCGGTTGTTTGAATACATTACGACGCATAAAAAGATACTCGGTAATAAGGTATTAGACGGTACTCTGCCATTAGCCGAGACGCAAGTATATGTAATTTTAGCTGTGTGGTCCAGCTCGGGAAGTTTCACAAGCGCTGCCCACTGACATCTTCATAATTTCACTACCAACCGGCAATTAGCGTGACAACAGCTCGTGCATTCGTCATGACGCGACGATTCAACGCTCGTCCAGCATCGTCTTCTTTACAATCCGTTTCTCTCCTCGGGGCATAGTCGTATTTTATCAACCCGGCTTTTCGAGCAAATTATGCTCTAATTGCACGTTGCAGGTAGAACGGTATAATTCCTAAAGAATACGTTCTGAGCTTTTATTTCGTAATTCACCGTAACGCAACTGGCGGTTGAATCAATTTCGTGTTGAGTTCCCGCTGTGAGAACTTAAAGTTACCAGATGACAAGAACGGAGAAATATGTTTGAAAAATCGCAAGAAATAATCGGAGGAATTTTTCATCCCAGAAGCCGCTTTTCGATTCTTCGATGGTGAAACGGGCGTTGAGCTTTTACGGGAGATGCCGAAGCATTGTCACGATGAAATGACGCGTAACGCGTGACGTGCCGCAGGAATTCAGCCAGTTTCCCCGGAATAATAGATATTATTACGACAAAGCGTGTGTGTGCCAATGTTGAAAATTGATTGGACATGTACCGATTGTTGATAAGGCAGAAAGTTCGGAGGATCCGACGAGGCGCGTGCTCTTTCATCGTGGGAAGGGAAAGGACGAGGATCAGAAAGGGTGGGGAAAGAAAAAAAAAATGTACAGAAATACGAAGATATTGCTAGGTCTGAAAACTTAACGATTCAGCATTATTTCACCAAGCATGCTTACATACAAGGACGTTTCGAGGATCGTGACGTGTATTTAGATACAGCTCGGGTTGAGATAATGCGAGGAAAAGTTGAGAGAGAGAGAGAATAAAATTGACCATGCCAAAGAAATCCGAAAACAAAAACGAGCCAAAATTGTCTTGCGTGATCGGTGAAAAGTCTGTTTGAGCCCTAACGTTTGATCGGCGAAAAATAAATAAGCATCGATCAATGATAATTTTGGTGGAAAGTTTAAGGAGAGTATAAATTTTTTTTTGAGTCCAAGCTTTCATCACAAAGAGTAGCGCACTGTCTCAATAAATTCTTCTTCCTTTCTGTTTTTCTCTTCGAAGACTTAGGATTCGCGAACTTCATGATACAGACAGAGAGGGCGAAGCGGTGGAAAAAATGTTGGAAAAATGGCTGAAGATAGGAGCGAGTGGTATTCATGAGGAGAGGAAATGGGCAAGAAACTCTAGGCTGGCGCACGGTACGTGTAAGAGGGCGGGGACGAGTGAAGGGAGGCTTTTTTAATTAGCAAACACACATTCGCGTGCATATTGTAGCCATACCGGCAGCATCCCCTTCACTTTACCGGGTGCCGTGGCTTTACGTGGCCCGCCGCCATCCAGCAAGGATAATCTAATTATTCGGGACGACAAATCTCGTTACCCAAGCCGTGTGCTCGTTGGCGACGTCGGCGTGCTGGTTTCAGCGCCGGGCGACGCAACCTAACGCAACGCAATTCGCAACAAAACGATACACACACATACATATATATGTGTGCGTATATGTATACATACATACACATGTATATTACACGAAACGTTGCACGGGATAACGAAACGGTGGTGAGTTCGTTCCAGCGAGACAGAAGCGAAGGAACGAACGAACGAACGAACGAACGAACGAAAGAACGAGCGAGCGAAAGCTTCGAGCCAGGTATCGTTAACATAATCGTTAATTTCTCACAAAGTCCCCGAAAATTATTCACTCTTCCTGGAGGGAAGGTAGGGGTAGGAAGAGGAAAGAGAGTAAAAGAGAAAAAAAAACAAAAAAAAAAAAAAAAACGAAGAAGCGAAAAGAGAAGGTGAAAAAAAAAGTTTTACGGGGGCTTATGCAAATGTTGGTAATTAATTTTGCGAATCCTATTAGGAGGACCAACGCTTTCCGAGGACCAGTTGCCGGAATAAGGATCTCATGCAGATCTCTCGGCACTCGAGCGAGTCCGTCGAGCTTCCGCACGTGTTGGATGAGAAGGAAAAATCCCACTCAAAGTATGATTGATTTCTTTCAACTATCGGATGATGGGAAAAAAAACCTCAAACAATTCTATCCAATGTCTGAATATTTATAACACAACAAGAGGGTGAACGATATCAATGATCAAATTGATTTGCCGACCGATCGTATCGACCACACATCCGCAGACAGTATAAATATGTATATCTCATTCCCGCGGAATTCCATCTAGGTTCCCAAGTACTGTTAGAAATTGATGATTGAATGCGATAAATGGATGTAGATACCTTTCTACAGCCGAGCTGAGACACGACCAATAATTTGTTTGAAACCCCTATTTCGCGACGAGGGGCGGCTCTCGTTATGGTTGGCAATTTTTAAACATCCGCGAGGGGATTGCAGGGCCAGGCAGTCCGTGACTTTTCCCCCCGCGGAGATTCTACTGATTGGCGTGACCTCCCCCCGTCCCCCACCGACCGATACTCGCCCCTTTTGCAGGCCTAGACGCTGAACGTTGAACTCTTCATAAACAGTTCGACGTTTTCGCTGATCCGGCGGGAAAAAAAGGCGGTAAATATACATTCATCGTGCGAAATTCGTTAATTTCACAGTGACTGAATTCGGGTGGCTGTTCGGTCGGTCGGTTGGCCAGCAGGAGAGATTTTCCCGCTGTACAGTATTCCCCCTCGATTGCGGTGGTGCCGCGACGATTTCGCGGCTGTCGAGCTTGCAGGCGCAGCTTTCGGGTTCCCATCAGCTTTTGCCCACCCTCCGAATCGCTCTCGCGTATTATTGACGGCTTAAATTCATTAGATTCCACCCGCCACCCGCGCCTACTGCGGAACGCTTCCGAGGTGGCTCCACCTTCTTTGCAGGGGGATGAATCAGGAGGAGAGGAAGAAAGGAAGGAAGGAAGGAAGGAAGGAAGGATGCGGGCGGGTTGCGCCTGCCGAGTCGGCGAAAAATAATGCCGTAAATATATCAGATTACTTTATCAAATCACACCGATCCTGCAGGAAAACTGTGCAACATAGAACCTCGGCCAACTCTCTCTCTCTCTCTCTCTATTTCGTTATTTCCGTCTGGCTCTCGCCCTTTTTGAACCCTGTCGCTCCTCCCTTCGCGTCCTCTTCCTCTTCCTCTTCATCTTCCTCTTCCTGTTCTCCCCCTCGTCCTCTTCCATCCATCCCAATCCCCTGTTTGCCCGCCTTTCCTCGTCATCAGCTTTCCCTCCCTCTCTATCTCTCTTCCTCTCTTTCCCTAGCGGCCAAGCGTCGGCGTATTTATCTTTTTTTTGCACGGGACGTAATTCGGTAAATCCGGAATAAAGCCGTCAATAAAGTGTACCTCATACACACCTGTACGCGTTGCTACAGGGATACGCGATACCTGCACGATCACCTGTAAATTCTGCGTGGGGTTTTTTGGCTAAGTGCAGGGAATCCAAATACACGTATGAACGCGTTTGCCGGTTAGCATCAACCACGTAAAGGTCAACGGTACGTCATCACCTCACCGATCCATTATCACGTTTTTTTCCCAATTTTTCCAATATTTCGCAAAGTTTTACGCTGGCGTTGGAAAAACAAAATGCGGAGTGTTAAAACAAACAGCAGCTTCGGAGGAGGATGAGAGAAAGTAAAATAAACAGTACATGCGATCTACCGCTACGAGAAAACAGACGAATGGCATCCAATATCCGATTAAAGCTTCTGATTTGAGAGAGACGTCATTCACCATGAAACACCATTTTCATCATACTATCATCATAATATCTCGGTAGCGGAGTAAAATCCGTAGTAAAATCGTCATCCGGAGCTTTTCGGCGCGTTCGAGTACCTTCCTCAGCACTTCGTGAGAAGAGTCGCGTCTTCGCTTGCGCACAAGTTATTCCCTCACTTTGCAGGCCCACGAGTTCGTTATATGGAAGTTGTATTTTTATTTGTGCAGACAGATTCATCGGCGTTACAGCAGTTAAAGCTTCGCGATGGTTGAATTGTTTCTTTGCCATCTCAACGTAACAAAAAAAAGAAGAAAATCCTCCAATACATGCTGTCAAAGATACGTGAAGATGCAGATCCTTGAAGAGGTTAAAAAGTGGATCCGAAAGAAAAACAGAATTGAAACTATAATAGACACGAAGCTATAATGAGAAGCTGCGTTGTGATGTCGCTGTCCACGCTTGAATTCAAACGACCCGCGAGGAAAAAGTTGATGCGTTGAAAGAGTCATAATTACCAAGTCATTCGCGTGTATAGAATAGTTGGTCCAATCAGGTCTCGGATTCGAAGAGCTTGTAAGAATGAAGAGAGGGAGTGAGTCAGAGCTTGAATGAAATTACGAGACCGTATATAACTTATACGCACATATGTTTGTAGGCGCGTGTATTTATAGGGAGCACTAAAATCCACATACGTATATACACATGTTTCTTTTTATTCCACCATTTCTTTTTTTCTTTCTTTTTTTTCCTTTCCATCTCTCTTTCCCTCAAGACGGTTGCGTGCGAGACCCGACCAAGTATTTATACCTGAGACCAGACCAGACCAGACATAGTCCTCAACGCCATCAATCTTTATTTCCACACGCTCGTGCGATGTACGCCGACTGTGCTAACCTCACCCCAGAATTGGGTGTAGATTCACTTAAATCTTTTAACGAAATGCCAAATGAATTTTCGAAGCCACTCACGTGCATCGGTTGCATGGGCGGACAACGAGGCTATGATGAAAGAAGGAAAAATGAAGGAAAAAAATTTCAAGACCTTTGCAGGAATTGCGTAGGAGTAGCATTGAGTATAAGTTGTGATAATTGCAGCAACAGTTCTGAAGAGAAAACGCAAGAGGCCTGAGGACACGCGTCACGAACGCGGACGAGGGTGAAATAGAACACGAAACGTTAATAACGAGCCGAAACAATTGAGAAAAATAATACAAAAATCGTGAAAATAAAGAAAAGCGCGCTTTTAATGGCTCGGTAAACTTTTTGTGTGGTTATTTTTGAGGGATTCAATTTGCCTCTCCGACGATCACTATCGCCGCAGTTGGTTCGCTCACCTTGGCGTGTCGGTGATTGCGGGTCGTTAGTTAATCAGTTAAGACGCTGCTACTGCTGTTGCTGGTGGTGAGACTCGGGCGTTTTAATTGCTTTTAAATTTACAAAAATATATCTCCCTGGGAATACCGAATAAATTACAATCGACATTTCTGCCCATCGTCGTAGCTCCGTGTTTAAATCACGTACGTCTCTATTGACCTGGGCGTCTAATCCGTCCACGCATCTCAATTAACGTACGTACGTCCACTAAAACCGGCAGTGATATGTTCATTATCATTAATTAAAGCCCAATCAGGATCTCCGATGTCTAAATGATACCCAGCAATGACTATAAAGAAACACATCGTAGGTATATACGTGCATACATGTACACATGTATATACACTGAGAAAAATTTCATTTGTTACAGTAACTAGAAAATTTCAGTAAAACGAGTATCGTTAAAAAAACTGTTTGAATATTGTTGGGATTACGAAAAACGAGGTACGCCTAACCATTTTGCG
Organism: Neodiprion fabricii; assembly: GCF_021155785.1. Classification (NCBI taxonomy): domain Eukaryota; kingdom Metazoa; phylum Arthropoda; class Insecta; order Hymenoptera; family Diprionidae; genus Neodiprion; species Neodiprion fabricii. The sequence goes on from NC_060244.1 coordinate 4,541,307, forward strand.
CTATTGTCGACCCTTTTTTGGTAATTGCAACGCAAAATCAGTTTGCGAGGTTTACTCTACTTTTTTAGTTAAACAAGGCTTTAACGTCAATTTATTGTTACACAAGCATTAAATTTTCGCAAAAATTACAAGAATATATAGTAACAGTGATCATAATGACAAGGATAGTAACGGATACTAGAATTTTCGGTAACAGCTGCAAAACTAATTTTCATTTTGTACCTAGAACTATATTTTTCGATTGTGGTAAAATATAAAATTAGTTAAGGACCAAGCGGTAACCGGAACTAAAAATTTCTCTCAGTGTATATCGTTTTCCTCAAGGTGCTGGTTTCGCAGTCTTGATAATTTGACTCGACAATGTTGGCGGTACGAGGATCTAGGATACATGCATATCGTTTTATTAATGGATGGAGGTCCGCAGATCAAGCTGGTAAATTTATAACGTTAACTCCTCTTCGAGTTGCTCGCAAGTTTTGTGCTCGGAGCGCGTTAACCGACGGTTATGAGGATCGGTTTACACGCGGTTGTGTAATTGGCATTGATATTGGTTTCCATTAGAGGGCGCGAGTTATTATTTTTTAATCACTGGTCCTTTTGCCGTGGTTAAAAACGGCGAGGAGAGAGCTAAGAGTTGGAGAGAAATAACGCGGAGAAACTGACGAAGAAAAGAGAGAGAAATATTAGCCGACGATCCGAGAGCGAGAGAGATCCTTAGACTTAATGAGCGGGGCAGGAGGTCAGGAGGGGGAGTTTTGTACAGTTCGAGTTGGACAAAGCTTTTCCGAAGCACGATGCACCAATGGAGCCTCGATGGGTACCTGGTAATTATTCCACTTCTAAACTTTACCCGATTCCCCAAACTCCCGACGCCCCGAAGCTCGCATTCAATTCCGAGTTATTACATATATACATATATATATATATATATTATAAATGTGCACGTATATACATTTCCGCAGAAGTGTGTTGTAAATTTGTCAAAATATGAATAAAAACTTATCGATACGACGAAAGTTTCATCCACGAAAAAACGAAGAAGAAGAAGAATAAAAAAACAAGCAAAAAAAATGATTTGAAATCGTGGTCGCTGGAATGATGGGTACGAATATGTGTACATACATACCTATATGTATATGTCGGCCGCAAGAACCACCGCAGCGATAATTCATCTTCCAGAGGTGTCCGTGTGTCCGTAAGATGTGCAGAGTATGTTTATAACGCGAGGGTACGTGGAGCTGGTTTCACGGACGGCGGTGATTGAGTGCGCTGCAAAGAAGCTGCGAGCTCGAGTCCTGCGGTGCTCCTTCTTACAGTGTCTGGAAGTCGGAAAAGAATGCAAGGAACGCCAGACAAAGGGATCGGACTAACGAAGTTTGCGCCAAATTTGAAAGCGGTTGTGTTCATCGAGCAGCATTTGCATACCTATATAGGTATCTACATTTGCCGTTGTTGCGTAGCGTTTCGATCGTTTCGATCTTCCAACTGCAGACAGCTCCCGTCGAGGTTACTTCAAGACCATCCGCGAGTCCGCTGTCCACGAAGCCCCAAATTCCGTTGACTACCGTTGATGATAATGCCCCTGCGATTATTAATCGTGAAATTAATGCCGAGATTAGAATAAAGATGAATGACGGGGATGTCGGTGACAGAGCCGAGGCCCGCGCCTTCGGCTTTCACCCTTCACCCTTCACCCTTCGCCGTTCAACCTTCACCCTCTCGACTTCCGCTGTCCCTCGCCCTGCAGGAGACCCTTTCCTCCCGATATTCGCAATGCCATTACGGATTAGATTCTCCCTCTCGTCTCTGAAAGCGCATCACCCTCAGCCTCGTGCCCTCAGTTGAGCTAGCCGAGAGAGAGAGAGAGAGAGAGAGAGAGAGAGAGAGAGAGAGAGAGAGAGAGAGAGAGAGAGAGAGAGAGAGAGAGAGAGAGAGAGCGAACCGCCATCACGGGATTCGGTGCCGCTGGAGGATGAACCCTTTGATTTGTGCTGCCGCAGCGCTATCTGGCATGAGACTTTTGCTAAATCACGCGGGCAGCACCGTTCCTTTTAAATCTCATTCCCACCCACCGACTGAGACGAGACGAGACGAGGCAAGGAGAGGCAAGGCGGCGCCTCCGCTTCGTCAATCGCGACGGATTTAACTTAATTCTCCTCTCAAGTTCGGCGAGAGAACCGTGCCAGCATCCCGGCTCCTTTACTCGCTTTCGCTAAACAAAGGACTGGGCGAAATACGGTCCTGAATATCGGAACGTGTAGTTTATTTTTCTTACTCGGAGCAGCCCCGAAAGTGAAAGTAGCGTATTTTTTGTCACCGAAAAGGTGATCACTAATGCAAATCCGATCGAATCCGGGCCTAAAATCCATCGGACAAAGCCCGAGGCCTCCGCAGAGCCTTTTACTACCGAATCGAAAAACCCCGCGCCAACGGTGGAGAACGTCAAAGGCCATTCAACGCCATTTCCGACGATTACGAAGGCTAGCCGCGGAACGAGAAACTAACTCGAGATCCTGCAGCGCCGCTTGGCCGGCCTGCACTTCGCCACCAACGAACCCCTGAACGCCATGGTCAATGATCACGAGTGCGTCACGACGAGGAGATTAAGTGATTGCTATCCCAATTAATCCCTCCCGCGAAATACCGACGTTACTCTCGATCCGATTGGTCGTCACGTTTCCCTGCCTCACGCGGAGTCATGCAGTGGCTTCTGTCACAACGTTAACGAAAGATTTCATGACACATTTGTCTGATTGTAGATCTTGAGGTGATTGGAACGATCCGAGTTTAAATAGATCAATTGTCGGGCACGAAAGACGCTTCGCGTTAACGATCGCTGCGATGCCAACACGCCTCTCAACCCTTGTCAGTTTTACAGGAACGGTATAAGGGAGGATAAGACTCGGAGTGCCCGAGTCAATTTGCGAGGGAAAAATACCCATTCGAGGATATCGGTGCCTTTCGGATCATCCGAAGAGGGTCACCGGTAGAGGCTTCTTCTCCTAATCGAAATCAAGATATCCGAGAAAATCAAATAAAATTCCTTATTTCATGCCCCTTTTTATGAAGATTCCGTTAGGAGGGATCCCCCAGGCATGCGAGTGTGTATCGAAGCGATGCCTTGTATACACACAGACTTGGGTCCAGACATCGCGCAGAGAAATGAACGATCAAGTTTCTCTCTGCTGCCTAGCTGTAGAATGTAACATGAAACGGTTTTACTGGAAGTCGCCGTGTAGTCTAAATTTTGGTGATTTCCAGAGGAAAACCGATTCGAACCAATGATATGCCTAAACATTTCGCACATACACATATCGCATTTATACACACATACGTATACCTGCTTTACGATATTGGTGAGGGTGGAGGTTCCAGCTTCTGAGGATCGAAGAATTTTCCTGGAAGCAATGGGCTCATCGGACTATCGAAGATGAATCTTGAGGCCATTAGGGACCGAGTCGTTGGCCCGGAAGAAAATTGGGACCAAAGTCAAAGGTCGAAGACCGGGGTAATCGCGTCACACTAACGACGAAAATTTTCGTCCGTTCCGGGTGGATGCAGCCAGGTTTTCGTATCCGCATCAGTTTCTGCACCGAGACATCGGAAGAGAATACATTTACGTTTGTGTAAGAGAAAAGTGAGGATAAACTATGAAGCTCGACTAGAGCGGCGTTCGTAGTCCTCGGTCCTTACCGGGGGTTGGTTTCGGGCGCATGACGTGGCGCAAGCGCAGCCTGGAATCGAACCCCGAACCTCGCTTCATCCAGAAGAACCGTCGAGGACGATGATGTCTAAGCTCAGTGCGCTCGGCGGACTGTTCGTGAACGGACGTTTCCCTCGCGAGTCCTTGCCCCTCTGTCAAAGCCACGCTCGAGCCTGGATGTGCCCTCGGCTGGTGCATCCAAGTCGTGATTGAACCGTTCCTTAGTTGGCGCTGAATGTGGGAAAGAGTCCTCAGCACCTACGGCAGAACAAATACTCGAAAGGCAGATCAGAGACAGTAACAGCCGAATTGCGACTTCGGTCGGAAAGTAGACCGGCATTGATGCGAGCTTGCAGAGCTCAGATCCCGGCATCTCTTCCAAGACAAATCCCAGCCGTTTCCTCAGCGTCCGCTTAATGCTTAGCGGCCAAGGAATTCTCCAAGTTTTTCCAGTCATCGAACTGGCATGCTTGGTCAATCGGAATCCTTCCGTCTGAAACATATCCTAGACACGGAAATTTAGTCACGTGAAGTCAACCCTTATTGACGCTCGATTTTGTCGTTGAGGAATCAAATCGAAGCTTGAGCAAATCGCCGACTGTGTGTCAAGGCATTGCCTAAAGTTAGTGCACGTTCGCTAAACGAGCAGGACTGCAGGGAAAGCATTGTTGCACCTGTTCGAAAGCTCAACTGAATAGCAGTTGCTTATGCGTCCGTAACTCACTTGAAATTCGTCGGTCAAAAGCATCGAGACATAGATTGCAGCTTTGGGTTATCAGGAGTGTGCGGCTTGTTTTCACCCTCACGCGACGCAGCTGAGAAAGGCGAAAGTTCCACATGGTTGAAAGGCTGGATTCTACGAGTGACGTTCAGTGCAGTTTGTGGAGAAACTAGACGGAAGAACTGTTCACCCTAAAGGAAAAAAAAAGAAAAAAAAAAGAGGAAATCAACAAACAGAGTGATTGTTAAGTATTGAAAGAAAAAAAATCAGTAACGACGATCGACAGCAACGTTGGACTGCTCTTTCATCGTCTGAAGCTGCGGAGTAAAGAGCTGAGCTTTAGCTGGTGAGTCGAAAGCTCTACTTTTACACCCTTGGCCGTCAATTTTCATCTTTCTTTCGGGATATATTTAAAGCTTGCGGAAGTCGGCCACGCGTAAGGATCACTCCTGGTCGGTTTCGTTCCCCCGCTGCCGATCAGCCTTTTGTTTTTCAAAGTCGAGTGGCCGATCTTCCCGCCCAAAGGGCTCACTCCGCCGTAAAATTTCTCCAACAAATTTTACGCGTTTCATTTTCGTCCACCCGAAAACCCCCCACTCCGCAACCGCCTTAAAGGTCATCGGGTGAGTCTGGAAAAAAAGTGGAATAAAAATATCAATGCTGTGCAGATATTTCTTTCATAAAGTGAAGTGAAATTGATGACATATTTACGACATAATTGAGAGTGACGAAATTGCACCGATAAGCGGAATTGTTAATTGCGTTTAAATTCACACCCCCGTTCGTTCATTTTGTCCATTTTTTTTTATTTTTTTTTCACTCGTGTGACGGGATGAAAAATACGTAAGCCGTAACGGGCGTCGATTGTTCGGTACAGGCCGCATTTCCAAATGAACTAGTTTACCGCCCATCAATACATACATACATAATCGAATTTTGAAGCCACTAGAAGCTTCTTAGCCTCTACCTTGATCACTTACCATATGAAGTAGGTACACGTTTTAAAAGAAAAGAAACGGCGGGTTCGCACCGAAATACACATAGAGACTAATATAGATCGAAGATGCGCGGCAGAGGCTTACACTCCACTTACAAAGAGGATACGTACATACTTTGGTTGGCATACGGCGACGACGCAACGGGTTGATGGCCCATAGAAACACAAGCGTAAGAAACGAATGTAGGAAAGGAAAGGAGAAGAAAGAACGCAAGTAAGAATGAAGGAGCGAAATAAAGGACTGCGCTATGTTCTGGGTGGTCTCTTACTCGGTCTCCGATCTCAACCAACACCCGGGCACACACAAACGCACACACACGCGAGAATTACTTTGAATACGGAACAGACTTAACCGGACTGTTTGCGAGCACTATCTACCCGCTGGCTAGTGGCTACAAGAATAATAAGTGCCAGTGACGCATTTAGCCAGACGGACTCCGGCTGACTGACTGACTGACTCCTAATTGCTGGCGACAAGAGGAAAGGAAGAATGAAAAAAAAAAGAAAAAAAGAAAACACCCACAGCTGCGTTAGACCCCGTTTCACGAAGTCTGATTACTAATTACTCCGCATGGCTAGGCTACCCAAAATGTCAGTGTACCATCCACCGTGTAGCAAATGAATTCAACTTACTGCGAATATCACTATATTTGGTACTATGTTATTATACCCCGATACAGAACCAGACCGCGACGTTATAGAATAGCGTCAAATTGGCAAGGGAGCGGAATTATTAGCGATCAGCGCGTGTCGTCGGTGAAATGAAATGACGCATGGATGACAGCTCGGAAACGGCGACTATCGCAGCGATAGAGAGAGAGAGAGAGAGAGGGAGAGAAAGAGAGAGCGAGGGAGGTAGAGAGCGTCGATCGATCACTGATTTATACGACACAATGCTTTTTCGATCAAACGATTTATAATCGTTCCCCGATAGAAAACCTGTGTTGGGGTAGAAAGAGGTTCACGTGGCTCGTTTAAAGAATTTTCTCATCGATTCATCATCGCGCCTTATAAAACGGGACTCACGTAGAGCCTTTGCTGCAGGCACGGAGAGAACAGGGAGGAAAGTGTTGGTTTCATCACCTTCGACAATGCATGTGCCAGGGTTAGTTTTGTCGGGCGAATTTTACCCTCATTAGAATTTTGCAGAAGCTGAGCTTGCCAACAAAGCACGCAGCTGTTTGTCAGCGCGGCTTTAGCGCGTGAAAAAAAAAAGGTTCGTAGAAATGTAAATTGAATTTTTCACAAAGGGTTGTTTTTCCCGAATCAAGCCAAGACATCGAAGAAGAGATAGCGCAGACGGTCGTAAATCACTACACGACTCGACGGTGAACCCGCGAATGTCTGCGACGCAACCATACTCGTGATGTTTACGTATTACTCGTAGCTGTATTATATCTTGTTTGACCGTTTTATTCGACCGCGGGTTAATCGCGATGAAACCACTCGACCTGGCCTTACGGGTACGGGGGTGCGTGGATACGTGTTACCTGTGTAAGCGATGTTGATGATAATGACGATGCGATGAACGGAAATCACTCGCGTGATCTTACGCCCTGCAGGCTACACCGACCTACGATACACACGCTCGTCTACGTTTATGCAGCAGTCAAGCCCGACCTAGTTCGCAATCAGACCTAACGTACCTACTATACGTTAGGTGCGCGATGGAGTGCGATAATTATCGAGTTTTCTTGGCCGGGTGGTAGTTTTGCCTTTTAGGCCGCTCGCCCGGCTATGATTTGATCGTTGATCCGAGCCAAAGTTTCGCGCTGCAGACTTGTACGTATACAGAATACTTCTGATACGGATAAGATGAGTTTTAGCAAAGTGGAAATTAAAAACGGCCGGGTTATGCTAATGGAGGTTGCAAAAATAGCGCCAAGTTTACGGTGGAATTATGCAACCGCATTCGAACCCCCGGCGACACGCAAGACTCGACTTTTTCCACCCTCTATCGTTCGGACGAAGTTAGCCTGCGGTTACCTCTTATCGCGAAAACAGTCGCGGTATTTGCCATTCTGGTATTCTGTCAATTCGTGCTAAGAAATATTCCCTCGTCAAATTTTACCGCGCGGACGAAAAAAATGGATCGTTCGTCTCGGTGGTAAGGATTTTATTTAGAAATAGCAATGGCGGAGCTTTTGAAGAGAGACAGAGACGAGTGGTGGGTTAGGTATGACGCGCGGTATTATATCTGTGCGAAACTACGAGAAATTGTTTACCACGATTGAGAAGAAGGAATAAATGAAACTGAAAAACCCGTTGGCGGCCGCATCGTGCATGAAATCAATCTTGACAAGGCTCAATGTAAATTGTACAAATTGCCGCCAATCAAATATAATTGACAGTGAATCATGAAGGATTTGGATTCGGCGTCTGGCATGTCAGTCCTCCGATCCGTATAGGAACAGAGTTTACAGAAATTTGTTCGGCGTTACGAGATCCCTGTTTGCATTCTGCGCCCCGTCATCCCTCGCGATTATTACTACCGCGCCGATACGACGATGCATCAGTCACAGATCAAAAACGATACGACAACTTTTTCCAATTTCACTTCAATACCATATTCACGAGAATAACGCTAGCTACCAGTGTTCGCAGTCAAATGAAAAACAGAGATTCTGTTAGGTTGTCTCGAAATTAAAGGCCGATTCGCATTAATTTAATAAGGTAAATCCAGAAAAGATACCTCACTGGGAGAGACACGACCGATCATTTCTATTTCTTGGAATACTCGAAAAATATTAGAGATATTAAAAAGATTCGTCAGAACATTCTGTTTCATTTGAGAACACAGATTTGTGAAGAAAAAAAAAGTGTAAAAAAATACATATTATAAAAATCACCGACTTCTTTGCACCTTAATCAAAGATTATTCTTTGAATCTAATAATTCTGTTTTATTTTCTCGTAAATCTTGAGCCAATTCTGGTAAAATCCGCTTGACAATCGTAACATTTCAATTATTTATTTGAATTCTAATTTCGTCTTATTCAAATTTTTCTTAGATTTGCAATCAACTGACCAACTCAATTGGTTCAAATATTTTTATATCGATAACCAATTACCACCAGAAGCCATCTCTCTCAAGTGTGGCATTTCACCGACCGTAATCTTGGGGTGAGATGGCCGATGCATTGAGTAAATAATTTTCGTTACTACGTGCAATTACGAAAATATTAAAATCCTCCCCTTCGTACCTTACACAATATACACATCACCGCGTAGAGCTCCTGTGATAAGGGCGCGCACTCGAAATTTCGATTTCGTAGTAGAATGAGTTTTTATAAAATGTCCGACTTAAGGGAGGCATTAAGGTCGAACGTAACGGCGATTGGCCGAGGATGAAGGGGGTTGGGAGGATGGTTGAGGGGTCCTAGCCATTCCGTTAGATTGCCGCCGGGCCTGTAATCTCCCCTAATAACTATAGATTGTCCGACGACGTCACATACCATCCCCGTATCCCTCGGCGGTGGCTTATCACCACCTTAATCGTTCCCATAATACGAGACAGCTACGGTACTCGCAGACTACGTACCTCTGCCGTGTCCCTCCAGACGCTGGCTGATGCAGTACGTGGATCGCATCAGATATTGCTGGATATCGCCGTCTACGTATTCCGCTTGATCAGCCTGCAGAGTTTCTCGCAAGTTTCGAATCCTCCTCGATACCAAACGTACAATTTTTCACATCCAGATTCACGAGTACTTCGAGAGCGATGAACTTCTCCGGACAATTTGACCAGTGATCGTAAGGATCTGACGAAGACAAAGTAAGAATGAAATGTAACATGTTTCTGGTGTAATTTATGAATCGATATTGTTTATTGATGCGAATGAATAAGCTATAAGTTTGAAAAAAGCAAATTTGTTTGCCGTATTTGTTCAAATAATTGGAAATAGAAGAAAAAAAATGTCAACTCGTATCGCGGGACAAATTTTGACGGGTACAATGATCGATCGGTTTACACAGTCGCGCGTACCTCAACAAGAATAATTTTCGAGACGAAGACAAAATTGGCTGTTGGCTAAGATATTGGATATTGTGTACTTTTTTTCTCTCTTTTTATATACGTAAAGTGACTCTGGACCGTGGTCGACGTGACGTGGCTGTGGAATATTTGCAAAGAAATCTATTTGCTTTTCACCGCAGAAGAAAGTTAAAAAGTTTTGGACGTAGCAGTATAAACGGCAGGGGGTGGAAAACCGAGAGGAGGAGGGGAATTTCATTTTATTTACGGTAAAAAACTAATAAAGAACAAGTGACCGAGTCGATAGAATTTTTTTCCGGCTGTCCCACGAGAGATGGGCTCAAAGTTATTTCTTTTCGTCTTTTTTTCTCAACCAATTACATTTTTCCAATTCTGAGTGGATTTTGCATGTATAATAAAAGTCGAAAGTCGCAGGTAAGTATAACTCGACCCCACGGATGCGGACTCTGTGTTTGTACGTGAAATCGCTCCGTGCTTCAACGCACAAGGCAGCCAAGTTTCACCCGAAATTGCACACGGATCGATCAGAGGCCACACGCTTATTTTCCCTCCACAAAAGGAGAATTTCCTTGCTATAATTGAGAGGCTAATTGCCGCAATGGCGCAATAGAAAAATCGCGAATCGATGGATCCAGTGGGCGCATAAAACGTTCGTGCACAGTGCGTGGGAGTAAATTCCCGCCAAGTTATGGGCGGTAAAAATTTTGCATCGCACGTAACTACGGCAGCACCTAGTAAGGAAGTAAAGTAAAATAAAATATCAACCCCGCAAGGTGGAAAGATCACGACCCCACGTGCCCCTCGAGTGTGTTGAAAAGTTTTTATGCTTTTGAGTAAATCGCGTTTCCCTCTTCAGCCGGTTCACTTCGTCCAGCACTTCGCGTGTTGCGCCATTCACTGGAATTTCAAGCGCCCAGAAAAACCCTCTGAGAAAACGATTTTCAACCTAGTCAAGTTTGCAGGTATAATTGCACGACTCAACTATGCGAAAGTATGCCTATGACATATCACGCGAACTTGGCCGGAAAAAAAATTCGCTCGTACATGGGGCATTCCAAGCCAACTCGACCTGCCGCCAATTTATATAACATGCTATTTCGGGGATCGGAAAAGCAAGCCCTGAATTATTTAATTTTTTTTACCAATGATTCACAAAAGTGTTCTTATTTTTGCACTACTTTACATCCCAACATCCGTCAGTCGTACGAAAAAATCACCAGCACAAAAAATCATCGCGAAGACGCGAAATGGAAAGAAATATTTTTTTTCCGATTTTGTTAATGTCTAGCATTTTTTTTCTTTCTTTTCTTTTTTAATTCTCAACTTTGAGACTTTATAAGTTAGAATCAAATGAATGTCAAGGAAACGAGAAAATATAGGCATACATACCTCAACTAAATGTCTGCCGAATTGAGTTATATCTCACAAGTGAAATGTCCGATATCAAATTAAATATTCATTTGTTTGGTAATCTACGTATATATTTATACCCTCATTTTCTCGCTTACGGAATGTCCTATATACATTATACGTACAATATAACATAAAACGCTGCATAAGTCTGTGAAAAAACGATCAGGCCTCGAGGCTTTTCAGTGAATAAATTAGCCCAGTGGTAAACTTCCACTCGTATATAATATGATCAAGGCTGAAAAAACCGTTTTGCTAATCGCCATCGAGTCGAGAATTCCACGAATGATTGTCGCGGCGCTAAGACCGTGCAAAAATGAGGCACGAAACTGATACTGCAGGTAAATGCGGCCAAAAAATACCGATAATAAACGTGCTGGACGGGCAGCAGATGTAGCAAATCGGTAGCAGCAGCAGGTGGGCAGCAGCTCTCCTATCCTCAGATACGTGCAACGTGGTGACAGCGGCGTCGTCGCCGAGGCGTCGGGTCGTGGAGCGAGCAAAATTTTTTCCACCCCTTTTTTTCCGCCTTGTTTTCTCCTATTTTTACTCTCATTTTTCCCCTCTTTTTCCCGCCTGTCGACCGCGATGCAGGGAGAGAATATTCACAGGAGAAAGAGAAGTAGAAGGAGAAAGAGAAAGAGAAAAATAAGAGAATAGAAAGAGTTGGTTGGCTGCTTTGTGGAGCTAATTGTTTTCTGGAGTAACGCGAACGTAATAGCTCCTGGCGTGCGAGAGGGACGCGAAGCTCGGACTGCTGCTGGCCGGGCCAAAAGGAGAAACTGAATGAAGATGGAGGAAAAAGAAGAGCAGAGGAGAAATAATATCGGAGAGCTGAGAGCGAGTGCCGAATTAGTGGTTAGAGTGGAATCGAGAGAGGCGGAATCCGGAGGGAACGCGGGGGGGAGGCGGCGCACAATGAGAGAGAGGAGTAAAGCTGTCCGCGAATGAGGTCGACATAATTGCACCCCCAGTCATACCGAAGGCGGGCGGCCCCCGCCGTCATCCATTGTGCCGCCGAACCTCGGCCTGGCTTTGATTAAATACTTGACACATCTCAGCGATGGGCATAAGTTCGGTTGAATTGTAATTACGGGGAGACCGACCGTAATTTTCGTCGCACTTCGCAGGATTCGTATTTCTCTGCAGGATTCTGTGCTCTGCAGATATGCCCACCGATGTTTGGTCATGTAATGCATCTGGTCTCGGGTTTTCGAACCATGACTATTTATCACTATCCTCGAGACGACACGTTTCGTCGTCGTTGTTTCCCGATCAACCGTTTAATCAAACTGATTAAAAAAATTACTTCGCAGTTCTGAGTAAATACGATTTCGCAAAATTGCAACATAATCTTTCGGGTTTTAATACCAGTTGTTCGTCTTTTTTCGTTGAAATTAAAACCATTTCTATGTATTACAGAAATTAAGAATATTTTTGTTTCGTGTGAAACATTATTTGATTAATTTTTTTAAATTACATCGGTACAGCGTTTGATGGGTTGATGTGCGTTAAACCGACACGTGGTAACGCAATTTCTTCTGTAAAAACCGACCATTTTTCTAAGCGGCCAATCTGTGTGCGAGTAAACTTGAATGCCTGGTTTCAGGTTGAACTGGAATTCCCGAGACTCGATTAATCTTTCTTCATACCCGAAAAAAATCTAGCTCCACTATTATTTGTTCCTGTTTCCGATTCTCTTCATATTCCGCTCTACTTAACAAGATACGTTAGCAGATAGTTACATCTTTTTGTTGCACTTTAGCTATTCCCCGTTTCCACAGCTGAGAGGTCAATTTTTTAATTTTTTTTGTTATTATGAAACGAGGGATACGAGTTGTTCAACTTGTTTAGACAAAAATATAAATGTATACGCTCTTTTCGGAAGGACAGATTTGGTAATCGGAAAATTACTTTTAAAAAGAGCCAACCATGAGCTCCCTAACACTTGAGGGTGCTTCTCTGAAGAACAAGGGGTCGCCTCGCGGGCTCCTTTTCCCTCGTCAAAGAAGTTTTATTGCAAGAGTTGACTCGTCTTTTGATGTCTAATCACGTCAAAGTCGTAATCTGTTTGGATCCAGACGCTTTTGACTTTGGCTGTAACTTGTATTCGGTAAAAACAGTCGGAATAACAGTCGTATAAAGGATCGTTGACATTACGAAACTGTTCAGAAAAAAAAAGAAAGAAAGAAAAAAAACAAAAAAAACTACTCGCTAAAATTGAAAATTGACAGACAAATTTTCACGTTCATCTAATTACGTGAATCAAACTTCTCGACGTGAGCATTTAATTACGAGGGCAGAAAGCATGTTCTTCTTTCTTCTTAGAAAGTTAATTACAATTATTGAACTGTTTCTATTTTTGTTTATTTATTTTTTTTTTTTTTTTATTTGAAATTTCTTTCGTCCTGCCGAGCGATTAGCGGCATGGCGTAGAACCAACCTGCAGATTATGCAATTTCATCAGAATTAATTGTAGCGCGATAAGTCGTTAAAACTCTCGAGCAAATTAATTAACACGAAAGTCGGTTAAGTGGAGCTAGTGGAATAAGAGCGATACTCCGAGGGGTGGAAGAGAACGAGGAGAATGAAAATAGCGCAGGGTCGTCGATGGCGCAGAGAGTGAGAGTGTGGTCGGCGAGTATAGCGGAAAGGAAGGTCGGGTCGGTAATGAAATAACGTACCTTATACGTATCCTTACCCGAAGCGGTCGACCAGCCACGGAGAACTTCTGAGCCTCGCGACCTCTAATCTGCAAACTCCGAGTGAAATGTATCAAAAGATGAATAAAAGCGAAGGAGCTCGTACATTTCGAGCCTTTGGCAGCCCGGTTCTATCCGACATGAAATTACCGCCGAGACGAAAAAGGGGACTCCGTAAAACTGACAGCACACTCAATCTTCCCGAATCACACCCTGCGTAACAATAATCGAAACGATGACTGTCGTGAACTTCAAACCAACCGTACAACCCGTCGAGTGAATCCTTGGGTATCGTACGACGCGAATGCATGCCTGTATAAATGGATGCGAGTTGATAATCCCCGTCGGGATTTTCCTCGGTTATGAAATAGTTTCCCAACACGCGTTCCCGAAGTTGCGGGTACCTACCGCACTGCAAACTTGCTAATGCTCGTTGCCAACGGTTTGACACATTTCCTATGCAGGTTATACAATAATTGCGAATGAAATATCGCCGGGGATCAACGTATCCTCCAGGGTTTAAGATACTAACGCGAAATCGATACGCGACAGGTATATCTACAACAGATTTTGGAAAGTCGTCACCCGGTTTTCCCTCCGTCTGCTCAAAGCTCGAGTTGACCGATTAAAAGAGTACCCTCTAGACGCCCTTAGCCCAGTTCCTCCAGGAATAGGTCATGTCGTAACATGGTTATCCTCGGAGTTTGGCGCTGCAAAAGCGTCAGCTGTCCTTAACGCTTTACGAACATTATTATAGGTATGCCGACATCGAAGCCGACCAGAAGACCGTCGCCCTGAATGGCGAGAGAGAGAGAGAGAGAGAGAGAGAGCCAACTTTTAAGCAGCGTCGTTCCAAACTTTTCCATGTATTAATTAATATACTGAGCCAGTGTGATTTGTAACGTAAAGCTCGGCGTCGCGCCAGCTGTGAAGGTAATGCACTGCACTTGCCGCTGGTGCTAGTGCCTTTCCGTATTTCCACGTTCGGCCATCTGGCTCACCTGAAACACCTGATAAAGTAGCTGCCACTTTTTTCACCGATACGTCATATTACGAACGTTTCGATAGTTCGAAAGACCAATATAAAGATCCCTCGTATTCGTCGGAGACCGAAGTCCAGGTGCTTTCCGAACGTACAGACGAGTTGACTCAATTTATACTCCCTGGCCGTAACTACACGATCAATTATTTCCCGTTTCATCTCTTTAACGGAATCGCCGAATAATCGCAGGTCTGTAACGGCTGGTCAAAATCCCGAAATCAACGATAAGCACATCGAATTTCGAAGCTGCACGCGCGGTTGTCACCTGAGCTTGAACACAGATCACCCTGAAACCGTTGCCCGTTATACGGAATAGTTACAGTGCGAGGATGCGGAAGCTCGAAAATCCAAACAAGCTTTGAAACCCTGACAGAAATCTATGTACCGAATTCGGTGGCACATTGAACACCATCGCGTGACCCATTAACGGTAGTTACGTGCCACCAGAAAACCCCTGAACACGACAAGTCACGCTGAGAGGGTTTGCAGGAAGAAGTATCGACACACCGATCCCGGAAGACAGGCTCGATATTCGTACCCTGAAAAAACGTAAAACCTTTCCCTGGACTGTTTTAAACAAGGATTAAAATATTTTCAGGAAAATGGTTGACGGTGCCAAACTACCAGCTCTACATCCTACGCGTCACAGGCGTATATAACACACCCACGTACCTTATACCTTACACCGAACCGCGGAGATCGACGTATACGTATGCATACGTATATCGCGCACGTATAGATGCGGTTTACGAATGTGCGGGAGCCAGGGGATAGAGCTGAATTAGCATGCCTATCTGTGTAATATATTGGACGGTATATCGCTGGACGTAGTTGGTGCCAGCGGTGGTTCCACCGGCGATGCCGTTGCTGTTGGACGCTGCCGGCGTGATGTAGTGACCCCCGGTTTTATTGGCACCCTCGTTCCCCGTTCTCCGCAAACCGCGGCCAGCCCGCTGTATCCACTCTGTATCTCTCTCTCTCTCTCTCTCTCTCTCCAGTTAATCCGTACGTCGGTTGCCGACGGAGGTTCGTTGATAAAAAGAATGCTGCAGCCCAATTTTCATCTAGGTAGATACTACGCATTCGCCCGCGATCATCTGCAAGATTATGCGAACGCTACGTCGCTACGTCGTCCCCATCGTTTCCGGTCGCACGTTACCTATTGCTTATACGTATACTTACTAACTCTTTCATATTCTTTATGGTAACTATTTAGGCTCGTTACTGTCCTCATATTTCGGCTACTTTTATTTCCCGTTATTGATATTGCGATTCAACCAAATTCTACTTCCCGGTTCAATAAGACCAAAGCCGAATTCTCCACCGAATTTCAAAAATCAATTTGTTCAACTGAACAGCTTCACACTCTTTGTTTTTACAATAAATTATTATAAATACAAATATACATCATCCTGGCTTCGATTCGGTCTCTTTCTCCATTCTCTGAGTTGAGAGTAGCGACGGGATCGAATCCAAATGTACCCAAATAAACATCTTTGGAGGGTCAATACCAGGTAAACCTCTTTCTGTAACACTCGGATGCAGTTGAAAAAAATCGCTGCTAATATCATCTCATCCGTATTACTCTTATACTTTTTCCGACAATGTATTTCACTTTTTCGCAGCGAAAATCCCGTACGACCGATATCGGCGCGCTATATTTCATACTCGATTTTGATTTTTTTTTCTTCCTTTTTTTTTTTTTTGTCTCTTTTCACCACAAATGCCAACACCTATGTGTGACCACCTACGATGTATTGCTTGCCACTAGATTTTCCGACCCTCATTCTTCATCACAGATTTTCATCGCGTTTTTTACCCAAACGGAATACCGATAGCAAATAGATATTTCGAACTCATTGAATCGCTGGATTTTAGAAAATCGAAGACGTTACAATATTCATAGATCGTATGAAATCAAATTGATTTCAATTCTGAATTACACATTTTATAACGCATCGCTAACATATTTAAAATTCACACAGCATCGCAATTATTTTGCGAAAATTCATAAATAAATCACCGGTGTGGAAACGAGGCTTGCAATCATTTTTTACACGCCTATAATAATTTTAATTTCAAAACGCGGTACGTATAATCTGCGGTTCAAGAGTGTGCGTGTTGAAAAATCGAGTCGACAGAGTTGCAGTTAATTTTAATTACCTTGAATGATTAAATTTCGACGGATATTGGGAAAATCGTTTATATGAACAGAGGCGCAAATTGCATCACCGACATACAGATGGACTTGAAGCTGATGAAAAATCGCAGACGAGAACGAAGTAAAAAATTTCTCGGCATGGTTTTTCAACCTGTTCACAAACATAACATAACAATTTATCATTCGCGTGAAAAATCCTTGAGCGACCGGAATGTAGGAACTGTACGGTGTCCTTAACTAATCAGATTCTGCCTTGTAATATGGCATAATGGGATGTACGGTATCATTTTACTGAATATTAATAAATGCGCTCGGCGTGATTTATGGAAGCTGAGTGGTTTATAGTTTGGAATAACTATATTCGAGTTAACGGATGCCGCGGCATATCGAGGCTGCCCGCAATTGGTGGTCATTCTAGATTCGTCCTAAGGCTGTGAATCGCGTCTTGATTGGTTCCCGAGGAACCGACGCCACCAAACCTGTCAGAAACCACAGTATATGAAATCAGCCGCGTCATTGACGTCACAGTGCACAGCGTACGTGGTCTACGATTGAAACAGGTTGCAGATGCTGCGGGGGAAATCAACGATCATTGTTACCGAATACGATGGATGCGTTTCGTGCATCCGGCACAATGACGCCGCAACGTTTATACGAATCAAAGTGAATTCCTCGCTCCTCTAATCTTAAATAAAAAAAAGTTAAAACGTGCAGGGAAAGTATCGGTGAACCGACCGTATTTAGTAAGATAAATTATCTGTGCTACTAATTTGTTATACAGGCTTGATATTTCCGCGAAATTATTTAGTATTTGACTCGCGACCTCTTGGTCAAAAAGTTTCTTCAAAATTTCGAGTACCGCGTTTCATTTCACTCGTATACCATTGTCCCGGCATGTTTTACGACCATTTCAACAATATCGCTCAATTTGTTCAATCAAAAGTTTCCCTCGTGCCTTTTTACTCTTTTTGAAATTTTCTTCGTAATTCTGAACGCCGCGGCATTTATCGTTCACCGTTTTTGAATAGCATATTGCGCCGCATTCCGCGAGTAATTTCAGTGATTATTATTAATATTGTTCGTGACCAGAGAGTGTATGAAAGTGAAAAATACGAGCATTTCAATTCACTCATACCACTCATTGATTCAAAATTTATCGGGCGTATGAAAAGTTTCCTATGCATACGTATGTGCGTATTATTATACGCATGCACAGTGTTGACCGTGCTGACGTAATGGAAATAAATATGCTAACGGGGTATGGATTTTCAATGCAATATCTTGCACACACGTACAATTGATTCAACAATACCTCACTTCAATTGCCCCAATTTGAATTCTTTATATTTTCAGTACGTATTCTGTACAAGAAAATTCATAATGGAGTTTATTGAGAAATTCTTGAACAAGCTCAAGCTTTTTATGCCCACTTTTTATGCAATAACAATTACTCCGCAAATTTCACTCAATTATATCAAAGACCGAATGACCGAGAAACTGACTTGCGCACAATTTATTTCTCATTATTTTCCTTTTTCGGTACAAGCTTCACAGATAATCAATTATCGCAAGCACAGAAATTCATGCCTGTACTAAACGATGTCTCTATAATACGTGAAAGTGAAATTTTGGTCCTTGACATTACCACGCATGTGAGTAGTAGTTCGGAGAGAGCTGAATTATCTCTGATACAAGGTTAAATTTTCGCCTTGACGTATATTACGGTGATAATTGCTTCTATAATATAATACGCGTTGCCCGCTGAACTGATTCTAACAATAAGCTCAAACCGTAACACGACTGTATAAATTCTCCTTTGTGTTTATCCACCCGACGTCGGTACTCGTGCCGGGAGCTTGACGAGTGTTTTACACTTTGACTATTCGTTTCAATTTTCCATTTAAAAAAGGTAACGACCTGCCGGCTGCCGAGTCTGTGAAAAGCATGCACTTGCAGAATTCAAACGATGTAGGTTAATTGAGGCTCGGATCGTCGCGGGTGGCTGATGCCTTTCGAAATACTCGCAACTTCTCTAGTCGAAATCGAAATTACAGGGAGCACGAATCGCGAGCGGTGGAATAAAATTCGAAAAAAAATTAGAAGCGAGCATTTACCTCGCGGCGGAATTTCTTCACGGATTTTTGTCCCGGTACTCGAAATTTTCTGAGTACCCGATTACCTGCCCTCCGCAAAGCCCTCTGTCCCTGGGCGCGCGAATGTCGATACGTCGAGGATAATTAACACGGGTCGTTACGGGGGTGAAAAATCGAAGCAATCAGGAAGGTAGAGACGTTACTAACTACCCGTCGGAACTCGCGATTACACAGCTCAGTCAGCAGCTGATCCTCCCGCCAATTCTCTAGCCTGCAGCAGCTTAATTTGCATTCGCGCGTGAATTTATTCAAAGAAACCCGGTTTTTCTAATCGACCAATTATGCGACAGCGATTTCCCAGGCACTAGCGAATGGCGAATAGTGGAAGGAGTTTATTCTCCTTCCATCGAATCCACAGCGAAGGTTCGGAAAAAATTTCATCGCCGTTTTATCCCTCTTCCCGTGGAAATTACCGTCGAACTCACGCGCAAGCTTTCGCGGATCGCACTGAGCGGCGGAATTTAGTTTTCAACAAATCGGCAATAAATTCAACAAGCTAATCTAGTTTACGTTGGCATTAGCGGGGGTCCGGCTGTATAACGGTCCAAGGATCGTGAGTTGGGCTCAAGTCGCTTCGGACCGAGTTTTGTCGTTCTGCAGAAACTCAGGCAGGCCCACGCAGCGAGCCGCGTTGCAAAGCCGGAGACTTAGCGCCAAAGTACCGAAATAAGGAAATGCCCACCTCAGACGCCTGAACGTTACTTCGCAGACGCCGAACTCTTTTCGCCAATTTTCACCATCATTATTATAGATTCTATTTTATCTCTTTATTTCCCGTCACGCTCGCTAAGGTTTATAATCAATTTTCTCGCCAAGTTTTATCGGCGCAAGTGTGCAAGAAGGAGAAAATCACCCCGAGCGAGTTGTTCGATGTACACGAATACTCCCCTCAGGGTCTCGATAAGTTCTACGGTGTCGGTGACTTCGAGAAATGCCGGAAGTAAATTTCCCTGTAGCACAAACTCTCTTTCGCCGGGAGCATTTCTCCGATTTCTTCTATTATCTTTTTCTCTATATTTGTTACGTATCCACTTCGTCGTCGCTTTTTTCGCCCGAAATTCCGCTTCGTCTTTTTCCACACGTCCGCGAGGCCACGCTTCACTTCGCTTCCTTCTACATATATTTCTCTTATAAAATGGACACTGAGTGTAAAAAATGTTCCAACCTAAGGTCGATAATGATTTGCTCGTGCAACGGGCGTTTGCCCTCCATTGTGGAGGAGATAAGAGGCGGACGGAAGGGGCTTAAAGGTTAAGATACTAGGTGAGCGAGGGCTTAGATTGTAAAGAATGTTCACCCCAACCCCTGAATGCTTGTCCCGCGGAGTAGGTGCAGCTGACTATAAAAGAGGGGCAGGTTTATACGTACAAAGACCGATGAAGTTTCGCTCGGTCGATACAAGATACATAATAGACAACAAAGTTATGATAGTAGTCCGTGAATAATACAGGTCGATTAAACCGTGCTTGGAAATCGAACAGAAAGAAAACAGCAAGTGGTTAAATGTCTCCTCGGAAATGTTTAGTTCCTTCACTTTCAAATTCCAAATTTTACGACCATTGCGTGATTTCCCCGCAGTCAGACCAGAAGTGTCGTTCCGATTGAAGTGTTTGAAGCGAATTCTTCTGACCCTGTAGGAGTACGAGCAACAGGCTGTTCCTTCCTATAATTCGTTGTCAGAACATTCGCTCTTTGATCTATTTTCGTGATTTGGACCGGATAGAAAAAAACAAGTCTCGTTTTAAAACCACATATAGTTTTCTCGTAATGCGATGCATCAAAGTCGTCAGCCGGACTGGCAGATTTTCCGCAGGGCACGATTTGGGCTATGAATATTGTATACGTATCGAAGAAATTCATGTTAGAAGTTGACGTATGAATACTGAACTTTTTTCTTTACCCGCAATCCTTCCTTTATACGTATATCTGGTTCGGCGATCGGAATAAGGCAGCCTTCAACCAATCTGTAATCGATTTATTGCACGGCTATGTGTACGAATATATATGTATATATATATATATTTGTTAGAACGAATGACAAGCATACTCGTGGCCGAATATATATATTAATAATACAATGTATATTATATGTATACGTATAGGTATGCATAAAAGCCGCGGATTAATTGACACAGATCAAAGATCTCGCCTTTCCCTTTTCTTTGGAACGTTTCGTGCCCTTTATTTCCGATTATAGCCGACCGAGGAGTTCGCTGGATTTCTTTTTTCCAAATACCACGCACACACCGAAACACATATATTAAAAATATCGATTTTAACTTTTTAATTTCTACAAGAAAAATTCACCGACGGTGACTAATGAGCCTAACTGAAATTCAAAGGGCGACGAAAAGGCGGAAATAAGTGAGGGGGAGGAAAAAGAGAGAGAAAAAAAAGAATGAGAAGTGTAATAAAATAAAAAATAGAAGGGGAAAAATACTTGGCACCCGGTAAATGAAAGTACCGCCCCAAGCGAGAAGGGATGGAGTTTGGCAATGCTTATATCTATACAGCGGGGAATTAATGCTGTACAGAAGCGAGTTATTCGGAGTGAGAGGAGGGAAGAGTGGAGGGTACGGAGCGTTTTGAGTCGAGGCAAAGAGTTTAAAGCAATTAGGCAAAGTGTGAAACTGTCGCACGAGAGTCGAGATCTTAGACGCAATGTTCTATGCAGAGCAGACGCACGTGTAAGGAAGACGAGCGTAATGTACGCGTTCTGTAAATAAATTTTGTCGGCTGTGAAAATGACTGGCAACGGTTGAAAAGGGGGAGAAAATTGGAAAATGCACCGCTTTATCCCGATGATATCGACGAGTGATTAACAACCGTCAAGTTCTTGCACGTATACACGCGAATTGCCGGAAAAATTATTAACTTTCAACGCTTCAAGCTTCTGCATCAAACCGGAACTTTGCATCCCCTGCGAAGCCGTTTCGTTAACGGTTTTCGGATCTGAATGATAGCTTGATTGAAAAATTCGCGAAATAACCAAATCAATGATTTTGCGGAATGTTAGTAATCGCGTGTGAAAGCCTGATCGTTTGAAAGACTTTTTTCGAATCTTTCGCCGCGGTTAAAATTGTCGAAATGCGGGTTCCTCGGGGAGCGAGGATCGCTCTTCACCCCAGAATCGCGTTTTGGTTATGAGGGAGAGACGCGGATATATTTGTCTACAGTCTTGGAGGGACTTAAGAGCGACTCGAGAGGCGAGAGAAGAAGCTAACGATAAATAGAGGCGAAGACAAGGAGACGCAAAGTGGAAAGTTAATGAATGCGTGAGCATTCGGAAGCCTTGACGTGAAAATTTTTCTCATTCAAGAGTCGCGCAGTCTCGGCCATCAGCTATAACACCGGTTTCTCTTAATTAAATTACCGAGAAGAAGAACAGCCCTCGTCAGAATAAATTAATTTATACGAAAACTAGGAAAGTTTCGTCTCCGCTTCTACCCGTCCCTAGGCTCTCGGATCTACGCACCAAAACTCCGTTACAAAGCTCGGATTTCAACGCGTCCAATTATCCACTTGGTTTGTCGCACCAGCGATATGCATATCGGATACATATGCATACGTATAGTTATGCTGGGTGTAACGCCGCGATTCGCAAGCTGGTGGAGAATTTCAAACGAAAAATTAGAGAGGAATGGTAAAATGAAGAATTTTATTTTTAAAAAAGTGCTTCTCCTTTTCGTTAGAGAATTAACAAACCGTTCGAAAATGCTATCCATTCTCACGATCGTGAAGTTTCGATTTTTTTCTTTCTCAAAGAGATTGCAGAAGCGTACGTCTTACGATGAAAATCCATTTTTGAAAATGAGAACGATAACGCCACGATTTCTCGCAGGTAAGACATCACAGCGCATCGTCAGCGAAACATTTTACTCCACATACATAGGTACACATGATTCTCTTACGCTCGTTTTTACGGCTCACGCTTCTATTACGCATCTTATTCACCAACGTATTTTACATGCAAGAACGGTGATGCGGTTAAGATGCATATAAAATACTCTACAACATCGTTATTCCAGCGTACAGACGCACGTGAGTTAATTTACGACAACTTTTAACGTTTTCTTTTATCTTTAAATCAGTATTGTTGTTCGGGATTCGTAATGGAGACAGAAGAATCCCAATAAACTCTGAAAATATCGTCAATATGAATAATCGCGATCACATTTAGCGGAAAATTCTCTCATTTGCACTGACCGTTCTATTTTTATCTTTCATCTTTTTTTTTCTAACTGTGGAAAATCGCCTTGCCACTCGGTCACGCAAGGTGAGAAATAACAATGAGCGTGTTGTAAAAAACATGTACGAACCTACGCGCAGTGGCGACCTTTCAGTTTTATTCAACCTACGACGATGAAAAAAAGATAGAACCACCTCCGCCTGTTCGCCGATAATTCTGCACTGCTCGCGTGTTTTTATTTATCGCGACAGAATGTGGTTTTGAAATTGTGTGCGTAGTACGTATTGTTTTTTACGCCAAGAACTTTTCACGTCGTTTCAATGTGTGAAAATTGTTCGAGGCTACGGCCAATTCGTCACCCCGTAGTACAGAAGCAAAACTCATTTGTTATCACCGCCGCTGTTGTTATCTCAAGAATAGAAAGACGTGTATTGTTCGGGCTCGTCAATTGGAATTTTTCCCCTTCGTGGGGGATGAAGATTAGAAATTCACATTCTCCGCACAAAAAGTACACAATCACCTACAGAATTGGAGAGGAAAGCTGTCACTTACCAATCGTGCAAGCTGACTGAAGCATCGAAGGCATCAGCATGTTTCGTTTCCCGGTATTCGGTCGTCCAGATACACATTTGCACATTTCACAGGTTTAATGTTCGGCTGCACAATTTCACAACGCACTTTTACGAATGAAACGTTCACGGTGTTTATAATTATCTAAGAATCGTGAATCCTTCGACGAAACATTCATTCTTGCAGGTACGCCCGAGTTTGCAAACGTTACGATTACTCGAAGTTTGTAGAATCTAGGTACTACAGGTACTTTAGCGATAGCGATAGATCTGGATCATTGACGTAGGATCAGCGAATTAGTGATAAATGACTAGTGAGAAATCGGGGTGATGATTAAATAACAATAAACGATATACTTTATTGAGGAGATGCACGGCGCGACCCGTATCGGAAGATATCGATAAGACGACTGAGGTTTAACAGAGGTGAGAGAATACATAGAGATGATACACATAGACGACATTGAAACAGTAAACAGTACACGTGAAACACACGGCAGGGATTTGAGGTAGAGACGCGCAGGTAAACACCGCACGCTAGTGTGCGTTCATCATGTATACGAGGACGACTCGAAATATAGATTGATTATGAAACTGTAACGAGCGCGAGTTAAATCACTCGACCGTTAAATCGCTACTTTGCCGCAACAAATTACAAACATACTTTACACATACATTATTTTTACAATTACGCGTAACGACCTTCTAGCGTCAAAATGCAGATACCTACTGATATCAATAATTCGTGTGACCGTGTCTGGCAGATTTTTATGGTCGAATTGACGCTTGGATTCAAGAGCGACAGCGAACAATCCCAGGCGTAGCTTATGGAAATTTTCTCTCAAATATTTTTCTACTCTCAATTCCTCTCCGGTATTCCTTACTTGCTTACGGATGTCGACACCTTAAGACGCAGCTGACGCAAACACATTGCGAAATTCGCCATCACCCTTTCGCCGAAACCCGACTGATCATTGGAATATTTCACTCCGACGAGGAAGATAAAAGCTCGGCACGTCCACGCCTGGCGCTTGGTAATAAATTTTTCCTCGTTCATCGGGCGACGTGTATAACAGAGAGAGAGAGAGAGAGATGAGAGGGAAAGAAGGAGAGACGAGATAGAAGAGGAGAAAAAAGAAGAAGCAAAAAAAACGGGTTTCAGTTACGGTTCCAAGGCACGACTTGACGACCTCACGCGTGCATCTTGCACCGAATATCCGGCAACGAATCGTCCCATAAAACAAACGTCGTGTTTGAATAACAAATCCATACACCGTGCATCGAGGTTCAGGCATTGGGAGCAGGTGCGATTGAAGTAGAAGGGTGAAGTGTACCAAATTCCAGAGTAAAATTAAACTTCCGGGAGGTTCGCGATATGACAATAATTACTGAATTGGAATTGATAAATTTTTTCGGTGTTTCGGAATGCCTTTATATTATTTGAATAGAAAAACTTATCGATAATAAAATTAAGTATCTAATAGGTTGGAAGATTCATTCCATTCGTATAGGACATAGGTATATAGGAGGTAACCACAGGCCGGGGGAGAGCTTTCAGCTACACTCAAAAGCACGATGCGCCCGACGAAATCCCGTTCACCCATTCTGGCGGGAGGGTATAATTCGCCCCGAATGAATGAAGGAACTACGATGACCGAACTCTGAATCTAGAAGCGGCCGAGTAGCTTCTTCGAGGATGGCTTTACGGTGTAAAACCGCGTCAGCTCTGCTCGAGACGCGCGGGTACGTATCTACTTTGTCAGGCGATACTCGAGCGCCGTTAACAGCCACCGGATAATCCAGCGTTCCGCTGTATCGAATAGGTATCAGAGACCGCGGCTTTGATCATAATTTATATCGGCTGACGCGCGACACCGGAGATTTCGGGATCAGCCGAGACCGGGAATAACAAGCTCCGATGGCTCCCGGACGCCTCAAGATTCGGTCGAGGATCCTGGGAATATCGGGGCGATAATTTCGACGGTCGTCGGTCCGTATAGCGCGCTTTATTTTACCGGAGGCCGAGCAAATAAGGGCAGCGAATCCGAGAGTTCCGGACACGGCGCGGAGCATTACACGTCCGAATTTGAATAAACTGGCTGTTGCTCCAACTTATTTCGCCCCCTTTTCTCCACTTCGCGGGAAACTCAGGCTTCGAGAAGGCTGCAAGGTTCTGTCTAAATTCCAAAGTCTCAAGTACAAAACCAGCTGACGGTGTCACCGCGTTTTATGAAATATTATACCTATCCCTATCCCGGAAAAGTTTCCGCCGACAATCTCCGTCCCCCTCTCCTTACTACGAGTCCTGCAGAACTCCGCAAGGCTGACATCTGCAATATGCATTTTCTCACACACCGAACTGGTTTTAGATTTTTCGCGAAATCTCACTCTCCGCATTACTCTTTCACGATTCATGTTCTCTTCCCGTTCGCTGTTTAGAAATTATTCACGCCTTTCATAACAACCATTCGGAACGTGACTGCATTCGGATCGTGACGATTTTGGAAAAGGTTCTTACGCTGGAATGAAGAACATGATCCTGACTTTGAAATTTGAAAATCCTATTTGGAGTCGCATTTCTTTTCAGTTTGCCAAGATATTTGTTCTCAACAGTCTGGTTTTAAATGTGAAAAAACATTTGTGACGAAAAAAATCATCGATCACGACTCGTTTGAACGGCGTTAAAAAGCGAAACTGAAAAAACTCCAAGTGTGAATTTGAAAGGGGGCAAGTGATACGGAACGTTTGTATTTGAATCAACGTTTCGTTTTACGTAAAAGTTTCGATGGTGAGACTGACGTGTGTTTTCCATTCGGAGTCCAGCCGGGATGATCGCATCCCGTGCGGCAGGGCCGAGTGGATAACCGGATAGGAATGCCCCATCCTTTCACCCCACTTTTTATCTATCTCGAAGTTTCATAATCGAAGTTTCCTGAATTGTTTATACGATCTCACAGCCCGGCGGCGCTTCCTCCTTCCCCCTCTTCTTCTCCTCCTCCACATCGACTCGGAGCATTTCTTACCGTTGAGTAACGGGATGGCAGTTTGATATCGAAGTCGCTTATTCACTCCCCCTCCTCCCCCGCACTTTCCTCGAGTTCTTCCGCCGGCATAGCGGGTCCCAGCTCCGTGTCGGAAACGAATCTTTATTTGTCTACGCACGAGATCATAAAATACGCTCCTGTCGTCCCTTCCCCATTGGTGTCCTGCACCTATTTATCTGCAATCCTTGTCACCGGGTGAATCTTTCATATTTCAATTCCTCGGCGGTTCTGATTCCGCGCCGAGAATTGCGCCATGGTATAGTCACGGTAATACCTGGGCGCGTAATAAGCCGCTTCGTCAAAATGCGAGATGGTTTATTAAAGCGTTTTAATCCCTTGACCTAAATGAACAACCGCCTCGTACCGCTATGCGAACAAAAATAAGACAGGTAAGACGTAATCCGAGGTAAGGAGTCCCCTTTAATCAACGAAATTCCTTGCGTAATGAACGAAAATGTCGGGACCCAAGATAATGGTTCCAAACTACAAAGACGCATTCTCGTTCACCTTCGTCGCGAGCTGTCCGGTCACTCATTCCTTCGAACGTTAATTAGATCAAAACCGAATTACCTCTCCGCTTTCAGTCAATGCGATTTTACCCGAAACAGACGAGAAGATCTTTCTCCAACAACCAAGCTTCACAAAGCAAAGTAGCGATCCTCTCTCCCTTGACGATTTCATTGCCGTTCGTTCCGTCGGAAATCTGCGAACCGATGAAAGCTCTACGGAACTTGAGGGCGCTCGAAGTGAGTCAGGGAATAATTTCGCTTCGTCTAAACTAATGACAACCGTTTTCTCCGCTGGTCCACGACGCGTTTTCCGGATCAAGAGAGAAGGTGCCACGCTGTAACGAAACGTGCTTAACTGGGTGGCGTCGCTAATCGCGTAATGCTTATTACACAGGAGCCGCGAAGCGTGGCAAGAATAGAGACAAAGCCAAGGCCCAAATCTCACCAGCACCCGTCACACTTTCGGCTTACGTGCCTCCGGCTACGGCGACGCTACGGATGTCCCATCCTCACCTCCGAACTTAGACTTGCTTTATATTACCGTCGTGATTCAGGGGGTCTACGGTTTGACCAATTCCTTAAAAAAATTACGTATCGTACGATTCATCGGTTTTATACCGCTGCGAGTTCGCGTTGCCGGGATTTTTTATTTTTTTATTTTTTTTTAATTAGAAAGATCGACTTGCTGCACAATTCGGTTTTGAACTTGTTACTGAACTGGGAATTAATTCCGGCAATTTCCGCTTATCTTCTGGAAACGAAAAGTGGTCAATGTAATCATTCACTCTTGACCAGTGACGGGATTCTCAAATAATTTCGATAACACATTTTATTGTGAAGATTGGATGATCGGGAGAGAGTGGATAAAAAGTATGGGAAAAACATGGTTATAAAAATTGTCCCGAATTGCAGTATTTGCAGAGAATATGTTCACGGGCATTATAAAACTGATAGAAAATATCATATGTGGTATAAAATATAGAGTATACTTTAGTATCACTGTACAAGGAGAATTACTTGGAAAGTCATTGGTTCGTCGATTGCCGAAGAAACTTCTGTTGGATGTTTCTGGCACGGCGCCGAGTTTCCTTGGCCAATAAAAGGCAATAGAAACGGGGTTTATTATGCGAACGAGAGAATTGGTAACATCGGGGAATAAGTTGGCGATAACGTGAAACGATACAGCGATATGCTATTGCAGATTCTTCTCTGGTAAACAAGAGAATACGTACATGCATACAGTGTTAGCTACCAACATGCGACGAATTTGAAAATATCGCGATACGCGGACCGTTCGATGACCGTTTTTCTCAAAGTATAAAGTATCGACGGACATTTTTCCAAAGAATGTTTTCCCGGCCGCGAGCCTACGCTCATTCGCTGCGCGTGATAGTGCATAAAAATCGAGGGCTTTGAGGGCTCGTGGAGGAGGGCAAAGGTACCTGGTAAATAGAAAGCCGTGCGCACGCCTATGCGGCGGGGCTTAATTAACGCGTCAAGTGGACGGGCTGCGCTTTACTCGGACACTTTGATCGCTGCTCGTATCGTTTGCGTCCAGCCGTTACGGTCATCTTGCGGTGATAAATAAGGTCGAGAATAAGACGGTGCGGTCGGATAACCATCGACGAGGGCACGTGGATTATTCTGTAAACGAAGGTGATAAACTCGGACGTAGGGTGGGAGAAAAATAATCGGAATAATTTCGGGGGCCTTATTTTCCTCGGCAATTATCCGAAAGGTCGACGAAGTTCTTCTTCTCACCGCCACGGGGGTCAAGTGGGGCGGTTAGAAGGCGAAAGTGAAGGTCCTCGAACCACGTCGCGAGGCCGTGAAAGACAATAAATCGAAGGGACTGAGTGAGTTAGGTGACGGAAAATAAGTGGTCAGATTGGCCTCGGCGAGCCGGCCCACCGCCAAGGGCTTCGAGGATTTCCCGGTCCACGAATAAGTCGCGGCGCCTACTATCCGCGGATGGGAAAACTCCCGGCCCGTCGAAATTGAAAAGCGAATTGAAAAGTGACCGCGCGTCCACCCTCGACCTCCTATTCCCCATCCCCTGGCATACGGCCCCCGGGTAAAATACGCGAGGTTCTTTTTCCGGACGTCCACCGGCGCCGGGATCCCTCCCCTCCATTCTCCTCCTCGCTTCTTCCCAAAGGACCAAAGGATCGAAGGAAGGAGTCTTTAAATTTTCATAATCCTCTTTGGTATTCAGACTTGCGCAATTAATTTTCTATCCTACTATCGGCCCGCCCTCGAGGATGACGACGACGTTATTGCCGCGGCATGGCGAAGAGGCGTCAAACTCGCCTCCCGAATCGTCGTTCGCGGTTATTTGCCCTCATAGAGAAATGTCAAGAGCCTCTTCTCACCGCTGATTAACCGGTATTGGAGGAACAATAAAGTGACAATGCGGAAGGTTGACGCGATCGATGAGGAAACCTGAGCTTTTTTCTCCGAGATATTGCGGGACGAGAAGCGCAGGGTGTGTAAATATAAGTCACGCGGAAGACGCGGCGCCAGAGGGTGAAAACTGTGCGGCGGATAAGAAAGGGTAAGTGAAATAGTTAGTCGAGCGAAAGCGGAAAGGAAAGGTTGCGGCCAGAGTGGGACGGGAGCGAGAAAATCTAGCTGGTCAAAACTGGGGACTCGCAGTTTGACCCCCCCCCCCCCCCCCCCATCCCTCAACCCCGCCCTGTTTCACAGGGTGAAATTGCCGCCCCTGGCTGTCGTATAACGGACACCTTGGAGTTGTTTCGAATGAAATCAAACTCGGCGGTTATATCTCGAATCACTAGGTTCTAAAAATTCATCCGCGACGCTGTTATTCTCGACATGATCCGTAACTTTTATCTCTGTCACGAATGTTACGATGCTGGTGAATCAGGGGAACGGGAAAAATAATGAACATAATTAATAACCACCGTTAAAGTCGCGTAAAAAGCACTGTTAAAAGTGATGGTGAATTTATGCTGTAAGAAAGTGCGGTGTGAATCCAACACTATTCGATTGCAATCTAATACTATTTATTGTCAATCTAACATTGTGTGACGTTCAAGTTTTGAATTGTTCTACGGTAGTCCACACCGGCCCCTTTTGTTAAATTTCTTACGGTGTACTACACATTTGCTGTACAAAATAGTGATCAACTTACGAAATCAAGTTGCAAATTTAGAAATTCGGTACAGCGACGTAGATTATTATGTATTTGGCTTAAATTCACAATGAAAATTTTTGATTATACTACAATTTATAAGAAATAGAACGGAACCAAGTAATTTGATCTTAATGAATTGTGCAGTAAATTTATTGTACCTGTGAATTGAAGAAACAGTAAATGTATGATGAATTCGCTGTTCCGCGTGAGAATAAAGCTTCCAATACAGCGAAGGAAGTTCCATATAGAAATTTTTAACAGTGTGTTCAACTCGTCCATTTATATTTCGATTAAAATTTCACTTCTAAAATAGATATCAGCTTCGTAACTTCGGTTCGAGTGAGACTAGGATAGCTTCTAAAGTATGTAACGTGTATTCCCCCAAAGGCAACAAAGCCCGAGGAACTATCACCCTCGAGGATTAAGCTCGCAGATAGTAGCCTGTAAAATAGTGTCCGGCTGTAGTTCGCTTCGGGTTTTCAATCTCCTCCCGCTGCTGCAACGGCTAGCATATCGCCGGTAAAAAGGCGACGGGGAAGTGAAAACCTCGGGGCTTTGAAGACCTCCAAAAATCCATTCGGTCCCGCGAAATCTCCTTCTGATGTGCAGGGAGATTGCAGAGAGATTTAACAAGGGATCCTGCCGACTATTCGATGCTTTCAAATTCACACGTATAACCAGCTATATCGGATCAGCGTGGCAGTCATTCGCACTTCCAGCTCCCGGATGCTTTCAATAACTGCCGGGATCTGCCGCGGAGTTGTGTGTTTCAATTAAATCGTGGCAGGACGCGTATACCGTGTGCAACTCGTACAAATGCAAATGTGACGTGAAATGAATATATTTTTTACACCTTTTTGGCTGTTTTGTTTCATTCGATTCCTTGCGAGCATTCTCCACAAATTCTGGGGTGGTAATTATAGGAGTAATTGATAAGAGTTGGAATTTTTACATCCGAAATCAGACGTAAATTTGATCATATATGTGTATGGGGTATTCTACGTCAAATTAGCACTCCATGTATCTCACCCTCTTAGAATTTCATCATTTTTTATCGTCATGTTCTTACCGATCCAAAAGGGCCTAGGAATTTTTTACAGTTTTTTTTTAACCACCGTTAAAATTTGAAAAAATCAATCGACTAATTTCGGAAATGCTGATTCGATAAATTTGAGAAAATTTGCACAGATTCTGCGATTTGAAATGTGATTTTTAAGCACCACAAGATGATGGGATCTCAATATACATGCAATAAAAAAAAAAAAAGAAAACTCTAATCCCGATATGGACAAACTAATAACTTGCGAAAAAAATAGGAAATATTGAGAATACTCACATTTTAGATCATAGAGTCAGTGTGAATTTTTTCAGACTTTTAAAAATGGCATTTCTGGCATTGGTTTCGTGATTTTTTATAAATTTCACCGGTGGTTGAAGAAAATATGAAAAAATTTCCGTGATTCCTTTGGCATATTGGTAGGATCATGTTACTAAAAAATGATGAATGTCTAAGGGAGTGAGGCATACGGGCTGTTAATTTAACGCGGAATGCCCCATAGATGTACGACATGAATCGTTATTCATTATGAGTGACAGTTGTCATTCGGCACGGAACCAAATTTATAGTTCGATCGACAATGCTCAATTTCTGGCATTAATTTATCTAGACTGTTGAAACTCAATATCCTGCGTTGAATAATTGACTTTATTGGATTACGCGGCCTGTATCCAGCGAAATTGGGTGCTATGGAAGAAAATATTTGAGAGCATAAAATATCGTAATCAATATACGACCTCGGGCTGGCGGCACGTGCGACTTTAAATTTATTACTTCGACGCAGCAGCAGGTTGTGCGGAACTGACCCGGGAGCTTAAGCGAGTTAAATTCAACGATTCGACTCGAAAGGACGATTTCCCTAAAACTAGAATCACGACGCGAGGAATATTTTCAAATATTCTTACGTTCTCGTATCGGGATAAAAATCCACAGGGCACTTACGACAGCTTCCAGCATCGATTCTCACCGGGTTCAAGGAAGCCATGCACAGACGGCGTGATTCCGTGAATGTTACATGATGCAGGTGTTTTCAGCGCCGATCGTTCGCGTACTTCCCGTAACTTTGTATCCGGGTTCAGCGATACTGCAGCTACCGTGATTTTGTTCCGCTGTTCACCAATCGGCACGAATCGAGGACGCGAAAAGTAGCTTTCTATTCCCAGAAGTACAATTTCCGCGGCACGTGATCACGCGTTCCCGATAATAGGCAATCCTCTTTGTCAAATCTTTGTCGGAATCTTTCAAACTTCATCTCCGTACCGTTAATTCCCCGTGAAAAAACATACGAGACTCTCGGTAATTCGTACACGTGCGATTATTCGCAGACGTGTGAAAAAGCTCGTTTCGATTACTGCAGAATTTCGCTCGATTCAACTCAGGGGTTCGTGAATTAATTCGCGGGAGAATAATTCCGAGGAAAATGTTGGTTTGCTGGTTACGAGAAAGAGTTCAACCCAGCCCTCTCAGAACCGTGTTTGGTGTGTGGTTAAGTAGTCCGATGAATCCGCAATTCGATGCCCCGACACAACGACGAGGCCGTCGATTCTTGCCACGTTCCGTTCGGATTCCCAGCCCCGGTTACCGATATTCGGGATTACTTTACAGTCATTAATTCTCTCCCCAAGTTTCCCCACGGTTAAATATGCCCACGTAATTGTTTATTCATTCTGCGACGAGATTTCGCGCGGAATCCAATGTGCCGGTGGTTATGGACGCCGGAATCAGGGGGACCGGAAACGCCTGACTGAAGACGCTTCGGGGATCGAACGGGTTCGAAGGAACGGTGAAAGGCGAGGCGTAAGGGCGCTCCGAGTTTATAGGTTCGGTGATGAGGGTGGAATGCGAGCGATATTGCAGTCGGCCAGTATTGTCGCAGCTTATTTATCAGCTCGGAACCGACGAAAGACGCTGACTCCGAAACCCGGTTCTTGGTACAATCGATGATTGTCCGAATTGCACCGCAGCTCTGAAAACCTCTTTCAAAAACGCTTGTAATTTGGATTCTAAATAACGGGAACGCGGACCGAGCGATCAGCGTTGATCGGGGCGATTTGCCGAAACCCCGATAATCAGCTCGCGACTTAACAAACCCCCGTGCGTTGACGTAAAAAGTCAAGGTTAATCCGATCCGCCCCACGGCGTCGCCGTCGACGGGGTTCCTCTCGCCGAGATGAGTCGTGTAATCAAAAACTCATTAGCCTTGCCTTCCACAATGAAAATCCGCGAGGACCGAGCCAGCAGCTTTGATCGGATCTTGCTCCGGTCGGATTTTTAGCAGGCAACTAGAAGAGAGAGCGAAAGAAAAGGAGTGAGAGTTAGTTGCGAGGTTTTACATCCTTTTTCTTCTCAACCTTGCGACGACGGTTCGAAGCTTCAGATAAAACTGACTCGAAGGTCATACACCGAGGGGTTGAAAAATCTGGCCAAAAATCGAGCTCCCAGGATTTTCTTTTTTTTTTCGAGTCGCAATTCATGCGCGTGCCCGCAGTTTCATCCCTTTATCCAGGTTCCACATAAACCCAGAGCTGCACGAATCCCGCCTCGTCTCCTCCTCTCGTACCGTCGCTATTTCGCAGTCCGTTCCTTCCGTTCCGAGGCAGGAAACTGCATTGTTCCCAGTTGTTTTACTCCTCGGTAGCCAATTTGTGCCACCTACCGCCGCTCCGTGTGTAATAAGCGAGTCGGGAGGAATAAGAGAGAGGGATAAAGAGGAGAGGGGGAATCGCAAAAGGGTCGTCGCCGCGCCCTCGGCCTCATTGTACGATCTTTCTCATCGAACCTCTCGGCGAACATCCTCGAACCGACGCGTCACGACGTTAACCGCGATGGCCGGTGTTTGGCCATACATTATTTAAATCAGCGCTCTCGGTGTTTGCCGTCTCTGTGTGCACCGCGTAAATATACCCCGCGTATCCCGATCCCTGCAGAATCCGAGAACCCTGCAGGACCCCAGATCCGAGATCCCGGACCACACACGGCGCCGCGTCTCTCAGCCCTCAGTTTCCGTCCACGCCTTTCGAGACGACGCTGAGCTGCTTGTCCCGCAAACAGACTCGCTGCTTCGCCTTCTCCGCAGCATCTCCGGGACTCGATACAACGGAACTTCCTTTGCTTTGGGTTTTTCTCTCGTCTTGCTGGAAAGTTTCATTCGGTAATTTCGGTCGATTAGATTCCTCAGAGCCCGGAAGTGCGTTGACGAGATTTTCCAGCTCTTTGATCCCGCCGATTTCTCCCTCGAGTTTCACATCCAACCCCGCGGCTCTTGTCGAGTGATCGTATCGGGCGGGAAACATGTATGCGCTGATAACCAGCAGGTATCGTAAATACACTTATCGATCATCCGATAGATCGAGCCAAAAAGGCGCTACGTCGTCTTTGTCGACGATCCATAGTGCTTCCCGACGTTACGTGTCTTCGAGTCACAGGATATGATTTTCATGCAAAACAGTTCCCCAAATGGTTCGCTCAGCTGCAGCACCGATGCTAAGATATACACGAAGATACCGAGTCCATTAGCCGAGTACCAGAACCGGTGGGAGGACTCCAGGATCCGCTCTCCGAGATCCTGCAAGCGCCGCAGACCTCTAACTAAATTCTCATTTGCAATTCTCTGAAATGTTAAACACGACGATATATAAATTTACAGTTTGCAGGTGTGAAAATAAACTGTTCGCTCGAAACGGACTTGTGAGAGATTTTGAGAAAGAGCTGAAATGGTTAAAAATAAATTCTCGCAGAAACGGTTCGCGTTGATATTTCAATCGACCAGCTCTCTCTCTCTCTCTCTCTCTCTCTCTCTCTGTCTCTCTATCACTTCGTACGTCAAGTATAGATAATAACTCAGAAATCTGTACCTCTGGAAATGCCCGTTGGGTAAGAGGAGCAGTGGGTGTTACAGGAAAATGGGTCAATTTTTGGGACATAACGAGGACTTCGTGATACAAGAAAGGGTTGGGTAATGCCCTCTGATGTCCCGTTAGGCGAGGAAGGGACTCGGCAGCAATTACTGCCCAAGGAAGAGCAGGGCGCGCAGGGTCCAAGGGAAGGAAAAGGAGAATGTCAATAAGGTTTTGACGAGGCCGTTAACGTCAGAGTTACCACGAGTAACGTGACTATATTCCCTTCGCAAGGTTCGCCCTTCCTCTTGCCGCGCCGTCTCAATTTCTATCTCCGCACGTACACGCCAATGCATTCTTGAGCTCTGCCGTTATAGTCGAAAAGATCCAATCCTCGGTGGTGCAAACGACGAAATTGCCGAAAAAAAGGGTTGCCAAGGAATCCTCAGAATTTCAATTAAGCCCTCCTTACTTTTTTCCCGATCCGGAAATAGAGATATCCTCTCTCTCTCTTCTCCCTCTACATGCGAATATAACCCGGGATCCGAGCTTTTCCGCATTATAAGTTATTGATTTTCTCAAAGTCAACCGAAAGCCGGTATTATACGAGTAGAGAGGACCGGGTAAATGACCCGCGAAATTTAAAACGCCAATCAGCGAACCGTTCCGAATAAATTCCATCCGAACGTTGCAATAAAACGCAATGGCCCGGCGGTAATAATGATAATAATAGTAGCAGTAATGTTATACGCCGGAGCCAAAACTGTCAGGAAACCGAGCCGAGCCTAGAACCTACGACCTAGGTCCGTATACATAAAGGGGCGCACGTAACCCTTCGCGATCGCCACACGCGATTGATCTTAACTTTGCACAATGGCATATCGTTTATCGGGGAGTTGGTCTCGCAAATTATTCCCGGTAATTCGGAATTTCTTGCACTCCCCGTTTCCAACCGGCGCTCTTTTACAGCTCGTATCAGGCTTGTTGGAGTTCGGATCGTCTAAGGGTTCGACGAATTCCAATCGCGCAGCGTCTCCGATTTCTCTGCAACTACGAAAACGGCGTCTGCTCGTTCTCCGTATTGACAAAAGCTGCCGCTGGATATTTGCTCGTTTCAATCGTTCGCTGTATCGGTTTGCAGTTTTCCTCGCGTCGTCGTGGAGCTCAGGAATTGACAGAGATAAGTACAGTCGTTTGTACATTGCGACACTCTTCGCCCTGCCGCGACCTTGAACTTGGCAGAGCGAAAAAGTCCTCACCAGTTAGGCACCTCGTTATGCATGGTGATAAAAAGGAGGCTCGTACAGACACGATATATCAACTCGTTTTCAGGTAGAGAAAACTTATCTAACCCTCGAACGGCATCGATTATCAATTCGAAGAAGGTAAAGTTACAGCGTTCGTCGAACCGACGACTTCGTCAAAGTTTTTTTCCTGACCACTCCGAATATTAGTCGGTCGATGATTTCACGCATAGTGGGTAAGAAGCTTGTAACTTTTTGCGATAAATTGAAATTGAAATCATTGAACCTCGTGGAAAGTCGATCTTGGTACACGCTTTGACCCTTAGACTAGAAATCCGATGCCTACGTTCTCGAGACGATAGTTCTCAATGGTGTCAAAAGTTCCCACCCGTCCTTCTCGATATCGAAGTCTCGGAATTGGTCGAAATACTAGACGTGTGTTCTTGGCTATGTCTCTCCTCAACATACTGAAGTATAATTTTCGGAAATTAATTGAGTCCCCGAGCTCTCGTTAGACGGATTATCGAGGCTTAGGACTGTGAAACCTGCGGCACAAAGAGTCGCGTGTCTCACGGTGTCAATTTCAGAGCATCGAGCTAGCGAGGGATAACGGTTGTGTAAATACTAGACCAACGATATAGCGATATAATATATATATACAATATATATATATATATATATACTTGGGCAGGAGGCCGAGGATCGGAGTCACCCTGATCCTCGACAGCCGTCGCTGCTGCTGCTGGTGGTGCAGTGGTGAAATGGCAGGCCGGCCACTTGTGTTTATTATTTCAAGAACCCGCGACAGACCTCGGTATCCGTTTTTTGGGGGGTGCGGGTTTCTTTTCCATACCCTCCAGGGCGAGAAAAACAGTCGTTTGTCCTTTTATTTTTGAATGATTCCTTTTTTTTCTTTCTATTTTATTTTCTCCTTTTCTCTCTTGTTTCTTTTTTTTTTTTTTTTTCTCTCCCATGTTCACCATTCTCTTCGGTTTTCTTATTTTTATTATACTCTAACCCACTTTCCAAGGGGTATCGTTAGCCGCGGTCATTTGACCCCGTGTCAAATTTCGAGGGGGCTAAAGCTTCGTGTATTCTCGTTGTTTGGGTTGAAAATTACGACTAAACTGGGTAGGAAGCACAGGAATAGAGGCATTGTTCCCTCATGTCGATGGTTAAATTACTCCAGAGGGTTGTACCGCCACAGCTATAAGGCGTCTAGTTTTATGTTGTCTAACGGACATTTCATAATAATTCATTTTCAAGTTGCCA
Source organism: Neodiprion fabricii (assembly GCF_021155785.1). Lineage (NCBI taxonomy): Eukaryota > Metazoa > Arthropoda > Insecta > Hymenoptera > Diprionidae > Neodiprion > Neodiprion fabricii. The sequence continues at coordinate 4,579,066 of NC_060244.1, forward strand.
CCGCTCAAGATTACGCAGCTGTATCATTGCCCGTGAACAAGAAAAAGGTTCACGACAAGCAGCCTGAACATGCGAGACAAGAGCAAGGGTTTTTCGTCTTTCTATTTTCTCAATTCCCTTCTCGTTTTCTTTTTCATCCCTTCGGTTTTTTTTCCCCGTCTCGTTTTTCTTTTTCTTTCTTTTTTTTTTATTTTCATTCCTTTGACTCCCTCCTTTCTCCGGTGAAAAAGAGTCGCCATTTGCATATCGTTCGTGAAAACAAATTGAAGAGGGGTACCGCGGGGAGGTGGGAGGGGGCAAAGAGGAGCGGCGGGTGGGTGAAGGGACGAAGGGAAGGGAGAGGTAGGGAGGAGGTAATCATCGGCCCTCGCGGATACCAATGATGTTAATGAATGTTAACGACACCGTGCATACATTAGCCTAACTGGCAATAAAAAAGTTTAAATGAAAAAAAGTAGCAAGTAATTAAACACGGTGATTGGCAGCTGCAATGCACCAAGGTAATGCTGAGCAGAGAGTGATCGAGGGGGGGGGGGGGGGGGGGGGGAGGGGGCGGTATTATATAACGGGGAAGAATCGGTAACGTTGGAATTTTTTTTTTTTTTTCTTTTTTTTTTACCAATTAAACATCAATTATTATTTCGAATATTATTATGTTATATAGGTACCCAATCCGCAACAATTGTATGTGGATTATAAGAAAATATTTTATACATCTAATTCTGTGTATTTTTTCCTGTAAATGTATCGAGCTTTTTTTAAAATATACAGGAGGTAAAGAAAAAAAAAAAAAAAAGAACCATTCAAGCGGTCAACAAGTCGCGATTACGATGATATCCCGGGATTCTTGATGGCTGAATAATATCATCCCGGTGTTAAAAACCATCCCCGTAACACAGAGACGAACGAAGGGCGCGCGGCTTCGGCCATTCGCTCACCGAAAGGGGCAGTAGCGGCAGCAGCTGGGGGTTGACGATCGATCTGATCGATCAACCGGACGGATTAAGCCCAGCATGGGTACCAGGGCGCAAAAAGCACTATGCCTCCACCCCTGTCCCGTCCCTTCGCCTCTTTATACATACTTTAGTTTCACACGTGGCAAGTCTCACGCACTTATTGTGTGTCCTCCCGTCGCGTAGCTGCCTCCCGTAGACAACGTCGGAGCTTCCACGGTAATGCAACCATAAATAACAAAACAGCATTGCCCTTGCTTACCCCGCCGCCGTTCGCCCACCGCCTCCACCTCCGCCACCACCACCTTTCACTTCTTCGCCGCCGCTCTGCCTCTTCTCTTCTGCTTTCGCGCTTCGATTCCCCTCCCCTCCTTATTCCCCTCTCGATTCTACTCGCGTCTTCGACGCGCTCTGCACGACGACGACGCGAGCTAATCAAACGATCTGTCAGCGTCACCTCCCCCCCCCCCCCCCCCCCCCCTCCATCGCCGTCCCACGAATGGCCGCAATTTGTCAGATTTCTACAGATTTTCGCGTAGATTTCTTTCGGCTTCGCAGGTTCTCCCCGTCTCTCGCCTATCTCATGTGTATGTATGTATATAATATA